>NC_056737.1:217828396-218015896 GCF_019279795.1 Protopterus annectens
TGAAGTTAAACAAATGCTGAGGTTAATTAAAAGAAGTGACATACAGTAGAGTGGATAAAATAGTTATAAATTAAAGTCTTTTGGCTTTTCCCGGTTAGGGGCCACCACAGCGGAACTCTGGTCCGCTAATGATTGGCAGTGAATTTTTACGGTGTCAAGTTGTCAGCCCGGCTCCTAACCTTCAAAGAAGGCACACCCACACATGCACGCACCTACCTGAATGTCTCTAAAGTGAATTTGACCGTGGGAAGGACATGCAGTGCACACTATAAAACCAATAAGTATCAGATAAGTGCAATAAAAATGGATACAATGACATTAGGGTGTAACCATATCCAGTTTTTCTGATGACTTAGTATAGGTAACATTAAGAAAAATGAAACAGAAATTAAAATAAAAAATAGGTTTAAAAAGTATAAAATTAAAAGAAATAGATTATGGATGGAAAACAAGTGTGCAATGGATTCTGACCGGACCACTTAGTTATGAGAGTATTATATAAAGCATGGAATGATTGATGGAAGGCTGATAAAGTAAAACTGATGATGGATTATAAATGGTGTGAGAAAAACAAGAGAAAGAAGAATACACAGTTTCAGGAAAGGTATTTAAGAACTACTAGAAACAAATCATTGGCATTTTTATCAAGGAAGACATCAGAAAAATAAAGAAGACTGGTAGGGTAGATGTGAACACTAAAATATGTACTGAGGGGTAAGAAGAGGAAGGGGTATCACTATTATTAGGTAAACAAGTGGTACAAACAGAAAACACTATGCAGGATTTATGGGAATTAAGCAGATTGTTAAAACAGAAAGAAATGGAAGATTTACTTGGGGTATATTAAACAGATATTTATGGTGTCATAAAGGTGGAAAAAAAAATGGGTTCTAAAATCTTGAACAAGTGAAGAGACCAGTTCACTAAAAGAGGTAGTTAAGGCTGAAGAAGCAAAAACTGCTTTAAGTATGATTAGTTCATGCATCTTTGCAATCATGACTGGTTAAATAAAGACAGATGCCTGCGGGTTCAATTCCAGACAAAAGAAAATACTTTGTAGTACTAATTAACCTTATTAACATATGCAACAATTGGAGCATCCACAGGCATTCATCACAAAAAGAATACATGGCCTAAACAGTATGTCCTGTGCAGACCGCCTCAAAGCCCTATCCCAGTACTTGGACTCCTACACATTGCTGAGAGGTGATCAAGGCCTGGCCTACAAATCATCCTTTGACCCCACTCTGATGGATCTGTTGCATAGTCACAAAATAAATAGCATCATAATTACCCCACCTAGGGACCTAAACATGTCTGCAATGTAAATAGAACATGTTTGAGGGGCAAGTGCATGTCTCAGAGACTGCCTCTTCTCTTCCATATGAAACAGAGTTCTTCCCTAATCCAATTCAACTTAGACCAGTTATAGGGACATGGAAATTTACCCCTGGTCTGGCAACCAACGTCTCTAGTATATAGTGACACCCTATAAATGCTTGACCACCCATGCCTAAGCCTACATATACCCCTTAAAATAACCCTAGTGTATCAAGAAAGCATGGCTAGCTTAAAAAGGCCTAATAATCACCTATGAATACATAAAAATACTGAAAGTTTACCTGTTAAAGATGGAACAGGATATGAATTTTAAAAGTCATTAAATGGTATTCATCTCATTTGATTTACAGAAGCATTAAAGGAATGGTTTATAGCAGTGATTCACAGATACACAAAATAACTGTGTAAATTTCTTATGGAGGAAAGACTATAGAAAGGATAGTACAATTTGGTAACAAATACAGATAACAGTATTGTGATGAGAACACTACAAAGAGAATGGAGGTGGTATAGCAGAAGAAGCTAATGGTTTAGCAAAGCAAAAAGTATGAGAAATGTGTTAGTTTGTTAACAGAAGTGGCAGACAGCATTATATATAAATAGGGAAGATGGTGGGATGTGATATTACAAAGGTATATAATAATGTGTATCATGATGGACTAATGGAACTGTTAGAAGATTAAAACTTTGGATATAATCTAAGAAAGGTTGTACAACCAACTAACGACAAGGGGTTGATTGAACCAATGATGAATGACTTTGAAAGAAAAAGCAGTAAAACTACAAACTGAGGTGAAGCAAAGATGCCCATCACGTTCCTTGCTGTTCAGAATGTGTAAATGCAATAACTTGTAACTTAAGCAGATGACAGAATCTTCAATTTGGAAGATCATAGAAGGTAATAAACTGCCAACAATGTTAGGTAAGGGGTATTAAGTTGTGTTGAGTACACAGTTGTTGTATCTTTCAGCTTTTCCCGGTTAGGGGTTGCCACAGCGGAACTCTGGTCCGCTAATGATTGGCAGTAGATTTTTACATACCGAGTTGCCAGCCCTGACGTACAACCTTCAACGAAGGTACACCTATTCATGCATGTCTCCACACAGAAGACGCTTTAGCTGAGAATCGAACAGGACAACGTCTTATTGTGAGGCGACAACGCTACCGCAGCACCACCACCGCAGCATATGAAAATGTAAAATAAAACTAAGCTGGTAGAGTTAGAACTGAATTTAGATAGATATAAAGGATTAGGTGACAGACATAGAATAGGAAACATACATTTCAATACAAAGAAATAAAATCATTAATGGTAAGATATTGTAACAGAGAAGTAAAAATCTGTGAATGAGAAAGAAGTTTAGGAAAACAGACGTGGTGGCAATGGTTTGGAGAGCATTCAACATGTCTCTATTCAAGAAAACATTACTTAATAAATTTGACATATGGGGTATATGAGATTTTTGAAAAGGCAGAGATAGTAACTTCACAAGTTTTTTTCTGTTTTGGGGGGATGGAAACAGAATTCAAACAAAAGAGACAGAAGCAGAAAGACAAACATAATGGCAAAGCTTATTAAAGTCAGATATTGTGAAATAGTATATTTGTTGAGTACACATAAAAGACAAGAAATTGTAAGCAGTTTGTTAAATGTGGCTTTCAAGAAAGTCAAACCTTCAAATATTAGAGTATAGAATGAAATTAAAAAAAGTATTATATAATGTGTAGTAAGAAAAAACTGTTGGATATAAAAAAAATGCTAGAAAAATAAGTGTTAAAATGATTAAAATTGTAAGATTTCTTTTCGCATGTTTCTCACAAAATGAATGCTCTTAAGGGAGACATGAGATATAGAGGATTATGAGCATATGGATGATCCTGACTGACTACTTATGTGTTCGAGACATGGCTGACAAAAATTCATCTCAAGATCAAAGCTCAAGAGGTGAATCTTGGCATCCATGTTTAGAACACATAATAGCAGGTTAGGATCAGTGACCGACTCATAATTCTTTGTAGTACAGCTTTTATGCTCCATGTACTACTAGTTGCAGAAAAAAAACAGTGTTTTACCAGCTTTCAAAGCTGTAAAACACTTAGCGAACACAGTCCCTTACATTTATACTTACCTGCCATGGTTATCAAGTTCCAGATTTTCACAGAATGTCCAGATTTTTGCCTCATATGTTTTGTGTGATCCTCATAAAGTCCATGGTTTTTGGACAAGTTACTGAGGATTGAATTAATAAAATAAATACACACTCATAAGCTTCAGACTTGGTATCTTTCAGAAAATGCAGGCAAACATACATCCTGTTATTTTAGTAACTTTCTAAGTTTACAACAGGAAGTTAGGGGCACATTATCAGAATAGACAACAGGCAGAAACAAATCTTTTATTCTGCCACTGTCATTTGCTGGTCATTATGACAGCCTATGAATGATTTTTTTTTTTTTTTGCAAAGAGATGTCATACAAACAGCTGTTAGGTCATGTTTTGTATAGGGTAATAGAGTCATAAGATTTTGCAAGAAAAGGAAATAAACAAATATATAATTTGCTACAGATGTTATGAATATTGCATGTTTTCTAAAATGGAACAAATACGCAAGGCTGTAATGATGGCAGTTTTGAAGTTTTGAAGTGGAAGATGCGGGGTGTTCCATTTAACAAGTTACGTGATATGAACAAAGCTATGGAAGAATTGTTTTAATAAGTCTGGAAAGAGAAAAATAGATTAGTAAAAAAATTAAAAATAGTCATTTTGAATTGCTTACAATACTTATAAAAGGAAAAAGTATATGGTCTTTTGCCCTTTTATTTTAATGATGTATTCAAGCCACGGTGGTGCAGCGGTAGTGTTGTTGCCTCACAGCAAAAGTTTCTCCCGTTCAATTCTCATCTGGAGCGCCTTCTGTGTGGAGTCTGCATGTCCTCCCCACGGTCGAGTGGCGTTCAAAAGACATGTGTGAATAGGCGTGCCTTCGTTGAAGGTTGGGCGTCTGGCTGGCACCGTAAAAATCTACTGCCAATCCTTAGTGAACCAGAGTTCCGCTGTGGCAACCCCTAACTGGGAAAAGCAGAAAGAAGAACATTTTAATGATGTATTCATTTTATAGTTCAGTTTATTACAAATGAATGTACAGTGAAAATGAAAATAAAGCCATTGTCAAAATGTCTGGCATGAAGGTATATTCCAGTTACAAAAGAATTAACCTCTTAAAACTTCCATGGGAAGGCCTACACCATGGTGGTGAAAAGGAGACCCTGCCTGATAGATAAGCCATTGATTCAGGAGGATGTGAATTCCATCCTAACAGTGTATGAGATCTTTGTCTTTGTGTTGTTATAAAATATTCATGGGAGTTCAACCACTATAGTCTACTTGTGTTTTGTTGTCCTGGAGAATGCATGTAACAATGTACATGGACTATTGTGTTGGCGGGGCTACAACTGTATGGAGTTTCAAGGCCTCTGTTGTGTGCCACTGAGTTACTGTATTTGTAGATCAAGAGTTATGTCCACATTCTCAGCCTTAGCTTGAACATATTCAGTGTGGCACTATACTCTACAAAGGGTGCCTCCTGCCTCCTATTCTGTTCATGATTTTCATGGACAGGATATCAAGGCACAGATGACATTAGGACAATATCATGCCTCTCAAACTCTTTGTACAAGAAATCTGGACAAAGTCCAAAATAATGGAGGGACAAAGGCCCAGAAGTAGAGGCAGATTTTAATAATTGCTCCTGTAAATTTAGAAAATCGCAAGAATACCAGGATTTGTGTTAGCATGTATTTTCTGAAGGATATGAAGGCTGAAACTCAAATGTACATCATTATTTAGTGACTTCAACCATCAGTGATTTTCCAGAAAACCACAAATTTTAAGAAAAACAAACCAAAAATACGAGGCAAAAATCTAGATATTCTGGACAGTTGAGAGGTATGGACAGTATTAATTTGTAGAATGTGTGGGGTGCATCATAGTTGTCTGTGAACAGTGTTGTCCTTTGTCCTCAAGTCACTGTGATTTCTGATACACATTGGATCAGTATGTGGCTGAGTGTGATGTAACTGGGGTGAAAATCATCACCATCAAATCAAAGATCATAGTTCACTCTTAGAAAAAGAGTGGGTTTTTATCTGCAGGTGAGAGGTGAACAGCTACCCCAGCTTTAATTATCATGGGTAAGGGTGCAGCATATTGGGAGATTGAGTACCAGATGTACTGGCATTACACTAGTTTCTGCTGCTGAAGTGATAGGTCACAGAATGAAGCTGTCAGTTTAGTGTCCAGTCTCTGTCCCCATCCTTACTTACAGTCATGATTTTTGGGTTAGTGACCAAAAGAATGAGATCATGGATACACTTACTAGAAATGAGGTTCCTCAGTAGGGTTTTTGGTCTCATGCCCCATGACAGAGTGAAGAGCTCAGTAGTGTAGGAGGATCTCACAGTAGAATTACAGCTTTTTATGGTTGAAAAGATTCAGTTGATTTGGTTTGGGCACCTAACAAATATGCCCCAGAGTGCCCTATGTGGAAAATGAATTAGGCATGACCCACTAGGAGAAGGCCTCAAGGCATACCCATGATTATTTATTTATTTATAAGGAGGTAGTCTGGGTCAGAAAGGTTCCATGTTCAGCCATGAAACTGTTAAAAGAATAAAGTTACAATTGTATGAAGTTACAATGCTGACATTGTTGATTTGATGTATTCAACAGTACAGTAACAGACAAGTCCGACAACAGATTTAGTCGGAAAGTTAAAGGATACATTTACAAAATCATAAAGTTTACATTGGTGTTATGATGTATTAAGAGTACAATGACAGATAACTCCAACAGAAAATTAAGTCAGAAAAATAGAGAATAAACAAATTGCTTGATCATTTTAAATACCTGCTGGTGCAAAGGGAATAGGAGGAGGAGGTAATCACTAGCTATAATTGTTTGGAAGATTTGTAGAGTAGGTATGAGTTTGGCTAGTGCTATAGTTCCAAAAGGAAAGGTATGAGGTAGGATGTGAGTGTAAGTATATGTGCATATTTGGTAGTCTATGTTTGTTTATATTTGCTTATTTAATATAATTTATTCTCACAGAGAGAGCTTTTCCTGTTACACTTTGACTGGGCTGACCTTATGTAGTTCTCTGCTTTATGGGATCATGAGTGGGGATCTACACTCTATTTCTGTCACACTATGAAAATCAGTCTGAAATAATTTCTTACTGGGTCACATTAAGAAAAATCTTATTCTGTACTAATTTCTAACAAAAATGCTCACCCTGTGATCAGAAATTGCCTCTGCTATGCAGACTAGGTTATGATGATCTGACTATAAGCACCAAATCCAGTTGTAATCCAGGGGCTTTGCTGCCTGCTTCTTGGACAAAAAAAAAAAAATAAAATGAGTGAGAACTTCCCTGTGGAGACTGACGGTGATCAAAACAGATTTAAAAACCATAAAAACCAGACTGATTCAATCATGTTATTATCTGCATATTATACCACTGTATTTTCTATTGGTTGGTGTCCGCTCAAGTTGCTGTGCTTGGAGATGCCACATGTCCCTCAGTCTGTTAGGGCTCGAAAACTTAATGTGACCCACAAAGATTTAGTACCCTTTTTGTAGTTCTGCTCTGGGGAGAAAGCAAATGTGCAGCAGGAAAAGGTAAAGATAAGCTAACAGCTTTCAAGCCAAAGAAAATCAAGTGAGCAAAAATAAAATAGTGTGAAACAAGGACGTTCACAGGGCTGTGGTTATAAAAGCACACTGCAAATAAAATATAAGTATGCACAAAACATAAATTTTAGCTGGTAAACATCTTGAAAAAAAATAAAATAAAAAAAGCAAATTAGCAAGCACATTGATTGATCTGTCCAATAACACTGCATGCTATTTTCAACCAAAGTACATTAAATACTGAAAACAAAGCATTTTGTCTTAAATAGATCATTAATAAGATTGACAAATGCATCAATTATTGCATTTATTAATAAAGTAACAATTACTGTAGGCACAATTATTTCCTAACAGGTGAGATCAGTAATACTGTTGAATGTTTCAAGTAGCTGTGCCAAAACACTGATTAATTATCACATTAAAAAAACTAAGGAATTTTATTTGACAAGTTAACATACGTTTTAATTATCCCTGATTTTGTACCATATTTTTGGTTTAAAGTCTCACAGACATAGGTTTATAAGTATATATTAGGCTAATGACCACTAGGGCCTTTATAAGCCTAGCCATGCAACCTAACCCACTTGTGTTCATATGTATCATGGGCATTTATTAACAGGTGTATGTTAGGAAGTTTCTAGAGGTTATTTGGAGGATATGTTAGTGTGGGCATTACTGTCTGCCTCTATACAAGAGACATGAGGACCAGACCAGTTGGAATGTTTGATTTCCCAGCCATTGGTCAAGGTTACGTTCAAATACGATTAGGGATGGATTCTGCTTCACATGGATGGTGAACCTGTTAAAGAACATGGGGATCCTCTGAGATACATATCTGTCTCACCAACATATCTTATGTATGTTGTCACAAGCAAAATTTAAATCCTTGGATCTAGTGGATCTGATGCTGTTCATTTTGTGGATGTCCAAAAGGTCCATCAGAGCTGGATCTAAGAATACCTTGTATAGGTTCATAGGTTGGTACTAGGCTATTAGCCCTAGGGCCTGTACAAGCCTAGCCATAACAATTCCCTGGATATTTCTTCTCACAATGCTTACTTTCCTGGACCCCCTGTTTAGCAGGGCGACTGACATGATCCTCGGGGTGAATTTCCTATCTCCCATCCAATCGTTAAGGTTCCTTTTGAAGAGGGCCAAGGAGGCGCTCTGCCAGGTATATATCACTTCTCAGTAACCTGTAGAAGTCTGAATACAGAGACAGGGCTTTAAGGTGATACATAGAGGGCAATGTGATTATACTTTGGATTCTTCTGGTAAGAAATCTTTGTAGGCATTTCAACTGTTTCATATGTCTGGTGAGAAACATGCTGAATGGGGCATTATACTCAATGTTGATAAGGGCTGAATAAAGTGGGACTATGACTTCCTTGGACATGGATGTCGTGTCCTTAGTTATAGGCAACATAGAATGAATGATTCAGTAAAAAATAGATAGAGCTCATAAGGTAAAGGTTGGAAATATAAAATCCAATGTAGAGAATATAAGCAGCCGAACAATCCAACCACCACACGAAGGGATGCAAAAAAATAAATAAAGTTTAATGAGGTAAGTACTTTCACTACAATTGTAGCTACATCAGACCACTGATAAAAAATGCCAAAAAATATGTAAACAGTGATGTATTAAGCATTGAGCAATCAGCATTCACATAAAACAACATGCCCTCTTAAACATACAATACTATAAAATTCAGTAATAAAAACTTAAAAACTTGCAGCTTACAAAACATAAAACATTTAAATATAAAATATAATCAATAAAATATCAAAACTAATGAGGCAGCTTCCTAGTCCTTAATATGGGCTTCAAAGACACTTTCCCATTTGGCAGCATAGAATGATTATCTGACTGCCTTGGCCACATATTGGTCAAAGGCCAGATTTCTGCATACATATGTATCCAGATCCCTGACTACTGGGTCAACTCTTAGGGGTGTCTTATCGATGGGAGTAATTAGCCTTGGTGGCAGTTTTCCCAAAAGGCACTATAATGCATCTCTTGGCATTGAGTTTTAATCCATGACTTTAGCACCAATCATTTGTCAATATTAGACCCTGTTGTAAGATGTTTGTGTCATGGGGGGAATCTATGATAGCTCCCAATTTGCAGTCAACTGCAAACTTGGTCAGCCAAAGGTTCTTGACATTAGATTTTACCTCCAAGAAGTATATGCCAAATAGGAGCAGTCCCTATACAGAGCCCTGAGGTACTCTACTGGTAACATTTTTTAGTGGAGATGGTCTCACCAATCCTGACTTCCTAGGTCCTGTCTGTGAGCCAGCTGGGATTCCAGTGAGTTATGTAGGGGTTTATGCCAAGTTCACTGAGTTTGTCAACTATACCCAAGTGGGGTATTGTAGTGAATGCCTTAGCCAGGTCCAGGTAGGTGGTATGCACAGTTTTCCCATCATCCATTGCCTTAGTAACCTTCTCAAAGTGCACCAGGTTTAGTAGTCATGACCTTCCCTTGACAAAGCCAAACTGGGTTGGTCCAACCTCTGAAGCTTGCCTATGTCTTTGTTGATCATATTCCCTGGCTTTGTATATTAGACTAGTCAGGCTAATAGTTCTGTAGTTTCCAGGGTCTCTTAATGGTCCACACTTGTGAAGTGAGATAACCATTGCAGTCTTCCATTCTCATTGTACAAAGCCTATTTTGAGGTTAAAGCTGTAGTTGAAAAGTGACTCAAGTGGTCCTGATAGGTCTGGTTAGGAGGCATTCCAGGATATTGTCAGGGCCCATTGAGGCTGTGTTTTTGGCCTTAGAGAGTGCTGATAGGACCTTCATACCACTCAACTGTACAGATTTTCACAAAATGTCCAGATTTACAGCTCATATTTTTGGCCTGTTCCTCATAAAATTTGTGGTTTTCTGGCAAATCACTGGGATGATCTGAGGACTGAAGTCACCAAGTAATGACATACAATTGAGTTTCAGACTTCATATCCTTCAGAAAATATATGTTAAACAAATCCTGTTATTCTAGTGACCTTCTAAGTTTATTAGAGCAATATTTAAAATATGTACCTATTTTGGGGCCTTTTTCCCCCATTTTGGCAGACTTTGTCCAGATTTCTTGTACTAAAAGGTTGAGAGGTATGGACCTGGTCCCTGTTAATAATTAGGGTATTTCATTGTGGGGACGAAGTTTGAGCTGAATTTGTCAGCCAGCAAATTCACTATGTCACTTTTCTCAGTTAAGGTGGCACCATTAACCACCATTTCAGCATACTGATGTGTACTGCCTTTGAGATTTCAAACATAGCTGTAGATGGATTTGTGGTTGTCTTTAGCCTGAGAGGTTATCTTGACCTCGTAATTTGTCTTGCTGGATGTAATTAGTCCTCTTAGTTCCCTGTTCAGTTTAATTAGACAGCTCCTATCATTATAGGAATTTCTGTTCCTGATATTAGCCATGACTTTTTTCCTTTTGTTATATACCCTATTAAGGTTAGGATTCCACCAGTATGGATTGTTTTTAAAGTTTGCTTTGGGCTTACTTCTCATAGGTACAGCAGCCTCTATACATCCATTTATAGTGTGTCTATGACCATTTCTGAATAGTTTGCTGTGAACTTGGAGTTGGAAGGAGCACTGAATTTTGACAAACTATCACTTAATAGTATGTAGTTTGATTTAGAATAGTTCTTAACTGTTACAGGGTTTGGTGAGTTTACCAACTGATTTTTATTTTGAGGGAGGCAGCTTTGTGGTGCGACCTCACCAGTGAGCATATGACATGGGGGCCAAGTTGCAGCCCTCTCCCATCTTGTTGAGCACCAGGTCCAGTAGGTTTGAACCTCTGCTGGGTGTGCACACTGTCTTGTCAAGGGCATTTATGTTAAAATCCAAGAATAATTGTGCCTATAAGTATGAGGCAGTGTATGTTTCTCAGTCTATAGATGGGTAGTTAAAGTTTCCCATGAATAGGGTATTTGGTTTAATGGAGAGTATCTCCAGTAGGTCTAGGTATGAGCTGTGGAATTCTAGGGACATAGTGGGTGACCTATAACTTGCTAATATATGGTATGTGACTTTGTCTATGGTGAACTGCAGAGCATCATCCTGTTTAACCAACCCAAAGTTACGCTTGTCATTAATATAGATTGAGATTCCCCTACCGTTTGTCCCTGTCTGTGCAGCTGATGGTCTAAATGTCTGGAAGACAATGAAGCTTTTCTCTGCCATAGTACTTTCTGTGGATTGAAACCATGTCTCTGTAATGGCACAGATGCCTATATTCTCCAGCATTAGGGGAGCTTGTAGGGTGTAGAGATTCTTGTTTAGGCTCCTAGCATTGAGGACTAACACCTTTAGGTTTCTTTGGGTTTTATTTGCTATGTCAGTAGGTTTGTCAATTTGGCATGGCCTAAAAAGGCACTAAGTGGATGGATAAAGTTTTAGCCAATATTTGGAAACCCAGGGGTGACAGGTGCAGACCATTCTTTGCAAATCAACACGGTTTATTAACCATGCCCTCCCATGTTGACAAATATTGAATCCCAAAACTAAAAAAGCAACTGAGCAAACAATCACTTGTTTTTGTTGTTCTTCTTTCGGCTTTTCCCAGTTAGGGGTCGCCACAGCGGAACTCTGGTCCGCTAATGATTGGCAGTAGATTTTTACGGTGCCGAGGTGCCAGCCCAAGCTTCAATGAAGGCGCGCCCATTTATGCATGTCTTTGGAATGCCACTCGACCAGGGGAAGGACATGCAGACTCCACACAGAAGGCGCTCCAGCCAAGAATAGAACGGGAGAACCTCTTGCTGTGAGACGACAACGCTACCGCTGCACCACCGCAGCTTGTAAACCAATAAAAGGAATGCCCAAGACAAACTGCAGCACAAAGAGAAGAATTAAAAAAAAAAACCTCGGTGCACCTCTTTTTATTTCTGAAATGAGTTAAGCACTTTCATCCATATGCATTATTAGTTGGACTTCATCAGAACTAAAGACATCTGGGTAAAATCAATTAAATACAAAAAACACAATCACATGCTAAAGTAAGTCATCTAATAAAAGAACAATGCAGGTGTTTAAAACCACAAATGTACTCAAATTTAAAATGACATATGCAAAAAATAGTACCTAAAGAATGTAATACATAAAATCATTATAAATGCTAATACATATAATGTTGTGTTTGTAAAAAAATCTTTTTACGTATGTATTTGAATTTTTAAAAGTTGTTAAAAAATCTTGTTCTAATAAGTTTTCAAGTAACTACAAAAAAATCATTTAATTGCCTATGCCTTAAAAGTATGAAGCATAGTTTATAATTTAGCAGCCCTTAATTTAAGGACACTGCTAATGGAGATATTTTCTATGCTGCGGTTTGTCTTGGGCATTCAATTTATTAGTTTACAAATATTGAATCCCCCTGAAAAGACAACGTAAACTAAGCAAATTATTGAAGTCAATCATCTTTTGTTCATATTGTGGTATCATCCTTGGTGAAGGTAGAATGCTGCTCAATGCAAGGCACATAGTTGCCTGAGACACAGATTCAGAGAGATTAGCAACATCTCTCTTCTATATAGTCCAGGTTAGTACATCTCAGGTCATTAATGCCCACATGGACTATGACAGAATTATACTGGTACCTCTGGTGTAGTGTCTTGAGTACACATTACCTGGCAGATCCTGGCTCCAGATAAGCAACTAACCATTATCTCTCCTTGTAGTCTGGTGAGTGGGACGTGTGTGTCATACAATGGAATCCCCTATGATAACAGTCCTGGGTAATGTGTTTGCTTGCCTTGTGGGCTTTGCTGTTGGGGCTCCACTTTGTGTAAGGGTATGTGTGTTGTTTGGTGTTGCTTTAGGTGAGTGCTTTAGAGACTGCTGAGGATAGACATTGCTGTTTATAGGTTTAGGAGGTCTTTGAGGTTTGGCAAGATTGCAATTTAGTGCCTCAGCAAAAGCCAGTGTGCGTGTGTGTTTTTGTGTGTGTGTGTGTGTGTGTGTGTGTGTGTGTGTGTGTGTGTGTGTGTGTGTGTGTGTGTGTGTGTGTGGTGGATGTAGTCCATGTGTTCTTGACAACCTTGTACATGTACATATCAAAACTGTTTTTACCATAGATCATCACATTTCAAAAACTGGAGGAATACATGATGAATATTTATGAGCTCATTCTTGCAAGGTTGCCATAGATCATGAATATTCATTACACACTCATAACCTTACTATGATGAAATTTGTGGGTGAGGTTTGGACAGGGTTTGCTAATTCATATCCATGGGGTTACTTCAGAGACATTAAACAATATTTTAGACTGTTGTCCAACAAATGTAAGGCTTTCTGGCAAATTACTGAGATGTGCAGTCATTAAATAATGACAGACATTTGCGTTTATGCCTTTGTAGCCTTTTGAAAATGCATGATAATGAAAAACCTGCCAGCCCAGCGACTTTTTAAGTATATAAGAGCAATATTAAAAACCTTTTCCTGATTTTAGGCCTTTGTCCCACATTACCTTTCATCTTTTCCCTGATTTTTGTGCAAAGAGAATGACAGCTATGTAGGTCACTTACCAGAATTAATATGAACTATAAGAATGAAGCAAAATGTGGAGAAGACTAAGCAGAAAACCTCACCATGGTAGAGTCTTGGCATTGTGACTGGTTAGTAACACAAAGAGTTAAATGATCTGCTTAAACTTACATGGTATGTAAGAGAAAGATCATTGTGGGTGCTGCTCTTTCAGTTAAAATTTAACCTGGACAAGGCAAAGATTTGAAATAGCTATAGATAACACAAAGTCCAGCACAGTCTTTATTTCTTTTTCCCTTGTATTTCTGCTAATGTCATAACTCTCAACCTCTTATCTTGAGAAATCTGGACAAACATCAAATAATGGGGTGGAGGAACAAAAGCCCCAAACTAGGGACTGATTTTAAATATTTCTCTTGCAAACTTAGAAAATTGCTAGAGTAACAGGATGTGTGTTAGCATGCATTTTCTGAAGGATATGAAATCTGAAACCCAAATATATGTCATTATTTAGTGACTTCTGTCCTCATCACTGATCTGCCAGAAAACCACACGTCTTATGAGGAGCAGGTTTTAATGTTTATCCTATGTACTTTGTCACTGAAGACTAAATAATGTATGATAATATAAGGTAATATAAGGTATTAAAGAAGATAAGGCAATATATGCACCTTGTAAACTATGACTTACTAGTCCCTTCATGTTCCTTGTGTCTAAACTTCCGATGTTACTATATAATTTCTGCTTCTCAGCATAAACAGTTAGTGGCAAATATGCAAAAGTTGACTCTTCTGTATTGTTTTCCCTGTCTTAACAATGCATGATTATTTGCATTCAAAGACGGCCTGTTCATTCAATTATTAAACTACTAAATGAATAATCGCAATTCTGTTTTAACTAGTTTCTTATTCCACCTATATCCCATGTCTGTTCCTACAATGTCATCACTTCTGATTCCTTAGCTTTAACACAATGGCCATGCCATGCAACAATATCCCTCTTGATAGGGGAAAAATTACTTCCACACATCACCTCTAAGCTGTCTGCTCTCTGTCTTCAAATTGCAACCCATGTTCCTGTATACTTTGACCATTGAAAGATGTTGTCCTGTTGAGCTCTGTTTACTTCATGTTGCTAAAATACCTCTGTACTGACACCTGTTTCCTTCCTTGTTAATTTAACTTCTCAGTGTCCTGTACTGTAGACTAGACCACTGTTTTGAAGTATTTAAATATTTCTGGCAAATAAGTGAACTGCTCTAGCAAAATCATATGCTGCCATAAGCAAACTGGGCAAATGTATACTCACTAACAACTTTTCTGAAAAAATTCTTTGGGACAGTTCCCCCCTGCACCCCTCTCACTTAATACAGTCAACCTCAAAGCCACTGCATTTTGTTGAAGATGCACATTCTCATCATAGATTGGCTTTGAAGAGTGGAATACCCATGACAATGAAAAGTAACACAGACAGAGACACAAAAATACACACACAAGCAAAATACATATACAGTTACAATCAGTGATATTATGGCTTACACACGCACACACGCACACACACACACACACACAAAACACATATACAGCTACAATCAGTGATATTATGGCTTACACACACACACACACACACACACACACACACACACACACACACACACACACACACACACACACACACACACACACACACACACACACACTCCACAATATAATTAAGTGAAATTTTGCACTACAATGCTGTAAAGCTGCCAGCAAAACCTAAAGAGCCTGACCTCACAGGTTCATAGATGTTTACTAGGCTAATGACCACAAGGGCCTTTTTAAGCCTAGCCATGCATCCCAAATCTCTGACAAGTTCTGATACCCTTGATAAGTGTAAGCAGGGGCTTGGGAAATGAAACATTTACAAGCAGGGGCCTGGGAGATGAACCATTTACAGGTTGCCTGTGTCCATTAGGGACATAGGTGCCAAACCAGGGATGAATTTCCTGTTCCCCAACCAATTGTCCAAGTTACATTTGAATTGGATTAAGGAGGATCTATGCCTCACATGGATGGGGAGCCTGTTCCAGAGATGTGGTAGTCTCTGGGATATATACCTGTTGCTCCAGCAGGTCCTGTTTATATCACAGGTTAGGTTTAAGTTTTTAGAAAGGGTATTTCTGGCACTGTTTGTTTTGCTGATATGCAGGAGACCCATCAGAGTGGAGTCTGACAATGCCCTGTATGCCAGGCATAGATCTCCCCTTCAACAGTCTGTAAGAGACAGAATACGGAGATAGGGCCTTGAGGCGGTCTCCATAGGACATTTTACTTATGCCATGCATTCTTTTAGTGAGGAACATCTAGGGACATTCCACTTGTTGGATATGCCTAGTTAGGTACATACCAAAGGGGGCATTGTACTCAATGATAGGTCTGCTGAATGCCGGATACAGTGGAACAATGATTTCCTTGGACTTAGATGCAATACCTTTGTTTATACGTTGAGCAACATAGAATGATTTCTTCACTACTGTAGACATGTGATGGCCAAAGGCTAGATTATTGTCTATGTGCATCCCCAAGTCCCTGACTACTGGGTCAACTCTAAGGGGTGTGTTTTCAATGTGATAGTTATCAGGGGTGGATGACTTCCCAAAGGATGCTATTATGCATTTCTTGGCATTTAGTTTTAGTCCATGACTCTGACACCAGTTGTTTGTCTGTGTCAGCCCTTCCTGGAGAGCATTTGTGTTGATGTGGGATTCAATGGTACCTCAGCAGAAAGAAGGTAAATAAAAGTCCAGTAGGTAAAATTCAATGAACAAATTTATTGGATGAAAACCACACAGTAATAAATCCCTCAAGCGCTTTCGCTCAGTGACCAGATTTCCACCGAGGAGATGGAACAAATGATTGTGAATGCCCATTCACAGTTGGACCCAGAATTTTATGTGAACTCAGACAAGTTTCCCATTCTTTCTGAAAACTTCACTGTGATAACTGAGAATAACTTTTCCGTTTATAATTTTACGGACATACACATTAGTGAAGAGCATTTTGTTTTGTTCACAAGAGGTATGCACTTTGTACCAGCACAACCATTTAATTTAGAAGCAGAGTTAATAGATCTCAAAATGTTTGTTAGACAGTTGAACTTGTTACTGCATTTCAAAGGACAACCCCATTTTGACACAGCACTCTCAAGAAAGAGTACCTTCAACCCTCCAGTACACCCTATTACCAAAGTGTTTGAGGAGTTAGTGGAAAGAGAGATGAGGGTCATTAACACCAGAAAACCCGTCATGGCTTCTAACAACCTTGGTTCAAATGAGGCTAATTTAATTAAATTTCTTACAAAGGAGGGCTGTAGGGTGATGAAGCCAGAAAAGGGGGTGGTTTGGTCTTGATGTATAACACAGATTATGACACACACATTCATTGCATGCTACAGGATTCCGAACAATATGATATAGTATCTAGAAATGAGTTACATATAGCATACTCAAAAATAAACTACATGTTGATGGATCATTTGCTGCAAGGTACCTTCAACGAAAAGTTTTACAACTATTTATTTGTAGCCAAACCAAGAACCCCAGTGATTTTTGGTATTCCGAAAACCCACAAAGGGTTGGACCCATTACAATTTAGACCAATAGTTTCTGGTAAAGGTGGTATCCTAGAACCTTTGGGTAAATTTATAGATCATGTGCTCAAGGGATTTGTTACATCTTTGAAATACAGTTGCAAAGACTCCTGTGACTTCCTTAAAGGCATAGGATTTCAATTATATCACCCTGACCTTCTGATGGCAACTATTGACATTGTACAATTATTTCCGAGCATACCCCATTCAATGGGTTTGAGTTGGTTTAATGAGGTGTTAGCAAACGAGGCTAATCTTGGTGCAAATGTTTCCAACTTACTGGTAGAACTTATGGAAATTGTATTAAGTAACAACTTCCTTTGTTTCAATGGTGAAATTTACGAACAAAAGATGGGTGTGGAGATGGGTGTTCTGTGTGCTTCTACCTACATGAATATTGTACTGCACAAATGGGAGCAGACTTTTATATTTGCGACGGCATGGGCGAAGCATATCAAACATTATGTTAGGTACCTGGACGACATATGTCTTTTATGGTGTGGAACAACAGAAGAGTTTTTGAATTTCATTGGTTACATCAACTCTACCACTTCATTTTTGGTTTTCACACATTCTGTTAGTGACCAAAGTTTAAACTTCTTGGACATCACCCTGTTTAAAGACACCATCAACAACAGGTTTGGCTCAAAGGTATTTAGGAAACCAACATATTCCAACTCATACCTGCACTTTGAGAGCAGCCACCCGTTTTATCAAAAGAAAGGGATTGTTAAAGGGCAGCTCATACGTGCATCCAGAATGACCAGTACTACAGAAAATTTTTTAGAAGAGGTGAACTTCTTGAAAGAGAGGTTTTACGAAAGAGGTTATCCTGTCACATTGGTCAACACTCTGGCCTTAGAAGTATGTACGCATAGGGAAGATAGATATCCACCTTTATTAGGGTCTATCACCATGCTAGTGGATGAGCTGAATACCAACCCCCAAAAGTTTGAGCAAAATGTACACACACACACTTTTTCTAGTAATTCTAGGTTAATAGAGGAAGCAGTATTAAGGTTTTGGCCCGTACTTTCATTACATGAAGGATTAACAGAGATGGTTTCAAAGCAACCCAAATTTGTTAGGCGAAGGGACACTAATTTGAAAGAGTTGTTTGAAAGAAAGCATACAACAGAAACTGTTAACATTAGATGCAAGAAAGGAACATTTAAGTGTGGAACGTGTAAACAGTGCCCAAACATTCTCAATGGTGACACTTTACATATTCCATCAAGGAAATTTGTATGTCGGGCAAGTGGGTATTTTAATTGTAACACGAAATATGTTGTTTATTTAGGTTTCTGTTTAAAATGCCAAAGCTTCTATGTAGGGAAAACAGAAAGGACATTAAAGAGAAGAATTTATGAACATTTATATGACATCACAAAGAAGAAGGAATCTAATGCTTTTTATAAGCATTCATTGTCCTGTCCCAACATGGAGCTCAGATTTATTGTTTTAGAACAGCTAACACCGGATGGTAGAGGGGGTGAATGGGAGAGTAAACTGGAATATAAAGAGCTTATATGGCAACTAAGGTTGGACGCTGCAAAATGGCCAGGGCTTAATGACAACATGAATTTGAGCAGTGTTTTGAAATTAAGAAGAGCCAAATTATAATAATACAACATAAAATTGATATATTCACACACTTAATATACTCCCAAAGAATTGATTCACACATTTTTTATTATTATTTTGATTTTTTATATTTATTCAGTATTTTTTATTTACTCATTTATTTTTTTCTTTATATTTATTTAGTACTCATTATGTATTTATTATCTTGATTGCAATAGGATCCATTTAATGTTTTGTTTTTGTTGAACAATGTTTGGCAAGAAGTTTATGTTTCGAGCCTTTATATATAGGAGAAATATTATGACAAGGCTATTCAACTGGTTTTATATGTAGCCCTTTTAATACCAAGTACTTGCAGGTGATATTTTATCAATTAGTTTTTTAATTTAATTGATCACATGATTAATTTTAAGTATTTAAATAGGAACAGTTGTTATATGGTGTTCATCTTGATAAAGCTCAGTATTGCACTGAGCGAAAGCGCTTGAGGGATTTATTACTGTGTGGTTTTCTTCCAATAAATTTGTTCGTTGAATTTTACCTACTGGACTTTTATTTACCTTCTTTCTGCTGTGGACCACATTTTTTTGGTTTCTTGGCTTCAGTTGGTCGTTTGTGTTCACTTTATTCAATGGTACCTCCAAATTTGCAATCATCTGCAAATTTAGTCAGCCAGAGACCATAGACATTGGCCATGACTTCAGAGAAGTAAATGCCAAAAAGTAGTAGGCCAAGGAATGATTCCTGGGGGAATGCACTTGTGACTGGCCTCTTTGTAGAGGTGGACTCCCTAATTTTAACTTCCTGGGTCCTGTCTGTGAGCCAGTTGGCTATCCACTGGGTGACATACGGGTTTGTACCTAACCTCATGAGTTTGTCAACAATGCCCGAGTGGGGAATTGTGTCAAATACCTTGGCCAGGTGAAGATAGGCAGTGTGAACTATTTTGTCCTCATCCATTGCTTTGGTGACCATCTCAAAGAAGTCCACCAGGCTGAGCAAGCATGACCTGCCTTTGATGAAACCAAACTGGGTTGGGTCCAGTATCTGGAGGTTTACTATATCATTATTGATCATTTCCATGATAATTGTTTCCATGGCTTTGTGTGTAAGACTAGTAAGACTTATGGGTCAGTAGTTTCCAGGGTTTATAGATGGCCCACCTTTGTGCAAAGGGATGACTGTTGTTCTCCATTCATGAGGCACAAAGCCTGTTTGGAGGCTACAGTTAAATAGCAGTTCCAGAGGGCTTGATAGGTCATGTTTTATGCTATTTAGAAGGCATCCTAGGATACTGTCTGAGCCCATTGATGCAGTGTTCTTGGCCTTAGAGAGAGAATTAAGGACCTGTTCCCTAGTGATATCAGGGAGAAGTTATATTTGATGGTATTTGCTGAGGGAAGGTTGAGAGGGAGACAGAGTTAAAGTTAGAGCTGAAATTGTCAGTTAGTAGGTTTGCAATCTCTTCTGCCTCAGTATACATGGTTCCATTTACAATGAGCTCTGCACACAATTGTGTATTGCCTTTGAGGTTATGGGCACAGCTAAAGAATGCCTTGTGGTTGTCCTTGGCCTGGGAGGCCAAATTTACCTCATCTTTGGCTTTGATAGACTTTATCCCCTGAGTTGTTTTCTTAGTTTGAGGAGAGTGCTTTTATCCTGCTGGGTGCTGCACCTCCTAATTTTTGTCATGATTTTCTTCCTTCTGTTATACAGCCTATTGATTTTGTGACTCCACAAGAGTGGCTTGTTTTTTGAGTTAGTTCTGTACTTCTTCCTGGTGGGTACAGCTGCCTCTGTGCAGCTATTAACATGCTTGTATAGGGTTTCTGTGAACAGTTCTGCATAGGCAGCAGTGTTCTCAGGGTTTATGGGGGCTTCAGATTTTGCCAGGTTATCACTTAATAGCAGGAAGTCAGCCTTAGAGTAGTTCCTGAATATTTCAGGGTTAGGTGTGGGCCCAGGTTTTATTTTTATTTCATAGTAGACCATGAAACCATACTGGATCTGGTCCTTAATAGTATGGGAGAGTGCTGCACACCCCCTGATCTTACCAGAGAAGACATTACACTAGGGAGTGTGCAGCATTCTCCCATACTAGTGAGGACCAGATCCAGTATGGTTGCACATCTGGTTGGTGTATTGACAATCTTGTCCAGGGAGTTTGTATTTACAAAATCCAGGAATCTCAGTGCCTGTACGTTTGGTATCATATAGGATTCTCAGTTAATAGTGGGATAATTAAGGTTGCCCATGAATATGGTATTGGTTTAAATACTTGGTATGGGTTTCCTGGGTCATAGAGGGGAACCCATAGCTTGCAAGGGAGTGACAGTGTATTTTGCCTATGGTAATTTGAACATGGAGTAGCTCAAGTGCATTGTTCTGTTTGACCAGCCTTGAGGTACATTTATTTTTGTTGTAAATTGAGACACCTCCACCTTTAGTCCCTGTCTGTGTAGTAGCTGGTCTAAATGTGTGGAAGGCATTATAACCTTGCACTGTCGGTGTGCTCTCTGTGGTGTTAAACCATGTCTCAGTGACTGCACAGACATCAGCATTCTCTAGGGTGAAGAGAACTTCTAGTGAGTGGAGTTTTTTTGTTTAGAATCCTAACACTGTACAGTAATACCTTTAGATTTTCTTGGTTTTGATTTGTTATGTCAGAAGTATTTTTAGTTTGGCATTGCCTAAAAATGGCACTATGGGGGAAGACAATGTTTTAGCTAATATTCAAAAGCCTAGAGGGGAGAGGTGCAGACCATCCCTAGCAAAGCAGCATGGTCTGCTGACCATCTTCTTCCATGCTGACAAATACTGCATCCCCTTAGAATGACACCAGAAATGAATCCAGTTATTAAAGTAATTCATCTTTTGTTCATATAATCTGCTGTGGTGACCCCTAACTGGGAAAAGCCAAAAGAAGAAGATCTTTTGTTCATATTGTGGTATCATCCTTGGAGAAGGTAAAATGCTGCTCAATGCTAGCCTCATACCAGCGTGAGATACACATTCCGCGAGCTCCATGATGTCTCTCTTCATATAGTCTAGGGAGGTATGTCTCAGGTAATTTACTCCCACATGGACTATGACTGAGTCATACTGGTAATTGTAGTCCAATGACCTGAATGCATGCATAATGTGGCAGATCCTAGCCCCTGATAAGCAACTGACCGTATCTTTCTCCTTACTCAGCCTGGTGAGAGGGGCATGACTGTGTCTCAGAATGGAGTCTCCAATGTCCAGAATGTTTGATTGTGTGGTGGCTTGCCTTATGGACTTAGAAATAGAGCCTCCATGAGATGTGACTGTAAGTGTTGATGTGGGTGTTGTTCTGAAACAGTGCATTCGGGGCTTGTGAGGGTACTTGCTATGTGTATTTCGTCTTGGAGGTCTTTGAGGTTTAGGATGGTTAAATTTAAGTGCATCAGCAAATGTGGGTCTATGTCTGTTTTGAATTGTGTGCAATGGCTGCAGCGTGTGTACTACTGACAAAGTTATTGACATTAGGAGAACTTTTATATGAGAGCTTTGCCTCCAGCGACATTGTGTAAATACATCTCTCACATATCATATCAGTTTGTTTGAGAATTAACTGGTTGGCAGTAAACACGAGGCAATTTCTACATTTCCTTAGGATGCCCATATCCACTAAGCTGGTAATAGAGATAGTGGGAAAGTTCATATCCATGGCAACAGAACCTTTTTATTCATTAGATAGATGGAGTGAGAATATAAAGTAATGTCAGGAGTATATCTGGTTTGCAACTCTTGGGACAGTGCTTGTCACTGCAAACTAGTTGTCCTCTGTACAACTAGGTATCGGTTAAATTTCATTCATGCTTTTACATGAAAAATGTCACTCAAGGTATCTGTATCTATACAGCACACAGCCAAACACTTGAGGGGAAACTAATAAGTGGACCCTGAAAATTTAAGGATGGAGTATTTAGACAGATAGTCTGAAGTTAGAAATAAATCAAGAGGTACTGAAAACAAAGAATTAGCTTGTCAAGAATGAAAAAAATGGGGAAGTCACATGAATGGCTACTGCCTGGCTACAGCTAGTGCTGGTCTCACCACAGCTTCTCTCTGCTGGGATACAATGCTTCTTCTCTCACCAGAAACAAAACATTAGCACCAAACCCAAGATGAGAAGCAGGCCACAGCCTGTTTGGTTATCCACGGTCTTGTCCAGATGATGCAAGGGTCTGTAGGCTTGTTGTAGCCTTTTCCTGGTAGATGCCTTGAATAATCAGTAACGTCAAGCACACACTCACTTCCTAACCAGACATTATGGCAATTGTTATGAATGCTGGCCTACATTACAAACTGAATGTAAATAAGAAACTTTACACTAGTAGCATATTTGCTGCTCACTGATTTGCTCACCTCTTGGCAGTCTGCACATATCATAAAAAGGTAAAAATGTAATTTCATAGTCATCATTATTTATTCATTTATTTAATTGCAAATTAACAGCAAGTTCTATTTTCTGTAATTTGTATATTTTTAATATTGTTTGAAAGGGCTGCTGGTATCCCACTAAGGAGTACGTCGAGTTTAAGGGTTGGGGGAGGGCAGCCCTCCTTTTTGACAACATTATGGAAAAAATACAGTTTGCCGATATTGTTGCTTGGTATAAGCTTAGAAAAAGACATAAGCTACACATGTATAGTGTATTTACAGTACACAGTAACTATGGCCAGCATTCCTAACAGTTACCGACTTTATTATAGCTAATCGAGGTGCCTCCATGCTCGTATACACTACACTTTGTCTCATTTAATTAGGTTCTTTAGAGAAATAAGGATGCTTAGAGAAAGTACTGATACTGGCTACTATAATAAGAAAAGCTACATATAATTCACACACCTGCATTTGTACACATATGTAATTGGGCCTCCTTAGTTTTAGTCGAGTAATATGAGGTCGAGTAGCAAATAAGGGAGCAAATATGGTCACTCGTTCTGTTAAGCAAACATTCAAATCATTATCAGCAGAACATTAAGGAAAACTAATCTAAGCACCACACCATCCACAAGAACTAAAACCATACCACTCAGCTGACAACATTTCCGCAGAATGTTCAGATTTTTGTCTTATATTTTTTGGTCTGTGAATGAAGGAATGAATGAATAAATAAATAAAATAATGTGTGAATACCTGTCCCAACACCCACTCAAAGTCCATCACAAAAAAGTCAAAGTCCCTTGCACAGCACTGCGATCATTTTATCGAATGGGTCCACATGTCCATTTAACTGCAATAGTGAAAAAAATGTAGATGATAGTAGGATTCTAACCTGTAAAGCTGGGTACTTTGGACTATTTCTACAGCCCCTATACCAACGAGTAGCTCAGCAACAGCATCTACGCAAGTCTTCCTTAACTTATATAAGTACAGACTCTCAAGTGCCACTGTGTTGTTTTTTGTGATGCAGCATTCAATGTTCTGCTGCCAGTGATTTGAATGTTCGCTTAACAGAACTTTCTACCAACTTGTTTGCTTTTTTGCTGCTCAACCTCAGATTAAAACTAGAAGCCATATCATTCTTTTTTAATGTATTTATTTTTAACCATTTAAGTCAGCTGGTATTTATCAGACCCATTTTAGCTGCAACCTGTGTATGTGTAAATGGACAATTCAGTGTAAAGAATCAGCCAGCATATATTAGAAGGTGGGAAGAAACTAGCATTCAAAGAAAATGCATACAGACACACAGGGTAACGTGAACTCCACATAGACATGATTGAATTCCAGACTATGCAGATGTAAACCAGAAACTGTAGCATGGAGATACTGTACTACCCCAATACACAGATGTGTGTGTCTGTATGTATATATATATATATATATATATATATATATATATATATATATAAAATACACACACACACACACGTGTATATATGTATATGTATGTGTGTATATATATATATATATATATATATATATATACATACACACACACACACACACATATACACATTACTAGTGATCGCCACTAATCTGTGTGATCACTAGTGTGTGACCACGAGCTTTTCCACAGAAGGATGAGTTGCCAGTAGACTGGTAATTTCCTTTTTCTCCATGATGGTGCAACCTTGGAGTTTGATATATGTAAGCAGTAGACATGTGGGATGTGCAGTTTCCCCTGGCAAGGGAGGAGGGAGGCTTTCATGTTCATGGTATACTCTTGCAGTTTGATTTCCCTGGTGGAGACCAAGGAAGCAATTACAATGTGCTTCCAAGGGGTGGCTGGGACTGCCTGCTAATGTCAGCCCTTTGTAGAAGTAAGAGACAATGAGTGCTGATGCCCACTGCATATGGAACCCTAGGGTATTAAGGGGTGTGCACAGGATGGGAACAATAAAGAATAAGATTCCCTAGGCAGCAGTATTACGCTGCAATGGGTACCTTGATCTCCTCACTGGCCCTAATGTAGCAGAGGAAATCTAGAAGAGTATAGGAAAGTTAGAAAGACTTGGCAATGAAGAAGAGGAACCAGGAAGCAGATGATAGCTGACGAGCGACAAATATAATTCCACCCCCCCACCAAAAAAAAAAACCTGGCACTTCTAAACTTATTTTTACATATTATACATCTATGAAGTAGTATCATTTAAAATATGTTGATAAAGAGAACCAATGTAATTTTTTTTCTGAATGCAGGATTCATCTATGAGAGAATAAAGATTTCTTTACAAACAATCCATCTATATTTCTGTGGATTACATGCTGTGGATAATTTTCTTAATACTATTCTGCTTGCTTCTGCTACTGTTTTAATTCCTGCCCCTACAAACAAAATTATTAATGCAAACCAAGTCTGCCCTTTTTATGATAAAACCAAGATGATTGGTGATTTGCTGGAACTGGCCCATTCTACTCTGTCACAGCCAAGCAATTCCTGACCAATAATAATTCATCCTTCACACATGCTTTTTGCATAGGAAATGTATTACTCAGCCAACCAACCACTCAGTAAGCTAAGAGGACTTCTGCAGTACATTCCTTTACATAAAAAGGTGGATTTCTACCCAGCATTGATCTTATTCTTTAATATATTTAAACATCTGCAAAAACTCTGTGGTATAGTGCTTGACCAACATCTGGAACACTTCCTTACATAGATTTCCAAAGCAGCAACATCAAGACAAAAGAGAATCAGTGGATGCTTGTTAAAAGTTTCTAACCTGCAGGAGACATTTAAACATGCAGTGCAGTTTTGTTCCATTACATCCTAATTAATTCTGTTGCATACCTTTTATAAAGAAATACTTAGGAAATTCTAAACACTACCAAAATGAGAAATTGTTACACAACTGATCAGTCTGACTGCATTACACAGGAAATACAAGAAGGTCCTTTCTGGAAAAAAAGCATGCGCTTTTGGCTTATTGTCTGTGACAAAACAGTGTTGAAATACAGCTGCTAAATTGAATGAAGCCATTTTGCAAATAAGATTTCACAGGCAAAATAGGTCTTGATGTATAAATTCTAGATGCTCCATTGTGCCTAACTGTGTTTGCGTCTTAAACAATCTGGAAATACAGAGCTGACATGAGTATATTTTTTGCAGTTGATCTAACTGTTTCAATAATTCTTAATAGTACTTTGCTGTTTTTATTATTTGCTTGACAGAATTATTACTTATCTGTGTCTGTGTTTATATATTTGCTTGACCTCTGCCTGAATTTTGTTTCCAGATCTTTGCTGAAATTTTTATTTCTGTTCTATGGCATTTGTCACATCACTAGAGCTTAAACCAACTGGTTTCACATAGGGGAGTCCTTTACATTCTCTGGGGAAGCAGAGAGTTTGAAGTAAACTCATTCCAGGATGGAACTACTGGCCAAACAGCTTTTGTGTTTATCTGATTACCTCAGGGCTAGGTTTTAGAAGGGTCATTTATCTTGCTGGTATAAAAGAATTACCTTTGTGTGACTTTGTGCTTATCTTGCTAGAAGCTCCATTGTGCCTGACTGCATTGGCTTCTTAAACAATCTGGAAATACAGAGCTGATATAAGTATATTTTTTTAACTTGATCTAACTGTATCAGTGGTTCTTAACAGTATTGTGCCGTTTTATTTATTTGCTTGACTGAATTATTTCTTATCTGTGTCTGCATTTATATATTTGCTTGACCTCTGTCTGAATTTTGTTTTATCTCCCACCCTCCCACCCTATTGTTGTTGTGTTCTTAAACTTGGTGACTTTTGCAGTTGCCCACCCCAACTATACATTTGATCTAGGGCACTCCTCCCAGTCCCATCTCATTAGCTCATTCTGCCTAATACAGAGAAATCATGAGAGCAGTCGGGAAGGCCAACCCCCTTAGTTTCTTAACCTTGCATTATGTTCTGTTCCTCCTCTCTCCCTTTCCACTTTACTAAAAAAACTTTATTTAGCTGCTTTTACTATATTTGTGTTTCCTCCTCCTACTCTATTACTTCATCTTGCTTTTTCTGCTGCTTGTTCTTTAAAGTGTTTAATTGCATCTTTTCTTCTGCAATTATTACTGCTTGTTTATAGCCTGTTTAAATTGTGTTAGTCTAAGCTTCTTAGTTTTGGTATAAGCACTTGGGTTTTAGGTCTACCCTGTAGCTCTCCCTAGCTTCTCTCCCTCAGATTCTGACAATTATGGATGGGCAATTTCCTACACTTTCTCCTGCCAGTCTGGTTGATATAGGCATCCAAAAACAGTGTAGCAACTGCCTCATGTACATGGACAACCATCTACTACTACCACCTAGGAACAGAATTTGTGAGAGATGCAACTGCATTAGGAACCTAGAGTCCATGCTCTCTCCTTCACAAGCCAGTATATCTAGCACTGAGAAGGCTGTCAACACAATCACTATACCTCAAACACCACCCACACCTACACAACACACAACCACATATGCAGAGGTTCTCAATAAAAACAAACCCAAACAGAGGAGACCTCAGAGGCAAAAACACATGCATACTCCACAACCCTCCACACCACATACCACACATAGTCCACACACCTGTATCTCACAGCCACTAAGGCTTAACCTTAAACCCAACATATTAGTCATAGGAGACTCCATTGTGAAACACACAGATGTGCCTCTCACCAGCCTGGATAAGGAGAAAGCCACGGTTAGTTGTTTGTCAGGTGCCAGAATTTGCCATATCACACACGCACTCAAGTCTCACAACAACAGGTTCTGTTATGACTCTGTCATAGTCCATGTTGGCATGAATGACTTGAGATGTACCTCCCTGGACTATATGAAGAGAGACATGATTGAGCTCACTGAATATGTGTCCTAGGCAGGTATGTCAGTAGCCTTTAGCAGCATTTTACTGTCACTCAGAATGATGCCTCAATACAAACAGAAAATGATCAACTTAAACAATTGGCTTAGTTTCTGATGTCCTTCCAGGGGGATCCACTACTTGACAGCCTTGGAAGATGTGATCGACAGACCATGATGCTTTGCAGAGATGGCTTGCATCTGTCTCACTTGGACTTCAGGCTTCTAGCTAAGTCTCTTGCCTCCCCCATAGTGCTTTTTTTAGGAAAAGTGCTGAAATCAAAATTACCAACATAAAAATTTCAACAAAACGCAAATTAAAGGTCATGCTGCTAAATGCCATCAGTCTAAACATGAAATTACACTCATTGCAAGCATTCTTAACCCTGGAAGATGCTCACATTTGTGGAATCACAGAAACATGGTTCAAAGCTGCGGATAGCACCCCAGCCTTACCTGGTTACTCATCCTGTCATACATTCAGACCCCAAACTGTGGGCAGCAAAGCCAAAGGATGTGGAATTTCAATATATATTAAAGACATACACACCTCCAAGCTGGTCAAACAGTACGACGCACATGAGACACTCCAGGTGCCGTTAACCATTGACAGAACCCCTATTCAAATCATGGATAGCTAGCTACAGGCCCCCAAATTTGACTCAAGATGCCCACTCTACCTATCTGGACCTCTACAAATATATCAAGATTCAACCCTTTACCCTGATCCTAAGCAACTTTAACTACCCAAACATAGACCAGAAGAACTACTCATGCCAGAACACAAATGCCCAGAGATTCCTCAATTTTATTAATGCAAACACCTTGGAACAGCTAGTCAATACTCCCCCAACAGGTGATAGTATCTTGGACTTGGTATTAACCAACATGAATAACAACTGCAGCATCCCTATAGTATCATCCTCCCTGGTAAGATCCAACCATAAAGCAGTCACTTTCAAAGTCACCATCTCCACCAACCCCCCTCTAGCTAGGGTCCAACAAAAAACCTTCTCCAAAACTGATTACAACCTCCTGAGGGATGGTATAAACAGCTTCACAGCCCTCTCCTTGCCCTGTAGGAACTGGCACCAATGTCCAAATGTACACCAAAGTACTGTACGAGCATTTATATAGATGCATGGAATCAGGAATACCCAACAGGATGAAGTCATTGTGAAATTCTCCAAAGCAAACTTTGAGTCCAAATTGGCCACATCTATTAGGGATAATCATAAAGCCTTCTTCACAAATGAATGCAGTCTCAAAGGAAGCACCCAGATCTGCTCAGAACTTGTGGTCAAGGACACCACATACACAAATGCTGTAGATACAGCCAACCTGCTGGCTGACAGATTCAGTGAAAGCTTCACCCCTCTGTCCCCCATCAGTAAATGAGGACATCTGCAGTACCTGCCCCCCTCCTCTTATCTCTAGAGAACAGGTCATCACTGCCCTCTCAAAGTCAAAAAATACAGCATTCATGGGAACTGATAACATTCCAGGTGGCATCCTACATGAGCTCAGGCAGGAACTTGCAGTAACATTAGGCAACCTATTCAACCAAAGCCTGAGTACCAGCTTTGTACCAGCTGAATGGAGGACAGCCACTGTCATCCCCTTGCACAATGGTGAAGCATCCACAGATCCAGAAAACTATAGACCCATCAGCCTAACTAGCCTGATCTGCAAGGCCATGGAATGGATTATCATGGACCTCATTAACAAGGACATTGGCAACTTCCAAACACTCAGTCCCACACAGTTTGGCTTCATCAAGGTCATGTCTGTTAAATTTGGTCGACTTCTTTGAGACAGTCACCAAAGCCACAGAGGAGGGGGAAGATGGTGCACACCACCTACCTTGACTTGGCCTTTGACAGTATTCCCCATTCAGGCATAATAGATGAACTCTCTCAACTAGACATCAATCCATATGTTACCAAATGGGTAGAAAACTGGCTCACTGATAGAATCCACCTAGTCAAAATAAAGGAAGCCACCTCAAGCAGCAGACTTGTAACAAGCGGCATACTCCACGGATTGGTCTTGGGGCCTCTCTTATTTGGGATATATTTTCCTGAGGTGCAGGTCAAAACCAGTGGGCTATAGCTGACCAAGTCTGCAGATGACTGCAACCTAGGCACTGTCATCAATTCTCCTAGTGATGTGGACATCCTCCAAGAGGGTCTCACCCAAACAAATGACTGGTGTCAGAAACATAGCCTCAAGCCGAATACCAAAAAAATACATCATCATCATCCCCTTTGGGGAGAGTGACGTCCCTGCATACTATCACATGAATAACAATGTAACAATGTCCACACAACACAATCAATTGATTTGGGTTGGGTTGATAGATACCTGAACAACCTAGTGTGATGTGGACATCCTTCAAGAGGGTCTCACCCAAACAAATGACTAGTGTCAGAAACATAGCCTCAAGCCGAATACCAAAAGAATACATCATCATCATCCCCTTTGGGGAGCGTGATGTCCCTGCATACTATCACATGAATAACAATGTCCTAAGTACACAATCAGTTGTGAGGGATTTGGGCATCCAGGTTGATAGCAACCTGACTTTGGACCACTGTGTTGCTTCCATTGTATGGAAAGCTTTCTACATGGCTCACCTCATATGAGCTAAACTCTTTGCTAGGCTTATAAGGACATCAGGGCCAATAGCCTCATAACTTCTTATGATAAACATGTTGTGCAACTGTAAAAGCAGAAGGCTTGGATTACAACTTCAATGAAAAGCATATTTGCCCATAGACTGATCTCTCCCAGAGAAATAAATAGGTATACAAATCACCCAGCTTCTTAAAAAAAGACTGAATATCCAAATCATTTGTTTTCTTACTGTCATATTTATTGTTAGTGATGTAAGGATTTTCCTTTTACCTTGCAAGCACCACCACAACCCTAGTAACATGATTTGAGCTCATGCTGTTATTAGGACTGATGCCATGCCACATTTCACTTCTAACCTTATAGCCTCTTCCAGGTAAAAAGCAATAAATGTTTCTAAGATAATGATGCTCTCACACCAGGAATTACTTGAAATTAAACAGGACAATAGTGGCTTTGGAGTCCCTGTTACATTAGATTAGGAGAGCTGATTTGAGTAACACACCTTTAGTTGTGGTATAGTGGGGATTATGGAGCAAGGATATGAGGGTCATATTGAATATGGGGATAAGAGAGTACTACAGGATGTTGGTGTACAGATAAATAGCCTACCTGACATTTAAGGTGCCTTGTGGATGGGTAGATGACATATACTACATCATCAAGTATGAGTGAAACATTTACACTTAAAAAAAATTTGATTACCATACCCTCACATGTTAAAAACACTCAGCAAATTTGTGAAGAACTAGTGAATTTGGAATGGAAGGATGATTACTTCTGGGTAACATAGATATTACTGCTTTGTATTCTAACATCAACAGAAGATGGGGTATGGAAGCAATGGGTAGGAAACTAGGAGAGGGTCCACGTTCTGATTTTTTGTTAAGTTTATTAGAATTCAGTCTTACCCATAACTATTTCACATGGAAAAATGAATTTTTCTTACAAACAAGGAGGACAGCAATGAGGGCAGCTTTTGCCCCATTATATGCCATTACGTACATGGGTGACTTTGAAAATCAGTTTATGACATTACCAGATTATTATGTGAAAAATGTAGTGTACTACAAGAGATTCATAGATGATTTACTGTTTATCTGTAAAGGTGATCAGGCTGAATTTGTGGAATTTATGGAAACTTTAAATAATAATGCACATGGATTTAGGTTTACTTGGGAAATTGGTAGAGATACCACCATTTTTGGACGTCATATTTTATATAAACAATGACAAAAAAGTACAGCATAAACCATACAGAAAACCTACAGCAGTAAACAATGTTTTGCATGCTACCAGCATGCATCCCCCATTTGATTGAATCATTACCTTATGGTGAATTTAAAAGGATTTTTTTGAATACCTCGGAAGTTGATTTAAAGAGGACAAATTTGGATGAAGTATATATGAGGTTAAAGAACAGAGGTTTTGATGATTATGTATTACAAAGAGCAAAAAAATAAGGTTACAAATGGTGGAGGAAGGAAAGAAAGAAATGGTTCTAACCATCATGGAAGAATGCTCAGAAATAATTTAGAAATTAATAGGGATGAAGATGAGAAACTGTTTTTTGTTACTACATATTCTGACTTTTCCCCCATTTTGGAAAAAAATGTCAGGCAAGCCTGGGAAATTGTCTGTGAGGACATCTCCATTGGCTCATTGTTTCCCAAACATACAATATTTTCTTACATCAGGTACAGTAATTTAAAAGAGTTGTTAAATAATAAAAAAAAGTCTAAATTCAAGTTTCTTTGATAATATAAGTAGACATGTTGGGGCTTACTGCTATTGTAGATGTTCTATATGTAATCGTGTTAAGAATTTAGATGGGAAAAAGATCAACGGGAAATTGTATAGGGCCACAGATTATTAGAATTGTGACAGCTGTGGAGTAGTGTATATTATAAGTTCTGATTGCATCCAACCTCATGGTATATTGGTCAAACTACCAGGAAAGCCAAAGTGAGGATTATGGAACATCTGGGGGATGTGAGAAGATGGAAACCTGAGAGTCCTGTTGCCATGCATTTTTTTGTCCAAACATCATGGTTTGGACAAAAGTTTATTTTTCAGTATTCTAGCACATCCAGTGAGTAATTGTGGGAATTTTAAAAGGTAATTGAACAGACTAGAGAGTAGAATGATAATTTTCATACACTGTGTCCTCGGGGTATAAATTTGGAAAAATAACTTGAGCATCTGATTCATTATAATGTTATTAAAATAGAATTTGATAGTCAAAAGTATTTTTTAGTTATAATGAACTGCACATATATAGTACAAATATTATGATGTAGGAACTTTTTAAGATGTATTGTAAACTCGAAGAAATGAATGTTTAGAGGTTGGGAAACAAAGACATGCACATTGAGAATATAAATTGGTTTATATATACAAATTAGGTGAATAATGCACTTTATTTTAATGAATACTAGTTACTTATTTAAGCACGTCACTTTAAACTTTGTAAAATGTGTCAGGAATCAATTTTGTACTAAATAAACATTTAAAGAGTATCAAAAAACACGTTGAAAACATTTAAAAAATATTTATTAATGATTTAGAGATGATTTAAAAGTTAGAAAATGTATGTATGGATTTTAGAATGTGTTCTGGGAAATTTTACACACTAGCCTGTTTTCATGAAGTGGTTAACAATTGGTTCATTAGTAATTGAATTGTTTAATTATTCAAGTGAATGTAATTAATTAATTGAATGATTTGAAGTTAAAGGGTATATATAGGTACCAGAACGTTGTATTATTAAAAAAGTTTTGTCCTGCCAGTGGTGTACCTGTTTCTGTTCCTGACTGCATTTGTGGTTGAAGTTAAGTTTTTGTTTATGTTTGGATATATGTGAAACATTTACAGGACAGGTGAATAAAGGTATGTGAAGAATGCTGTACATTGGAATACAGGTAAGACAGTCTTAGAATGGTGAAAAAAATGACTTATTAAAGGACTTATAGTATACATAACTCTCAGCTTCATTGCTCATGAATTCTGGACAAAGGCAAAACCATGGGGGGGGGGCAAAATCATGGTCATTTTTTAAATTTAATTCTAATTCACTTAAAAAGTTAATAGAACAGATTTTGCATCAACATGCATTTTCTGATAAAAAATATGAATCTGTGATGTCTGGCATTATTGACCCACCGACTGTGATCCTCATTAATTTTCCAGAAAATCAAAAATATAAAGCAAAATCAGGGACAGTTAAAATATATGATGGTATAATGAATGTGGGTCACACTGCTTACTCTTACTAAAGGTCTCAGGGTAAGACAATAATAAAGATGATGCAAGGTAAATGCTTAAAAAAATATAAGTATTCTATTATTTTCTATATAATGTATATCTGCATTGTGTTTTGCAGTGGTATGAAAAGATGTGGGAACTTGAGACCCATTTCTACAGAATGTATAAAAAAAGTATACGGATTTTGTAACTGAAGTTGTAACTTCCCTCTACTGGTTCTACAGCAATTATACATGGGATGTGGAATGCATGGCAGACAAGGGAAACAGGCTGCAATTTATTCTGTCCTGTGATTACAAGATTTATGAATTTTCATAGGCCAGGGAGCTAACAAACTGTATTAGTGGGATTAGAATATTATTTTAAGATCATGTTTAAAGTGACAAAATTAATTTGTATTTTTATATCAAGTGTTCACAAGTATCCTTGTGCATGCAAACTCTCTTTTATGTAAAACTGAAAGTTTGTTTTGTACCCCTTGTTTAGATATTTGACTTTTAGTAAAGTTTCTGAACATGGACATGTAAGCTTTTCATGCTGTGTTTATGGCATTAATGTTAATATGCCCACAGGTGAGTTATAGGCCACTATAGGGTCCAGGTCTAATTAGAATAGATTAGCATGATTTAAATGCTTGTGATATAGTTATTTAATTGCTAACCTATCAAATTAGTATTTCCTAACATCCCTGATCCATACACTGCACAGTGTGCACCTGTCGTAACAGCATTGTAGTGGCCAGTTAAACTCCCTTCCTCTCCCAGAATGGATGAGTCTGTGTCAGCCACTTACATCTATCCTTCCTTATTGGTTCCTCCACTGCTCAGGATATTAGTTGATCCTGGGTCATGTAGCTTACACCCTTGTCTTTATACCTTTTTGCCACAGAGCTAAGCATGTTGTTCCTGAAATTTAATACAGACTCTAGTTTAATGTGTATGGAGAAACAGGTCATATAACCAATTTATCTCTTACAAAAAATATATATAATCAGAGTGTACTATAATTTTATGTCAGATTTGATCATCCATAGAAGGTCTTCCTTTAAAAACCTAACTGTTGATATAAGAAAACTATTATAGACAAAATAATTGAAATAAGTAATTTTACATTAAGTAAATATCTGGTTCTGTTTAATGCTCTACTACCTTTGTGGAGAAAAGCAGACTGAAAATATTTACTCAGGAATGTATTAGCAGTGCAAAGAAAGCTGTAATAAGGAAATGGAAAAACAAAAATGACAACAAATGGCAGTGATTCAACTTTATTTTTGCTCACTCCTAGGCAGAGGTTGAGGGAACATTTGAGGGATATTTGAATTGGGAAATTAGGTAGTCCAGTAGTTGAAAAATTTGCTTGTGTTCATAATAAATCAGTTCAGGACTTGCAGGCTTCTGTGTTATTATTGCAAGCAGATCTTAATGGAGTGGATTCTAAGTGCAAAATGTATTTTTATATAGGTAAAGTGTATTTTAAAGATTGGTACTTTATCTTCTTGTTTGTTAAATATGGAGATTAATTGGAAGTATCTAATGTGATTTAATTAAATAAATATGTTTTAGTTTTTGGGTATATCATTTCCGTTGAAGGCTTGTAGTCATGGAGCTGGAAGAAAATATAAATAAAGCTAAATTGTTCCCATTCTTATCATTTTTATTTCACTGGCTTTGGTGATTTTAAGGAAATGAAATAAACTTAGTCCTCCTATACTTGATAATTTTCTGGGCATTATTAAATTAATCTGTACTAGAGAAATTAGCTCAGTATCAATGTATATTGTAATTAATCCCAAAATATTGTCCTAAGCTGGGAATTTTGATAGAGAAATGTTAAAATAATGTAATGGATAATAAATATCAAGTATGATTTGTCTCACAGTATATAAACATTGTTTTTATATACAATATATTATTAATTATTGTAGGTATTGTATGCAGTGTTTCCCATTTCCTTTTTATTTAATTTTATTTTTTGATTTTTTGTTTTGTATATAGTTCTCTCAAGATATTTTTATGATAATGTTTTAAAAGCTGATTTGATAGCTGTTGCTTGAATTTATGAATGAAGCTAAATGCATTTATTAGCTTTAAAAAGATTCAGCAAAGGCATTTGAGAAAATAGAAAATAAATACAGTCATAACAAAGTCACTAAATAATAAAACAAGGGGGATGGATAATATCCCAAATACATTTTAAAAGGGTTGGGCAAATGAATTAATTCTAACTGCTAATTTATTATCAAAACTGCAAATATATCACATTACTATTTTTACTACAGCTAAATTTTACTAATTTAGATTATATTATTTATTTTTATTTTGTTATACAGGTTCGAACACTTATCTCAGTAGGCCATTTTCAGGTTCAGCCCCGCAGAACAAATAAAAAAAAAGAAAGAAAATGACAAGAAAAGAATAAAGTTACAAAACAGAATATTCTAAAAGGTGGAAAAATAGTAAGATATATATCAACATTGCAATCAGTCTATATATATATATATATATATATATATATATATATATATATCACTGTAAATGATGAATTAATTACTTTTGCTAGTAGAGGAAGTGAAACAGTATAGAAGAAATAGGGTGCAGTTCTAACAAGCCCACTAAATATAGATGTGTTTTCAAAAGTTTAAATTGCAATCAACAAACTATTACTCTAAATATACACTCTTGCCATATGCTCTTGTACACAATTTGAATTTGAAAAATCCAATAATATGCATGTAAACTCATACAAAGCAAAGTCTGCCCTTCTGTGTGAATTTTGCAATACCAACACATACCATTTAAAGCAAGACAGCATAACTATCCCCAATTATCTCCCCTTTTCTCCTTTCTGCCCATATCAACTATATAAAATCACATAAGCAGAAAAAACAAAGCATATTTGTGGCAGACCTCTATGTGACTCACTGCATGTTTTTATCCCTTACTTTACACACAAGGCTCCAACTGTTCCTAATGTATCCACCATGTCCATCCTATAAACTGTAAATTCTGGTACATTTACACCCTAGTTATGGTTTTATGAGCACCACGTTTCTTTTGTTTCCAGAATAGTAATACACTCTTCTTTCAGCAATGCCACTAGTTCAGGAATTGCTTTGTTCAGTATGAAGGTGTTATAATACTACTTTCCACTTTTCTATCCCGTGTAAGCATTTTTCTTTATCCACATGCATCCTGCTTTTGTTCCTTTTTCTCTATAACAACATATTGTTATTATTCCCATTACTGGAATTTTTTTCACTTATTCCCATAATGTTTTGAGGGGAGAAGTCAAGCTTTCACAGATGTTTTTCTGTGTCCCCCCTTTTCTACAGTTGAAATAATTGTGAATAAACCCCTAAATTGAATACACAGGATTCTACTACTCAAATCACTTCAAAATATGGCCAGTGTGCTACAGACCTTCAACAGATCACTAATTAGTGCAGGAATAACTGAAGACTGCAAGACAGCAAGTGTGATAGCCTTCAATGTGGAGGTAGGGCAACAAGAAAAATGGAAAAATGTAGGTAACTGCATGCCTAATATCTTAGCATCAGCGGTGGTGAAGTCACAGAGAGAATACCAATGTGGATTCATGTTTAAAAGGAGAACCAGTAGGCAATGTCATTGTTGACTTGTTCCCACACACGAGGCTCTCGGAAAAGCTGGGGGTAACTAGAGGCAGGGCTATGACTGAGGAACTGCATTGGTGCAGACTGAATGGTAAAGCACAAAGGGTTTTCATAATGAGTATTGGAGTACTGCAGGGGTCTTTGTTGGTTTCATTACTCTTAACTGGGTTTGTCTTAGCACTGAGGTAACAGGATCACTAATTTACTGATGACACGAATATTGATTTAGTAGTGGAGAATGGGGGTACAGCCTAGGGAAGGATGAGAGAAGTCTGAATACATAGGTAGAAAGGTGGCAGTTGAGGTTCAGTGCAATCAAATGCCAAGTACTACCCTTGTGCCACAATAACTCTTGTGTATGAAGTATCAACTGGAATGAGTGGAGCTGATCGCAACGGAGATGGAAAAATGTCTGGGGGCATTGATCCCATCTGTGGTGGACAGCCAGCAGCAGAGTAACAGGACAGAGGCAGCAACAAACAAAATGCTGGGGTGTATCCTCAATGGTACAGGTTCCAGAAACAAATGACCTAATGCTTCTGTTCTACAGGACCTTGGTCAGACCACACCTTTAGTTCTGTGTTCAGTTCTGGAGCCATACAAGGAAGGGAGAGGGACGCCTCCATAAACTTGGGATGGGGGGATATGGCCAGGGACCAGCCACAGCAGCTAGGAATCTTCTCACTTGAGACTATAAGAGGCAATGTGATAGGATACTGGTGTACAACATCAGGTCAGACTGATGCAGGAGAGTCATCCTGAACAGGAAGCACAGAGGGGTCAGGAAGGGGCACAGGCAGTAGATTGTAGAGGCTAACTACTTCCCAGATCTCCAAAAGTACTTCTTCATAGAGTGTAAGAGAAATGGAATGGACTACTGAATAGATCATGGAGTGGGAATTCAGAGAGGCATTCAAAAGGGCATGGGATAGATGGGAAATAGTAAGAGAGAATATAAGCACAAAGGGTAGGTAAAATGTTAGACATACTTTAAAGACAGACTGCATAGGCTTATCATTGCATGCCAGCATGCAGGTGCAACTTAGTGTAATATAATCTCTCTATGACAATGCAAAAGCTATACAAAAATATTAATGGCCTAAACAAATTCAGCTGTCATTATGTCAGCATCAGTACTGCACATTTTAAACTGTAGAGTGAAAATATATGGTAAAGTCCATGGCGTCATACCCAAAAATCTAGGTAACAATGTGCAAGACCTGCCATGCTGTATCATACACAGATACCATCACATGTGCACTCTTTATTCAGAAACTGGCTGACTTGTAATGGAATACAGAGTCAGATATCAGGCAAGCATCTAGAGGGAAAAATTTTATTTTATTTATTTTTATTTTTTTTTTTTTTGTTTGACGGGCTAGCTAGCTGGAGTTATTTCCATTTTCAGTAGAGGCCGAGGAGAAAAAACTCCACAGTGAATACAATAAAGGAAAAAAATTAAAGTGTTTGAGTTTGAAGAGACAAAACTAACAACTCTACAGCTACTTATTATTACTATATTAAGTTAAATACAGACTACACAGTCCAAAAAAAAAAAAAAAAAAAAAAAAAACAAAATAACAAAAAATACTAAAAATGAATGATAAAGAATGATTATAAAACTACCACACAACACAACAAAAAAACAAAAAATAAAAAAAAAAATAAAAAATGCTAAAAATAATATAAAGAGGGGTAAGAAGAGAAAGAAAAGAGAATAAGGGAAATTAGAAGTGATTAGCTATAGAAAGGACCTCATATTTCTTCACTTGTTCTAACATTTATTTTACTTTCCTTAGCATATCTATATATCTCAAGAAACACACAGCAGACAAGCCTTCACAGTGCCCTACATAAATTCCACAAGGGCTGGATTATGTTGTGCAGTATACACTATTTATATGTTGCAACATTAAAAACTTTACTGGCTTTCTGCCAGTACTTGTGCTGAACAGAAAAACTTTACCATTTCCTGGCCATCATAACTAACCATGCCAACATCTGCAATAAGTGTTTAAAGTACCATTCCTCCCTAATCCCAAAACAGGCACACACACTTTCTTCGACAAGGCTGCTTTCTAACCTTTTGTTTGTCTTTCTGCTTTTAATCCCTTTAGCAATGAATACCAAGTTTACTCTGGCAGTATACAGTCTTACGCAAACACTTGCAGCACTGGATGTTTGAGAAGGAAACGTTAAAACTGTTAGTAATATAAATGCAGTGCAGAGTTTACTTATTCAGATTGCATTTACAGATTACTGTCATTTAGCAGTGAAAAGCCAGCCATTCTGAAATATATGTTCATGATTTTGTCATTTGCCATTTTAATATTTTGGTTTCTTCATATTTTGCTGACCACTGACTCTGGTACAGGTTTTAAATGGAAGATCCTATATGTACACACACAGACATTCCAATATATATACATATATTCATGGAATATGTGTTGCAGAGGGGTTGTATATACATAATTGTATCACAGATGGTATGGTACAACATTTATTATGAGAAGTGAAGCCACAATTAAGATTACAAGTACAGTAAACCTACTGTGTAAATATTTACATACAAACTCTTTTTATCAAATATTCCATTATTCATCTCGTTTTGTTTGTGGTGACTTTAACAATTTTTATATCATAAGAACATTTATTTGTGAAAAAAGCAAATATAAAATATGTGAATTTCTTTTTGCTTACTTTGCAAATTAAACAAACAAAAAAAAGCAGTGTAAACGAAACATTCCTAATTTTGAAGCTTCTTCAGAGTTAACAGAATTGTATGCTAACATTAGGCTGGAATTAACCTTTTTATGTTACTAACTTATGGAAAATATATTTGTTATCATTAGGGAAAGGAAATACCACTGACAACTGAAGATAACTGAATACTGAACAAGTTTTAGGACTGCAGTACCCTGCTTATCATATCAAGTTATTGGCTTTTTTTTTTTGCAAAACAAGAAATGTCAGAATATCTGTCTATATGAATCACAGCTCATTTTATTGATATCTGCATCCTGACTGGGTCTATATTAGGTGATCAAAACTTTAGGTAATTGAATACCTAAAGGTCGACACCTAAACACTGTAAGCTGTAAATATCGAATGGCCACTTCCACAAATTCTTTCGTAGGGAAAGAATTTGCTTGGCCATTATCAGGGATCTGCCCTTTTCTCCACTGTAGAGTGATCCCGGAGTTGGTATATTTAGTTAGGGTGTGTGTGGGGAGCACAGCCACCCACTTGATTAGGGTTTGAAATTTATTTTTCCTTCGGCCAAGCAAATTCTTTCCCTATGAAAGAATTCACAGAAGTGGCCGTTCAAGGTTTACAGTTTTCGCTGTTTTGGTGTTGAGTTTTAGGTATTCAATTACCTAAAGCTTAGACTATGTAATATAGGACCTCCTGACCAATGTCTGCATGCACAGTACTCTGTTATCTAGTACAGTTTTTACAATTATACATATTTGTTTAAAAAAAATGAAAAAATAGTCTTTTTATAGACATTTTTGTGATAAATAAAATGATGTTTAAAGTGCAACACTATTACTTATATTGTAAAGGTTAGCTTTGAATATAGAAGTGCTCATACTCTGAACATATTTGAACAGGTTTTTAGAAAGTTAAAAATAGTCTCAAAATCCACATAAGTATTAGATGATGCCTTCAAAGTGCACATATAGCTTTAGTTTGTGTTTTTTATATATATATATATATATATATATATATATATATATATATATATATATATATATATATATATATATATATATACATACTGTGCATGTATGTGAAATGGCCCTTTTATAGAAAGAAGAGTGCTGAGTTTCATCAGTAAACAAGACAATATAAAAATGGGAATGGATTCTAAAAAATACTATGTAGCATTGCAGCGGGCCTAAACCATCCAGCAATGTTACTCAAAATGTAAAACTCAGTGCCACTCCCCATTATGAGAGGGGTAGGATACTCCACAAACCACCTGAGAGGATGCCAACACCACGTCTATGGAATACATGCTGTGCCAGTAACAGGTAATTACAGTTTGTAACATCCTATGTAATTGAATCTCATTACCTATAACTGGTGTAATCAAATGACTACTGAGCCCAAAGTTTAACTGCTGAGATCACCTAAAGCAAGGTATCTGTGCATCTCCATCTGTATGTCATATGTGGTAGTGTAGGCACTGAGATGGCCTGCAGGACCTCTTATAACATAGAGGTAGAACTTACAGATTCCAGTGCTGATTGTCACCAGAACACCACTTGTGTGTCAGCCATAATATTGTATTAACGACAAGTATGATGTCATGCATGAAGTATTATGATTCATACTAAAAAGCTGGCATTCTGTAGTTGCTCTGCTATAAAAGTGTAGATCAAATTCATTAAAATAGTGAAGTTTGGCGCTACCCCCTACATCCAAAGAGGTAACTCCAACAAAACCCTGCTGTACGTGTATAGTCTTCAGTTGGCACTCACCGCTCTTCTGCTGCCTGGGACTAGCTCCACCTACACGCTGGAACTGGTACTACAAGCATTTGGGCTTACTACCTGCAGTACCAATACTAGCATATGGCTGAAGCTGTTCGTAAACCGCATCATCATGGGTTTGGAATCAGGAGTAGGGCTTTGAAAGTCTTCATTTACCTATGAGCCTCGGGGAATCCTTGAGCCCTTTTTCCTAGAATCAAGTGTGGAGCTTCTGCTTGTGGTAGAATGCTGCCCTAAGTATAACTCATTTTGAAATCCCACTGAAAATCTGAATGCAGATGATTATAAGAACAAAGTACTTTGGCTAACCCAATATATTTAACAGAACTATCACAGTAATGGACATTGGCTATGCATAATAATAACAGAGAAGACACAGGAGGCTGTATAATGGTATACTACAAGCTTATTATATTCCTAGTTAGTCTGGAAATTGCAAACAGAGAGTTACAGTTGCAGTTATGGATAGCCATAAGCGATCTCCCAGAAGCAACATTAAGTGCTTAAATATTGTTGTATACACAGTGTTAAGATATTTAGGTAGTACCAGTAACTATCAAGATTTTATGTCAGAGACCAGTGCCTTGAGTTTAATATTCATCATCAGATCTGAGGCGAGCTCTGTATAGCCATAATAACATAAGAGTACAAGTTAGGTCACACCAACATAGAGGTAAATGCTGCTTTCTTAGAGGAATTGCTTGTGGTTACTTTGAAGGAAGATGAGTAAAGCACTTCCTTCAGGTGAGATAGTGAAGAATTCCAGAGTCTTGGTGAAGGTTCTGTTATCTGCACTGGGTGTTTCCTGGAAATGATATCACTTAGGTCAAGTCTAGGCTGCCATGGGATTGCAGTCCAGCAAGATGCCTAAATGTGATGTATAGGAGTGGTAACAAGTTGGAACTACCTATAAATTAGACACCTGACTATTCTATGGAATTTAAGGAGGTCCATTGCTTTACATGAGCTGTGCACAAAAGACAAACTTTGTAGCTCTGTGGAAGAGCAGCACCTTGGAAACAGATGTGTCCCCAGTGAATATGATAGGCCATATTCATGTGCCGGATACTTTGATTCATAAGTAAGGAAGGTGACTCTCAAAGGCACTCCACATTTTCTGTTAATGTTCATAACCATGTGTGGTCAGAAAAGGTGAGTTCCTAGTCTGAGGCAATACCAGGATATTTGCCACTGTGGACCACTTCAGTCAGCAAGCATTCCTAGTTCTACATTGAATGACGGAACACATGTTAAAGCCCTCTCTCTGAATGATGAATATCACATCTTTAATTTTTTTTCCAACATTAAGTATGAGACTTTCATCACTGGTCCATGCTTCTACAGTATAAAAGCTAGACTCAAGAGCTGGGCAGTGATGACAATGGAGAAGAAGCTATGTAGGACATTGTTGTCCATATATTGCAGCACATTGGCTTTGCAAACTTCCTTCCCATTGAATGAGGGTAATTTTGGTCATTTACTGACTTCCTGATGCTCAATTTTAACATATAAGATGTGTTGTGGCATTACTAGTTACGTGATATTGAGTTTTTTTTTTCTAACTGTTGTGTGATATTGAGGGTTTTTTCTCTAATTGTTGTGTGACTATGGAGTTGATATATATATACATATATATATATATATATATATATATATATATATATATACATACACACAATATATATATCTCAGAAAGGTGTGGGGAGGCAGAGGTCTCTACATTGGAAAAGCTGCAATTTTTCAAGAAACTGGTTTACAAAGGAATACATCTCAATGGATCATACTGGAAGTGGCTTGGCCAACATTACCCAGATGAAGTTCTCATGCAGTGAGACTAGAACTATCATATGAATTGAGATATGAACATCAGAGTAAAGTGAATGAGAGCATGCTCAAACTTTATTCTCCATCCTCATATAAAGTGTTAAGCGGCAATATCAAGGCTCTTACTAGAGGTCAAGGAATCAGGCCACTGTAACTTCTGTTATATTCATATGTATATAATTTTTACCAAATCAATGTCCACTCCATGGTTCATCCTGAAGCCATGCCGGTGGTCTACACTGAATCCTGGAAAGTCACAAATGGATGTTATGAGTGGCAGAATAGCCATCTCCAACATTTCTACCAATGGAAAGAGGACTGAGGCAACCCTAGGCTGTTCAGGTCAGAGGTCAGCTCTCCTTTATGTACCAGAATGATTAAGGCGGATTCCAGAGTAATGGTGCTTCTGCAGTATTAGGCAATGATATAGGCTCCAGGACTGGAAATGGAGTTGGCTGCTAGCTAAACATCTTTTGGAAGGACCACATCAGATGAGAGTCATAGCATTTCCCTTTCCACATAAGTTTACTGACCTCTCCAGTGGAGAGAAACCTGAAGGATAAGCTTCAACAGGATTCATCATGGTGTTGTCACCATTCATTCTGACAGGCACAGACATGGGTACATAAGTTTGTGAATGCACATATATTTATATATTGCTTTCTTTCCCACTGTGTATAACTATGTCCTACACAATACACAGTGCAGGGATATACACTATCAACAGGTAAATTAAGCAGTTCTACGGTGGAGATTAGAAATAAAATAACTAAATGCAGCAGTCAAAATAACATCCATTTGCTACTATATTACCTGATGTGCCTTTTCAAGACAATTTGGTGAAATGTTGCAACTAATTACAGCAAAATACACAAACAACTAAAACTAACCAACATAGAACTGCTAGAAATTATAAATTCATTTCTGAAATGTTTTAGCTTCTAAGAGAGGTACAGAAAGTAACATGTCATTAAGACCAGGAAAAACACCAATAGTAAACCTATTGTGTTGTTTTATATGTTGAACCTTCATATCCACACCAAAAGCTGTCAGTATACTGTTGTCAACTTTTAAATAGATTTGTATGCATTCCAAAAATCATTTTCCCTTCAGCCATAGATTCTCCTAAACTTTACTCATTACACAAGACTATAGTTTTTTTTTCATGTTATTTAGTATTCTTTATGTTTTCCTGTTGCAATCTGTGTAATTCAGTCCCAGTTTGTACTGCTATTATTTTAATACCTGATCTACATATTTCATATGATCTTATTTGCTTTTTTGTCTCATTTCTGGAATACAATTATTGACCATTAGGCAGTGTAACTCTAATATTGCCGTTTTTATAATTTCCTTTTCTCTTTCATTTTGTAGAGTTCTTCGTTTCATACCTAGCCTTACTTCCTTTCAACAATCATGTACTCTGCAGTTTTTTTTTTTTTTTTTTTTAAAAAACATTCTCATAACCATTTGTATTACTATAAGACATAAATGAGACAGTATAAGATGAGACTGTGAGATTAGAAAAAGAGTTTGTAACAATCATGTCAGATATTTAGGAATCTTTGAAAAATGTGGGCAAGTTTTCAGTATACTTGTTGAGTACATCTCTAAAGTTTGAGCATGGGGTAAACACTGTTAACAACACATTTTCTTTATATAAATTTTTTGATCAAGTTTCTAGAGACATCTTGGAATTATAAAGTAGCCTTTTTTCATTTATTTGCATAGTATTTCAAAAAGTTTTACAATTGTAATAAACAAGTCTATATTAACTTGCCATTCTGTAACATCCTGACAACAGGACACTTGACACTAGTGTTGTTGGGCAGGTTGCTGACACCATTTCCTATCTTTAAGGATAGTTATCAAAGCTAATTATACTGAAATGCTGAGTACTCTTCCTCTCTCTCATTTTACAAAGACAATTAATACTCAACTGAAGACGTATTGTGGACATTACTTTGCAAAGAAAATACTCAGTACATTCACTGGTCAACATGTCTTGGCACATTCCAACTACATAAAGCAGTGTTTTACTGATCACTCTTTCTCTGTGGTACAGCAACTCGGGTGAGAAAAACTGAGGTGTAGGCATAAAAATATTTAGTTTTAGTGTTTTCAGGTTTTCATGCAGTTGCTCAAGTGGCAGGTATGTTTGGAGTGCACAGTCTAGAGGATTAATCTTACCTGAACCCTTCAGGAATGATCAACCATGGATTGCTTCAGGCAGAAGAATCACCAATAAACAACAGACTACATTATGTTCTTCTTTAGAGTAAAGCACTACAGATAGTATAAGTTATAGATGCTAAAAAACAATACCTCACTGCCTGTCATTTTAATTTGGGTAGAAGGTAATGAAGACTTTTTTAGATTCTTAAGAATGTATGGTAGGGAGTTGAAGAATGTACAAGTCATTCAGGATTAAGATACGAAAAAGCATAACAGATCATCATCATCATAAAAAACTGACATCAATTAGCCACCTTGCTTGATACCTATCACCATGTATATCTGCTTTTTTGCAAGAAATATTTTCTGGAGCTCATCATAAGCCACGTTGATCTAAAGGGATTCCATAAAGGAGATGAAGATTGCTGTACATCTCCATGTGGAGACAATATGCTCGTATAGTAGACGAATTCCAAACAGAAGTAGGAATTCATTGCATACTCTACAGTGCATAACATTGGTACAGAGGCGTCCCATGTTAGTTTTACAACAGGGAAGTGAAAAAAAGAAACTGGCTATAAATCAAGAACAGCTAATTTCTGAAATGTGAGGATCCATATCCCAGAGGATCTTAAAACAAGATACAAGGTTCATAAAAGCAAAGCAGAAAGCACAGTAACGAATGCCAATAACTAAGAAATGGTGTGCTACAAAAAAGAAAAGGTTGACCGTGACCTACATGTAAATGGAACATTTAAATTCTGACTTAGAAATGTTCTCCAGCATAAAGGGGAATGTGAAAACAATCAGGATGAATACCCTACCTAAATTATTTATATACAGTTTTCCATAATCCAGTTTACAACTCTCAAGACAGGATTAACCTACTTGGGAAGATGAGATTAGGGGTATCCTGAAGGATGTACTGCATTCAAATTTAACTAGGATGTTGGGGTACCAGACATCAGACAATTCTATCACAATGCACATGCACTTCTAAAGGGAAAAACAGAAACGAGCGGTAAGGCAGCAGAGGAAAAATATAATTAAATGTAAATTTCAGAAACAACATTGAAGCATTATTATGTTAGCTGGCTGTGAGGAGACACTCAGATCAAAGGACGACATAGATGGATATAAGCCTGAAGTTACATCAGTAAAGAAATTGTCATAGAAAACAAAATACTCAGTCAGTTATAGCTTCACTGAGGGCATTTCACCTTGAAGAGGTGGGTAGGGCATTCCAAAGGAGGAAGCAGTGAGACCTGTATTGCAGAGAGAGAATGAAAGACTTTCATAGAAAGGACCACCATTTTGGGATATAAAAATAGATGCTCTAAAGGAATTGATAGGAACATTCAACTTATCGTAAAAGGGCAGGATAAGACAGTGACAAGTAAGATTGCTTATGCTTATACAGAGCAGAACATTAAAAGCACCATCAGCTATGCATCCAAGTGAGAGAAAAAAATGTCACACAAGCTGCAAATTGGAAAAAAAAACTAACAAGACAGTTCAAGAAACAGATATAAATATTTAAAACCCAATGCAAATACAATATCAGAAATGTTGGAGAGTGAGTAAGAAAGTATAGAGTTTAAATTAAGAATGAAGTTAAATCCTGTCAGACAGTTTTTACACTATAGTACAGTACCTAAAACTGAACTTGTGTCATTTAAAATGTATGGATTCTTACTATTGGCCATATAAAGAAAGACTTTAGGACATTTACATCTATACAATCTTGAAGACAGAAGGCAACAGAAAAGAAAAATATAGAAACACTCTAGTGCCTTGAGGGAATCTCTAGATTACAAATGAAGATATGAGGCAAAGAGGATATCATAGGAAGATACAAGGTGGAAGATTCAAAGGATATGTAAGGAATCATTCTTTATAGAAGAGGTAGTGACCAGTTTGAATAGCCTTTCAGAAGAAGTAATAACAGAAGTAGAATTCAAGAACACATGTACAGACAAAAGTTAGCTATGCTAGATGGAAGAAAAAATAAAACTGACTAACTATGAGCAATGTTTTAAGGTAATGAAATTGATAGACAAAGCAGTCTTTATTTAACATTAAACTCTATATTTCTATCATGAGCTAAGTACAATGTTTACAGAAAACAGTCAGAAATCATCTTATCTAATGAGAATGCCCAGAAACAAATAAATTGCATAGATTAATAGAGGAGTTGTTAAGGAGCTTGTCTAAATCTGACCACTGCCAAAATTATTTTTTTGGGGAAAGAACAGTAATGCAGAAAAATACTCTGAAGCCTTTAAAAGCACTAGTGAAAGAATGCATCATACTTGAGTGGTTAAAAAAAGAAATATATTCCCATCACTACAGCAATATGCAGAGCTTCAGTCCCAGCTAGTGAAAAAAAGTTTTTTATATTAATTTATTAATTAATTTAATTTATTTATTTATTTATTTATACATTAGAGAAAGAAGTTTTTTTATATATATAAATATTTTAATAACTTGATCAATTTTTTTTTCTTTTTTTTTTTATTCAGTATTATGTTATGTTATGTGATTATCATATATATATATATATATATATTTTTTAACACACACACTACATATATATATTTTAACCACATGTAAGGTGTTAAGGTGTATAACTTTTTAAGTATAACTCAGTATCAAGTAAACATTATTTATATTCTATATTAACTAATTTAACAACATAAACAATTTGTTCACGAGACTTTATAGATTTGTTTAGGCATTATTTTTATAGTAGTACAAATTGTTGGTTTTGTTGCATACCATCAGTACCCTCTACTTTTGGGTGGTTTGTCAACAAAAGTGTGAAAAGCAGACAGTATTATAGCAAAGATATGACACTGATGAGTAAATGAAATGCATACATTTACCCAGCAAACACTGATTTTACTACAGCACTGAGAAGGAAAGCAGTCTACATCCACGGTGGTGCAGCGGTAGCGTTGTTGCCTCACAGCAAGAGGTTCTCCAGGTCGATTCTCGGCTGGAGTGTGGGGAGTGCCTTCTGTGTGGAGTCTGCATGTCCTCCCCGCGGCTGGGTGGGCGTTTGAAAGACATGCGGAAATGGGCGTGCCTTCACTGAAGGTTGAACGTTGAGCTGGCACCTCGGCGTTCGTGAAAATCTACTGCCAATCATTAGCGGACCAGAGTTCCTCTGTGGCGGCCTCTAACCGGGAAAAGCCAAAAAACAACTGAGAAGGAAAAGCAGTAAGGAGAAAATAGTCCACCTTATCAGAGGGCTAAAGGAAATGTGGGGAGCATTCAGGTGCTTAAACGCATCAGGAAGATGTTGAATTTCATAGCAACACACTTAAAACTTGCAGAACTTTAACTTGGTAATTCACTCACATTGTTGGGTGTCAACTTACTTTTTTTGAGTGCATTCAGATGGTGCAACAGAAAAATAAACATGGAAGATCTGGCTGTCTGCTCAGACTGTTCCCTTCCCTTTCTTTCAAAGACCACAAAAAGTGTTTAGAGCTAAGAATGAAAGAGGTTAGGAAGGAAATGTACTAAGCTGAGTACTTAGTCTGGAGAAAGGGGGGATTCAAGGAGGTCTGGAAATGCTGGTTAATCTGCATGCTATCATTTTTTTTTAAAGATTGTAAACTGAGCTGGGCTTAAATGTACATGTCAAAGATGCACTGCAAGTCATCAATTTTGAATGATGTGTGCAGCTAAATATGCAATGCTGGAGATTATGGGCATGTTTTTATGCCATAGGAGATTAGATTTTCTTGGCGTGCTTTCCCTGACAAAGTACAGTTGGTTGTAGGAGAAAATGGTACATGACTAGAATGAGGAGCTGAAAATAGAACTAAATAACAAGAAGGCAAAGGCATTCCTTTATCAATCAGTGATTTGATAAGGATGAGAGAACATGGATATGCACATGGAATGTCTATACTCATAAACAAATTGCAGGAGCACTTTATGTGCTTGCTTTCTGTTTGTGCTGGAATCCCTGTCACATCTTGTTATGTTGTTTAAAGAACATAAATAAAGTCTTGCTTTCAGAATGAATCTAGGACTGTAAGCACTATTCTAAAGATTGAATGTACTGCCAGAAAGGCAAGACAGAAAGCTAATTATAAGGTTTTCCCTTTGGGCATACTAAGCATGTGACACTGGCAGACTTTTTATTACCTTTATAAAAATATGTTTGATCTTGCAGTATAGTGCTTATGTTGTATAGTATGGTCACAAATTTAACCAGCTCTGTGAAGAATTATAAACAAAAAATATGGTTTCTTTCCAGAAGAGTTACTGCATAGACAGATCAATGCTATAAAATTAAAATTTCAAAACCATAAAAAGACTGAAAGCACCACATTTAAGGATTACATTAAATATTGTCAAAGCCTTAATCAATTATCATGCATTGTTCTTATGCAAATTAGCAATCATCTTTCAAGCACATTTAATATGCTTGTTTGACTTCATTTTTCTAGATTAAAAGAGAAACACTGCAGCACTATAATTTATTATAATTGAGCTAACCAGACATAATTCGGCATGGAGTTTTTCAACAGATCAAAATTCATTGCAAAAGAACTTCTAGAAACAGAAATGAGTTGCGTAATATAGTGCAATCCAAAACAAAGGAATCCAAGATTCTTCAATGACAACTGTTATCATAAAATCAAAACTGTGTGCTATCAGAGCATGTGCACTGACCTATTACAACATTTAATGCATGCCTTCCTGAATCATGGATACCAAACTCATGACTACATTGTATCTGCCATATTCTTGCATTGTACTGACAGGAACTCCAACTAGATTTACCTCACATTCATTTGTAGGGATGTCCCACAGTCCAATAGGTGCAGACTTTTTTTTTGCCTCCAGTCCCCTCTTAACATCAAATTTTCTGGCTGCTCTTTTGACTCATTCTTCCCCTAGGAGTGACAGCCTTACAGCCCATTCACTGCCCTAGGGTAATAGATGAGTACACTGAGTGATGTCATCACCCACATGAGAAATGAGGGGAGTATACTTACCCATACTGTGACTCCAAATATATGCCCACTAATACTTCTAGGGTTGGGCCTGCAATGAGTGTTGCACAGAATTATCGTTTACTTCTGCAGATGACATAAGCCCACCAATGTTCCCACCTCACTTTGAGACAAAAGCTGTCCACTCTCCTCTGACAAACTCCAAAGAAGCATGCTTATGCCTTCAGGGTACTATTGGCCTCCTCAGTTGTTTTCTTCAGTACAAGACTGCTAATCAATTCCAAATCATCTGGGTTATATTCAGCGCTCTATTCCTCTGTAAAACAGATCTGACTGATTGCAAACTTTTAAACATGGAAGTTTTGCCTACATGCAAAGTAATCTGTGATATCAGTGTCTGACTCAGCTTTCAGCTGTCTCAGATTTCCAGAGATACCCTGATTCTGCCACAAAAGTTTGTTGCATCACTTTGTCATTTTTTTTACTTTGTAGCCAATGAATGAGGACTGACAACACCAAACTGCACCAGTAATTTTATATATATATATATATATATATATATATATAGAGAGAGAGAGAGAGAGAGACTTCCTATTAATCAGAAAATGCATCAGCGTCTTTACACCTTCCTAGATGAGTAATATCAATACGTAAAAACTGTCCATTATTTTGGTCTTTTGTTCATTATTTTTGCCTCTATCCCCAATTGTTAGTGCAGAAGATGAAAATCTGAGCTCAGAGACATGCATGGTTTCTGTCCTAGCAAGAAGCCAACATAGCTCAAGATATTTTTATTTCCTAATTTTCCCTTCATATTCAAAATATAAGGTAATGTGCTGTTGATTGCCTCTACATTTACTCACGTTATCAAGTGGCAAACCAACAAGGATTTCCTAAAGCACAGGCATATATCAAGGCCGTTCTAACCCATAGGTATTGATAATTTGGAAACTTGAAGCATAAACAGCTAGGCCTAGTAACCTCCTGTGATCATAGAAGGTATTCAGCAACTGCCTAGTGCCATTTATTTTCTACCACACCATGGCCTCTTTTATGCAATTCCTGCATTAAATCTTGTCCCCGTCCAACTGTTGCTGCAACAAATGGAGTTCATATATGAACCCTGGATGTTCATACTAAAGATATAATCCATTTTTCTTCCTCAGGGATAAGCCCCCAAAAAAAATGTATTTATTTCAACAAGTCTAAGAGAATACCAGGATAGGGTAAGTTAATGTGATAAGAGTTTGATGTATGCACAGTTGAACAGCCATGTGGGAAAATCATTTCCACTTTATAACATTTGTTATATATCTAGTAGTTACATGAGCCAAATTTCATAAACTGGGGAGACAGTCACATCAACTCACTCATTCCCTTGAGCAAGCAATCTGAAGACAAAAAGGACATACAGATATTTTAAATAAATATGATAAACCAAAAAGAAACACAGAATGCAAATTGAAATTCAATGTTAAACAGATATTTCCATTTTTAAGTAGATATGACAAAAACTATCCAGGAAATAAGAGCTATGTTCATACAGTCTTTTGTAGTCCACATGTGGGTTCACCATTTTTTTCCAGCATAAAGATTCAGTTTTGTCAGAAGCTTCATCACTTGTGGTTAGGGGTTGGGAAGCATGCGTCTTCCACCACAACATGCTGTTACCACGTGCTGCACTACAAGAGTGCTCATAGCTGTGGATTACTGTGCAGACAATTCCTGCAAATAACAAGAAAACACACTTACTTCCAATAATTAGAAAACAATGAAGATCTAGCCATCCAGCTGTGTGAACATTTGCTTTAGGTGATGTGTGATGGTCACTTTCATATGACACCCCAACCTCATGTACAAAATGGGGAAAAGGGAAGGGGTTGATGCCAATGATGAATGAAGAGCTGACACAAAGTTAACAAGTGATATAAAAGTATATACTTGTTGACTTACAAAGACTTCCAGTTACTAAAGGAGGACCAACATCTGAAGTTATGGTCTAGACAACAGTGAAGGTCTGAACCAGGTTCAGATGTTTGCAAAGTAGACATTTCTGAAGAAAGTACTACAGGCATACAGTGGAGTGGCCTTTGACCACAGTATTTTTCAACATGTATGTCAGCTGATAGTCAAAAATAATGTATTTATTTACTTTTGTTTACCAGAGATGGGCACTGATCTCATTGGATGTATTTTAGATCCAGCCCAATGCTGCAGAGATAACACAGAGATCATCAAAGTACAGTACAAAAGTATGAAACCTACAGTAAGCAATGATTACTGTCAAATATGTACAGTAAAATGATACAAGGAAGAGAGGGTTATTAGTAAGCACAGAAGATGAGAAGAATGTGCAACTACACTATTTACAAGCTGTACAAAATATACAATACACAAGTACAATCAGAGGAGGGAGGGTGAGGAACATTGTCAAGTTAGAGACATGCTTTGCAGTGACAGAAACAGTTATTGAGAAGCTTTAGATGATGTGGGCAGCATGGTTTCTGAAAGAACTGATAAGACTGTAGTATACTGGAATTAACTGTAAACAACTGAAATGAGACTGGAATGAAAGCCTTCATCTAATTACCCAAACTTGTGCTAAACTGGTGCCAGTCTCTCCTTTATGGGCCAAGTCTTGTACTTTTCAGAATGAATTTTGCAAACACTGTAGTTCGGTTAATATTAGATGTTTACAATATAAATAATAGCAGTCTGTAGAAATGCTGCAATGCTGGTTAGTAATAACAGTGCTGCTCTACACACATATTCTGATTGTCCTGAATAATGTAAACTGAAACAGTCTTTATTTGACCTGTCTTCTGTACTCAGGCTTGAGTGCCGGTATTGTAGAGACCCTCTTGCATACAAGTCCAAAAGCTAACTTCCTTTCTGGAATGCTGGATATTTAATCTTTTCTTTTCACTCACTGTCAGAAGTATTTCCTAATAATACCAAAACCCTGTAATGCTTTAGCCTTAGTTGCCTTGGTTTCCAAGCCTTGTCTTGCATGTGCCTCTTTATCTAGCATTCCATTTGAGAAAGGAACATTCTGTATTTCTATACGTCTCATGCTTTATCTTTCCTTTCTAATGAATTGTCTTTCCCTGAAACTAAATGCATACATGAAAACATGTCTGACTCTATTTTCAGGTCTATTATTCTACCTTAATGTACTATAATAAATTCACTAAGATTACCCTCACTCTAGCCTGACAAGAAAATCTTTAAGCTGATGTTTCAAGTCAGATTAGTTATTCATGTCTTTCAAGCTGTTTGGAGTACAAGTAAAAACCCACTTGGATAGGTTTGCTTGATAACTTCTAGTATTTTAACCACACAACCGAAGGCTGTAACAAGACCAAGTCACTATAAAACGTAGTGGTTCCAAATACAATAAAGGCTGTCGTTTTACCCTGCAGATCACTCTATGCTAGTGATACAAACATCGATCTCACACCAGTTGATTAGTAGAATTTATTCCAAAAGCGAAAATAAAATAAACACTTTAAACACATGAAAAGAGAATAAAACTAAATAACTGATTTAGCGCTTTCATTTCCAACACCAGAGACTTCTTCAGAATCAAGTTGCCATTCACAGTTCTTACTATATATATCCTACATCATTAATTACTAATTAGACATTTATCAGATTAAATGCATATACAAATTAATAAAATAAAGGGCTAGACATCAGACTTTTGTTTTCCTGCAACACTGAATAGACATTTAAAGTTATGTTAAATGAGCCCATATATAAGCAAAGAATGTATGTGTATATGTTCAACACTTATATATATATATATATATATATATATATATATATGTACTGTATTTTAAATAAATAAATAAATAAATATAGAAATATATATTCAATTACTAAAAGGCACATTAATAAATTAAAAAATGAGTAAATAAATAAATACTATTAACATGCTTGACCAAGAAAGGTTACTAATTAATAATTAAAAGTTATATCGAATACGTATGTACCATATAAATGCATTTGTCAACATATTTATATATAATATGTAAAAAAATAAAAAGTAAATAAATATGATATAAACAGAAGTACATTTATCAATATATATGTGTATACAAGACATGAAGAATAAAAGATAGACAGATGTAGCACATATGTACTTGTTTGTACCTGTTTGTAGTATGTATGTATATGTATATATAACCATAGTAAATATTTAAATAAGTCACCAAATATTATTAATAAATAAATAATTGATTTAGTGTAAGACTGTTCATTTAAAAACATGCAAGCAAAAATATATATTGTTTAAAAATGTTGTTTAAAAATGTTTTAAAAAATATTATTTACTTAAAGGTTATTGTACTAATAGTTTGAACACCTGTTAAAGCATATTAAAACTGATGGAAAATATTATGATAGTATTGTAATACCAAATTGTATAAACATAGTGCATCAATAAAATGTATGTTATATATTGTATATTTAACACCCATAAAGACCTGTTTGCACCTTTTTTGTGTCGCTACCTGTTTAGTAGTTTCATTCTAGAGGGTATGTGCTTTCAATTTTTCTTAGCAGCTAATCAATTTATCTTTTCTTTGGGTCGGCTGCCAATATTTTCATGTGTTTAAAGTGTTTATTTTATTTTCGCTTTTGGAATAAATTCTACTAATCAAATGGTGTGAGATCGATGTTTGTATCACTAGCACAGAGTGATACGAGGGTAAAAACGACAGCCTTTATTGTATTTGGAACCACTACGTTTTATAGTAACTTCTAGTATTTTACTCCCAAGAACAAAGTAGGTGAACAGTTGCTTCGCTTTCCTAAACTCATGAACTGTGATTCCCTCAATGGGGCCAACAGAAGCTACTGAAATATGTACAGGAATAACCAGAAGCTCCTTCTCCTGCAAGGATTTGCCCATCATATCAGAGAAAAGCTTAAACAGAATCACTATATGCTAAAAATGCTGTCCATCCACAGTAAAACAAAATCTATTGTACAAATGATACACATTGGTATGCCAAAAGGCACAAAGGGTCACTGGCTCCATCCAGACACCCTGCTGTAGCAAGACATGAACCATTGAGGAGTGTCCACCTGGAAACTGTTATAAAAGATAAAGTCAGTGAAGTCACTGTGGTCCCAAATGGGGCAGAAGCCCTTTATCCTCTTCAAATAGAAATATGTGGGAGCAGAAGCTCTTAGCCTCATTCTGAAGGAAGGGGATCCTTTATTGTCCACCACAAGGAGCACAGTCTGGGCTTGTCTCAAGTGCTTTGTGGATACAGCTTGGCTTCTGATAAAGAACATACCATTTTTAAGACATGCATGGCCATTTCATAAACCCACCGGTCCTTTGTGATGTCTGTCCAAGCCAGGGCAAACTCAAAAGGCAACCTTATATGGCAGTAATGACTATAGTGTTAGGCTACTGAAATCATCCTCTTCTGAGAACTGGTGAACTTGATACTTGAAGCCATTCCTCAGTCAACAATGAAAGGTTTTCTTCTTGTGGGTTTGTTAGGCCTAAAAGAAGAGGAGGTGGGGAGGTCTGAAAGAGATTGAAAGTGGTCTGCCATAGTTGAAAGAGTTTGATTCCTCTTCAAAAGATCATCCATCAAGTCCAGGGAAATCTGGATTGAGTACAACATCCATTTAAAAGAGGTATCAAGGCTGGACTTGCCAAGTTCCTCCTGCAAGGAGAACAACATCAAGTAGGTCATTCTCCAAAGGCACATGCATGAGGCTTCTGCTATAGCTGTAGCATCAGTACAGTCAAATTTACCATGGACTACATAGAAGACCAGTATGAATGCTATAGACAAAGTCTTAAACACTTCCTCTTTGAGTCTAGATGCAAGTGGGAAGAAAGATTTCCCAGTGCCTGTTTCATTAGATGGGACTGTAAACTGGACATTTTGAAACAAGAAGTCACAGGCTCTGAGCCCCAGCATTGTTGAGGAGAATGCCCTTTTGTGCCCATCCTGTCCAAGGCTTTAGACTTTTTGCCTGGGGGAAAGGTGGCAAAATTCTGTGGTCTGTGGATCATGTGCTGAATCAAAGAGATCATATAAAAGTCTGCACAAGAATACAAGATCAGGGGTATCACCTTCACTTGGAAAATTCCAGAGAGCATCTGCTTTCTTGGGAGGTATGGGTGCTTCAGGGATACATATATAACCACCTTTAGTGACCAATTTGTTGGGAAGATGACATCAAGGGCTCCTCCCGCTGATGCTACAAATTCTGAATGACAGGTTTCTGAAACAATGGTGCCATAGGCCAGACCATGGATGACTACATGAGCCTCACATTTTCGATAAAAATAGGATTTTCTGATGGGGAGAACTCAATGTCCTTATCTAGCATGTGACATTCACACAACTGGTGTCAGTTAAAAGGGAGAGGGCATTTAAAGGATGACTTGCTGAAGGTGGTGCTTAAATTACACTGAGTCCATTGCTGGCATATTGCCATGATCCTTAAGGATGCAATCCCTCATTCATAAGAATAGATCTTACTAGATTACATACATTTTCCTGAAATCAAATCCCATCCTCACCTGCCCAGTCCTTCCAGCACCTGTGCCACTAATTGAATACAGGTTGCCTGGGGTACAGTTAGGACTTTATCCTTCTGCAGGATGGGCTGGGGTTGATTTACAGCATGTAATTAGCAAGGTTGTAGAGGAATAGACCCTATGTTGGGGGTTATAGAAGGGTGACACCCCCCTCACAAAAAGTATTTGCATAGTTATTTCCAGTTTTCATTTTATCTGCTTTCTTTATAAGTTGCAGCTTACTGGTTGCAATTTTTGAGTGTTGAACATGTTTATATCAAGGTTTAGTCATACAGTCGATGGATACGTAATGAAAATGCAAATAAAAAGTAGTAGTCTGCATTTTTCTTTAAAAATATCTATCTAAAAACCAAGCTGAAGAATCAATCACCTTGTTGATTGCTATATAAATTCTTTAATGGATCAACTAACAATCACTCACCCTTTTCTTCTAAAACAGATTTATCATTTTAAATTCCACACAGTTGGAGTTAAATGAGCTAGTACTCCACTCTATATGAAAGACAAGATGGGAACTCTCATATTAAATCTCTGTCCTTTTGTAACAATCAGTCTCAAGCTTTGTTTGCAGAATCCCATACCATTAGAAACCATCATAGAAATAAGAGAGTGGTTATCTCTTACTGGACATCCAGAATTTTCTTAACAAACACTCTGTACTCAAATACAGCATGAGTCATACTTTGATAAACTTGGTGCAGGTAAAAACATGTGTATCCTTAATCCAATATTACAAACATATTAGCATTTAGCCATGCCTTTAAGATGCAGGTAATGTCAAATCAGCATTCATCAAACTAACCTACAATCTTTCATCTTTCCTTGATATCTGAAGAAGATCCTGCTACAGCTGTCTGGGTAAGTTGCTCACAGGAATAAGGCAGACAAAAGCATAAGATATGGCAGAGGTTTGACTACAGCAGGGTAATTACACATAGGTGCAGATGGGTCATAGTGCACACAGAGTACATTTACAACTGGAGGATACCTAGTTGCTTGATTGTCAGTTGCCTAAGGCACAAGACGCTAATCTATTTTCACTAGAAAATCAATGCCAGTGCACAGACAACAGTTCCTTTGTTTTGAGCGATTTATCCTTTCTGTCTAAGCAACTGTGCAGTTGTTATACATAATTATGGAAGGGGCTTGCTCCCTACATGAGAAGGTGTTTGCAATCATACATTTCACCTGTTTGGAGTTTAAAGCATTTCTGTTTCCCCATTTTGATTCCTCCACATTTTAACATTTGAAGTTTCATAGTAGAACCTGTACATACAACACAACTCTCTGCAAGTAGAAAGAGGCATTAAGGATTTATTACCTGCTGGAGAAGATGAAGGGAGTCAAAAGATGGTAGAATATAGAAGTAAATGTTGCAAAGACACTTAGTAGCATCATAGGCTACATTCTACAGAAATGAACCAAGTTAAAAATAGGTCATGCCTTTGAGGGGAAAAAATTATATTTTTAGCATTCTTGTGAGTGTGAAGTATTATGCTAATTATCTTAAAACTGAAAACTAAAGTTAAATTTACAAAAGCTGACATAATGATCCTTACAAAAATTAAGAGTTAACAAACAGTAGCTTATAGTTCTTTCTTTCTTTACCTATTTAGCAGTTATCTGACTTATGGATTTATATGAACACATCAGGCGTGATGCGTTTACTCTTGCATTTCATTGTTTCCAGAAGGCAAACTTGTGTTCCAACTAATCTAACATTAGCTTTTCCATTTTGCTGCACAGAAGTGCAAAGCCCCCATTTATGTCCCTCCCATTAAGTTGACATCTTAAGTAACAATGCCAGGATCCTCAGATCCTGAATTACAGGATGCAGTGCACAGTTAATAATCTTATAATGAGCAATTCCTGAATGAAAGTGCCTTTTCTAACAATTGCACTGTCTGCTCAAATTTATGTTGTCAGAAACAAGTATAATTGTTATACTGCTCTAGATAAAAAAATCAATTAGGGAAAACTCAGAGACTATTATTACATCTTGCAGAAACAAGGAATAACGAAGACGGCTTTGCCAAGAGCATATCACTTAAATGAGGCTAGTTACAAGTACATGACAACTGTGAGTGCAAATTTGGGTTAAAAATGTAACAGTCAGCCATAACTTGCAACTTTGTTACATAAATGCACTAAATCACCAATGCCACTGATTCTGGTTACATTTACAGATTTCACACACTCCCAGCTGTGTTCAATCTGAATTAAAAACAAAGTTCAATCACAGAACAAATTGAGTGGTCTATGTAACAAATATGGCAAGGGACAATGTGAGCGATGACATAATTGCCTAGGAGTTTTGAAGGGGGGATGGACTTACAAATGAACGAGTACCTCGGTACTGCAAACAGTGGTAATCACTACACTGTGCTCCACAAGCACTGCTTATTTGCCACTGGTGCATGTATGTTTAGGTCCACAGTCTGGGAAAAGATAAGGAGTACAGGATACTAACTTAAATATGCAAGTTTCTTTGCTATGACTGAGATCACATGTTCAGTTATACTGGGGGAGGTGTAGACATGCACTTAAACTACACATACACCTCCCTACATATCCAGACCACTTTACAACGAATGTAGTATCTTACATGCTACAATGAGCACAGTGTCTTGACAATGAACCCAAAATATAACTGCCATAACCTATAAAGGTGCTCAAGAATGGTAATGCATAGATACAGTTTTAACAAGTGGTAACCATTCACTCTAGTCAGCAAGTGCCAAAATATGGAGACCAAACGGTCAAACATTTAGTCCAAGATTGCCATTTCTTGGAATATTCCCTTTTCTCTGAGGTATGGCATACTTCAAGTTTCCCACCCCACATATCGGAGGGGGGGGTGCAAAGGGCCTTGCTCCCCTACAGAAAAAGTTTAAAGCAGAAGAGTATTCATTGAGTGTTGAGCCTTTAAAATATTTTTCTACTACTGTGCAAGCTTTGTGATGTTATGGGCCTGTCTACTCCTACATTTTGTAACAGGATCCATAATGTAACTACCATTTTTTAAAAGACATTATATTTGGCTGTGACTCTGATCCTTCAAATTTAATTACTTCAAAACCACTACTGTACCTCCCATTCAAGTGTAATTTCATGCCACTATTCTACACTGCAAGTACAAGACAAAACTATTCAAAGAACAAAGTTAGGCAGATAGACTTGCCCTGATGTTCTTTTACCCATTTTTGGGTGCTCTGCTTTGGATATGAACATATATTACCACATAAAAAGGCTTGTTAGTCACTCTCTCACTCTTACCTGTTGTGTTCATGCCTTACAATAGTGTGTGCAATATCCATTCACACCATTATCAAGCATGTGCTATTTTGCTCATGCACTCATATATCTGTCCATCTACCTATTTATGGAACATGTGGACACAGCATACACAAAAGAATATACCAGCACACACCTGCTCCTCCCTTACCCTTTTCCCATGGGTTACTCACTGTGTCCCAAGACACTGTGAACTCTGATGGCCTCAAACCATACAAACCCCCCTCTGTGAAGCAATATGTTCTTAAGTCTAACCTGAACTGTTCCCTTTCCAGCTGACAGCTGTGCCTCAGTTCTCTCCAAATCTGCACTTCCTGTTTAACCTCTCCTAGAACACTGGCTCCAGACACTTCAACTTTCCCAAACCATATCTCCAGAGTTATCTTTCCATAAGTGGGCAGCTTTCTAAGAATCTCCTCATAACCCAACCCCTACAAATAACCTTCACCATTTTGATAAATCTGCCTTATGCTTCCTACCAGTCTAATTCCATTGCTCTGATATGGCCTCCAAAACTGTAAACAGCAATCCAGATATTAATGGTACCAGTGTTCTACACAATGGGGGAGGGAAAGGTATAATAGTTAAGGTATTTACCTTACATATACAAGGTACAGGGTTTGATTCTGACCTCTGGTGATTGGTTAAGCTTGAAACAATCTGCAAACTGTTAGGCTAGTATTTACCTTTGACTCTACGAATCAATGGAAGGATTAATTCAGTAGCTAGTTAACTTTTTAAATACAAGCAATTATGCCCACCTTCTCTTCCTCCTATGTTCTACTTCACCTCACCCGACTAAGACTGCATGTCTTCTATTAGTCACCTCCTCTAAGTTGTACAATCTCAGCAGATGTCTCTAGAGACTACTCTCAGTCCAAGCATACCAGAACATTCTTTACAACATTAGCACATGCACTGATCTGAACCCTATGTGACACCATTTTCAAATGCACTTACTTAACAGGCCTGGTTCCAGCAGTGAACCCTGTGGCATTCAACTGCTTATGGACTTATCTCTGAAGACGTCCAGTTCAATAACTAATCTGCTACTACTGGTCTGGTGTGACAGCAACAATCTAGAACTGAATGGCAGCAAGACAAAGGAGTTGATTGTTGAAGTACCACACAAAACTCTAGTGATGAAAGGGATGACAGTAGAAAGGGTCAAGAGTACAAAGTTTTTGGGTGTTCATATCATGGAAAACATCCTAGTCAGTCCATGTATCCAGCACAGTCAAAAAAGCTCAGCAATGCTTGAACTTTCTAAGGAAACTTAGGAAGGCAAAATTACCAAGCTCCACACTTCAGACCTTTTATAGGGGCACCATTGAAAGTGTCCTGACCAACAGCACTGCAATCTGGTAAAGAGATGTAACAATCAGGATTGGAAGGCTCTCAAGAGATTTGTAAGGTCAGCAGAAAGAACCATTGGCAACTCCATTACACCTCTGGAAGATCTACACAAATGCCGGTTCATCGACACGACCAAAAAGATTTACAGCAATCCAGCACATCCTGCCAATGGTTTGTATACTCACCTATCCTCTGGCAGGAGATACAGAAGCCGGCATTGTAACACCACCAGACTAAAAAACAGTTTCTTTCCACTCTCCATTAGACTGTTGAACTCTTGGGAAAAACGAACCATGACGTCTGTTACATAACTACCCTAGCAAGGGGCTTATTTTATGGATGTGCAATAACTAAGTGCAATACTAAGACAGCTCACCTACACACTGAAGGACTGTAAAGTGCAATATACAAACTGCAATAATTCAGTCTAATCATAAATATGCTATTGTTTCAGTTTTACTTTGACAATATTACCTTCATATTGTTCCGTGTCTCCTGTTCTGGGATGGGTGTGGGTCACTGCTGTCCTACTTTACTTACAAATTGCTACTTATTAAATTTCTACTGTGATATTTTATTAATTTTTCTCTGTCTATATGTGCAACTGTTTCCTGCTTTGAGAACAAAGCATTGTAATTTCGTTTAGCTACACTGCTGTGTAGTTCTGAATGACAATAAAGTTTTCTTTGACTTTGACTAATCTTGCTTCTGCTTAAATGGACATTTCCCAATCTAAGCCACAATATTACAGTCCTGCTTTTAATTTTCCTATAAACTACCAAGAAGTACAGTGTCAAAGACTGTATACTACATCCCGAGCTTTCCCTTTATCAATCTCAGTGGTAACACAGTCATAGAAATAAAGCAAAGTGGATGGCAAAACCTCTGCTGTGTGAATCAATACTGCTTAAGCATGGCCAGAATATTAGCAATGAGAAAATCCAGCAGGAGTCCCATGTACATCATCTCCAATGACCTTTCTGGGAATGCAAATAAAACTAAAATGCAATGAACTGGTTCCTTCACTAACCCATTTCTATGCACAGAATCTACATTTAACTGGAGTAGTGACATAAAATTAAAGTTAATAACTCTCATTTAAGAGCTAAGCCTGAAATTGGTCCAGCAGGATCAGTATTCTACACCGTTAACAAATTTAAAATAGAATAAAATAAATAAAATAATAAGGGGAGCTCATGAAGTTAGATTAAAGTTCTGACGCTGCTTCAGCAAGTACCACTGACAATTCTTATGGGGTACATTGTGTCTTTAATATCCTATTTACGTAAAGCAAAAATGTATATGATACTAGAGGTATTACATATTTTAAAATAATGTATATGGCAGGTAAGGATGATAAAGGATAATGAGGGAAATGTACTCATGAGTGAAGAGTGTGCTGAACAGATGGAAAGCGTACTTTAAGAGGCTGATGAATGGAGATAATGAGAGAGAAAGAGGGTTAGATGTGGGGGTAGTGAATCAGGAAGTGCAACAGATTAGCAAGGATGAAGTAAGGACAGCTGTGAAGAGGATGAAGAATGGAAAGGCTGTTGGTCAATAGACATACCTGTGGAAGCATGGAGGTGTTTAGGAGAAATGGCAGTGGACTTTTTAACCAGCTTGTTTAATAAAATCTTGGAAAGTGAGAGCAATACCAGAGGAGTGGAGAAAAAGTGTTTTGGTACCAATTTTTAAGAACAAGGGTGATCTGCAGAGCTGTAGTAACTACAGAGGGATAGAATTAATCAGCCAAAGCATGAAGTTATGGGAAAGAGTAGTGGAAGCAAGGTTAAGAAGGGAGGTGATAATTAGTGATCAGCAATATGGTTTTGTGCCAGGAATGAGCACTACAGATGCGATGTTTGCTCTGAGAGTGTTGATGGAGAAGCACAGAGAAGGTCAGGAGGAGTTGCATTGTGTCTTTGTGGACTTGGAGAAAGCATGACAGGGTGTCTAGAGAGAAGTTGTGGTATTGTATGAGGAAGTCGGGAGTGACAGAGAAGTATGCAAGAGTGGTACAGGATATGTACAAGGGTAGTGTGACAGTGGTGAAGTCTGCAGTGGGAGTGACAGATGCATTTAAGGTGGAGGTGGGATTGCATCAAAGATCAGCTCTGAGCCCTTTCTTATTTGCAATGGTGATGGACAGGTTGACAGACGAGATCAGACAGGAGTCCCCATGGACTATGATGCTTGCAGATGACATTGTGATCTGTAGTGAGAGAGTAGGGAACAGGTTGAGGAGACCCTGGAGAGGTGGAGATATGTTCCAGAGAGGAGAGGAATGAAGGTCAACAGGACTAATACAGAATATATGTGTGTGAGTGACAGAGTGGATAGAGGAATGGTGAGGGTGCAGGGATTAAGAGTTGGCGAAGGTGGATGACTTTAAATACTTGGTATCAACAGTTCAGAGTAATGGCGAGTGTGGACAAGAGGTGAAGGAGAGAATACAGGCAGGGTGGAGAAGAGTCTTAGAAGCGATTTGTGACAGACAAGTACCAGTAAGGGTGAAAGGGAAGGTCTACAAGAGGGTAGCGAGACCAGCTATGTTATATGGGTTGGAGACAGTGGCATGGACAAAAAGGCAGGAGTCAGAGCTGGATGTGGCTGAGTTAAAGATGTTAAAATTTGCACTGGTTGTGATGAAGAGGGACAGGAATAAGTATATTAGAGGGTCAGCTCAGTAGTGACGGTTTGGAGACAAAGCCAGAGAGGTGAGATTGCATTGGTTTGGACATGTGCTGAGGAGGGGTGCAGAGTAAATTGGGAAAAGGATGCTAAGGATGGAGCTTCCAGGTAAAAGGAAAAGAGGAAGACCTAAGATAAGGTTTATGGATGTGGTGACAGAGGACATGCAGGCGGTTGGTGTGACAGAGCAAGACGCAGAGGACAGGAAGAAATGGAAACAGATGATCCGCTGTGGCGACCCCTCACGGGAACAGCCAAAAGAAAAAGAAGATATGGCAGACTATTGCATGCACTGGCTTCTGCACACCTCAAGTACAAAACTGACAAGTTTCTATCTAGTCATGTTTGACTCACCAGTGTTCAACTCCTGAACAGTCTTCCATAGAAAATCACTCCAAGTGCAGTTTCTAAGTGTGCTCTGGCAGCAATGAATTGTTTTTACAGATTTCTCCTCTCTTGCTATTGATACAGCTGTGGAGTTGGTATATAGAAGTTCACTGTGTATGGGAGTAGGTGCTTGCTCCCCAAATGCAGAACACTGTAGGGGTCTTGTCACCTTACAAAAAAGACTGAAAAGTTGACCTACTGACTTATAAGATTGAATTGCTTCAACTCCTGGGCCAATTTACAGTCCCCAGTTCCGCACCTGGTTTACCAAACTCAGATCCTCCTTCATGTAACCAGATTTTTTTTCTGGGGAACAATGTACAGTCAATATAGGACGACTTGCTAACATTTCATCAGGTCATTCTCTGACCCATTTCTTGGATACACAAAGAAATGTAATACCTACCTGACCTAACATTGTAGGCTGACACAAGTTTAGGAATTTGAAAAATTCAAAATAAATCTGAACTTCTTTCTTTTGAAAGCAATTCAACTGTATTATTCTATGGCCATATTGGACTTGTTTTTTCCAGAGCTATCACTGTTATCCTGTAATGCAATGTTAGGAATTCATCATTTACACTAATCTTACTTCACAAGAACTGTCCCATTTTTCATACACTTCCTCGAGCAAGACCATCTAAAAAGCAATTCTACTTCCCCTCGCCCAGAATATAGTTTCTGCCGGCATGGGTGGCACATACATCTGATACTGTGCACTTCCCCAAGTCTGGAATTTTAACTGCTTTCAGTAATCCCGCTACTGGAAATTGACTTTTACTTCCTTCATTTGTATTTTTATAAAGTCCTAGTGATCTCTTTTACTTACCCCCGTCAGCCTTAACTCAATGTTTGTACAATGTGCTACAAAAGGCGGTCAAAATGGTTGGTGAAAAGTAAATAATTGCAAATGGAACTGATGCATCTACCAAGTTTGGGGGTCTAATTCCAATAGCTACCACATGCCTACAGTGTGACTAATTAATTCTACTACTTCAAGGAGAGCTTTAAGATATTCTTATGAGGATCACAAGAGGCCCAAAGCCTCATGGTTTAAAAGGGAAAGAGTTGTATCAATTTCTATTCAGCAATTTAAATGTACTGTATACAAGTTAAATTGCTTGACTCTCAAACTTTGTAGGGCATAATGTAAACTGGAATGATTACTGCTGCTTTTACAATACTGTATGAAATCTAGCCTTTTAAACATTCCAGTGGATTAATCCTGGTTACAGGCATTGTTAAAGCTATAAAAAGTCCTTGTGACAAGTTGACTACATTCTTTGGAAAATGAAAGCTTACAGTGTCACACTAAAAAATGAGTGTAGAAAGTTCCTAAGCTTTATTCATAAATTACAAGATATGCAAAAATGTAAAGACAAGGAAAATAACAGCAAATGTTAACAGAAGTCTTACTGTTACATGACACAAACAAGATTTTTTTTTCAAATGTCTCTAAATTAGTGCAATTAATTGTAGGAAAAGTGAACTATCCATTAACTACCTTCATGGAATATTCAAGTATTTCATTATCACTTTGATCAACAGACAATGCAACCAGCTTCTTTATGCTTCTGTTGTCTAAATTAGTACTTAATAAATACAAATACTTTGTCACAGGGGTGACCAAGAGCAGTGGTCTGGTTAAGTGGCTAGCTTAAAGCCACACAAATAAGCAAACCCAGGTCAGCAGGATGCAGCTTATTGTCTTTATCCACTAAGGCATGCTACCAGTACATACTGAATTTGTTTTTTATTTTACACTGGAACATTGTCAAAATCACTGTTAATAGACATTCCACTTATTCACAATTTATGGCTAAATAAAAACATCTAATACACATGCATTATTTGATAGTATTTGTGGTGGGTCAGGAAAAGTACAGTTTTGTACCTACCATAAATGTAGATGTCCAATAGACATGCAACTGCAGTCATAACATGTGGGTTGTCCTGCCTCAGGCAGCCCTCGGTCAGCCGGATTCCAAAGTCTGGGCCCGATGTCGGCTGATGTCGCATTTCTCTCCGACGTCAGAGCGGCTGGAGTATATAAGCATCAGCCGACGCCATTTTCTTCAGTGTTTCTTGCCCCAGATGCCAGGTGCCCTCCAAGGAAGGCTGTAATCAAATTGGAAGACAAAAAACAGGATTCCAAACAAATAAATGAGCAATAAAACAAATACACCATAACAGATATCCCCAGCTAAGAGAAACAGGGATAGGAATGGACCCTAGGCATAGAGGGGTATGGAGGGTGGGAAAATCCAACTGCAGTTGCATGTCTATCGGACATCTACATTTATGGTAGGTACAAAACTGTACTATGTCCTTCAAGAATGCAACTGCAGTCATAACATGTGGGTAGAATACCATAGCTTAGCTGGGGGAGGAGGAATGCTCTAGGAAAAAGATGGTGTGGCAATCAAACCCTGCAGGACTGCCAAAGCAAAGCCTGCTCTGGATCTGGAGTATAGAGGGAGATTGTAGTGTTTGGAGAATGTATGCACGGAGCTCCATGTAGCAGCTTCTAGAATGTCCTTAGTAGGCACCCCTCTTAAGAATGCTGTAGAGGTGGCTGTAGCTCTGGTGGAATGTGGTCTGACATTGGCTGGAACAGTCTTTCCATGAAAGGAATAACAGAATCTGATGCAATGTCCAATCCATTTTGAAATAGTCTGTTTGGAAATTGCTTTCCCTTGTACTGCAGGGGTGTAAGCTACAAAAAGTTGTTCAGACTTCCTACTGGCCTTGGTTCTGTCTAGGTAGTAATGAAGTTGTCTGTGAATGTCCAAGGTATGCAACAGTCTTTCCCCCTTGTTCTCAGGATTGGGGAAGAAAGCAGGCAGATGAATGGCTTGATTTAAAGAAACCCTAGATACCACCTTTGGCATAAAAGTAGGGTTGGTCCTTAATGAAACCCTGTCTCTGTGAAAAATAATAAAGGGTGGTATTGCCATTAGGGCCTGTAGTTCCAAAACCCTTCTTGCTGATGTAATTGCCAACAGGAAAGCTGTCTTCCATGAGAGAAATTGCAAGTCAACTGAAGCTGCTGGCTCAAATGGAGGTAGAGTCAGTTTTTCTAGGACAAAATTGAGGTCCCAGGCTGGAACTGGGGCCTTTCTTGGTGGCTTAATGTTCTTGATTCCCCTGAGGAATTGCCTTAGTAAAGGGTGTGAAAAAACAGGAGGATCAGTGCTGTATCTAGCTGAAATAGCAGATGCATGTATCTTTATGGAAGAATATGAGAGACCGTTCTTTAACATATCTGCCAAATATTCCAAGATGAGTGGGATGTTCAACAATGATGCATCATGTCCTTTGCTGGTATTCCAATTGCTGAATCTTTTCCACTTTGCTAAATAAACCTTTCTGGTGGATGGTCTTCGAGCCTCTGTTAGTATCCGCTGTACTTCCTTGGAGAGAGATAGGCTGAAGTTATTTATGGGATCTCCCAGGCTGTTAGCTGCAGTGTCTGTAGATTTGGATGCACTGTTTCGAAGTTGTGTTGAGTCAGAAGTAGAGGCCATTGGGGAAGGGCCCACCTCCTGGTGTGACATATGCTCCGTAGTAATGGGTACCAGTGTTGTCTTGGCCAGCCCGGAGCTATTATGATCCCCTTGGATCTCTCTGCTTTGATCTTTAGTAATACTGAGGTCATCAGTGGCAGAGGTGGAAATGCATAGATTGTTAGGCAGTTCCAGTTGAATGAGAGGGCATCTATTTTCCAAGCTTTTGGATGGTATATCCTTGTGCAGAATTTTGGTAGAAGATGGTTGAGATGAGAGGCAAATAGGTCCACTTCTGGCTTGCCCCATGTCGAAGTGAGTTGTCTGAAGGCCTTCGGATGTAACCTCCACTCGTGTGGATCTGTGAAATTCCTGCTTAGGCTGTCCGCCAACACATTGTCTTTTCCTGGAACAAACTGGGATTGTAACTGGATGTTTAGGCTCAGTGATTTCTCCCAAAGATGCATTGTCAGCCTGCAAAGGGGGTAAGAGTGGGTGCCCCCTTGCTTGTTTATGTACCACATCACAGTGGTGTTGTCTGTCCGTATCAGTAAATGGCCTTGCTGGAGTTGGCGTTGAAAAGCCTCGATGGCATGCATTACTGCCAGCATTTCCTTTTGGTTTATATGCAGATGTGTTTCCTTTGGAGACCATTGTCCTTGTATACACCTGCCTTCCATGTGGGCCCCCCCATCCGAGGTCTGAGGCATCTGTGGTCATGATCTGTGTTATCTGTGGTTTTTTGAATGACATACCTGTGTTTGCCTGGCTCACCAAGGCCCACCATAGGAATTCCTTTTGTAGGCATGGAATGAGCGGTATGATTGTCTCCAAATTGTTGCTGTGTTGAGACCAAATACTTTTTAGGTACCACTGAAGCTTTCTCATGTGTAGTCTTGCTAATGGAACCAGGAGAATGCAGGATGCCATGTAACCCAGGGCCTGTAGGAATCTCCTTGCAGTCATCTGGGTGAGTTTTGCTAAACCTTTGAAGTAATGAGTTAACTTCTCTTGCTTGTCTTCTGTCAGGTAAGCCATCTGAGAGGCTGTGTCTAGTTTGGCTCCTAAGAAGATTATTTGCTGGGATGGCTGCAGTCTTGAGTTTTGGAAGTTGACTGTGTATCCCAGTGCTTGAAGTAATCGTATGACATAATCCAGGTTTTTTGTCAACATCAATTTGTCGTCCGCTTGTATGAGGCAGTCGTCCAGGTATGGGTAAATTTGTATCCCCTGGAGCCTGCAATGAGCAATTACTGAAGCCAGGCATTTTGTGAATACTCTGGGTGCAGTAGATAAGCCAAATGGCAATGTTGAGGTGATAATGCTCTGGCCCTGCAAGAAATCTGAGGTATCTTCTGCAGCTGTGTCTGATAGGAACATGCAGGTATGCCTCCTTGAGGTCCAGAGTAATCAGCCAAAACCCCTTGCCCAGCATGGGAAGAAGTTGCTGTAGAGTCAGCATTTTGAACTTTGGTACTATGAGAAAGGTGTTTAATGCGGACAAGTCCAGTATTGGTCTCCATTGAGATTCTTTTCTTGGAACAAGGAACAGTCTTGAGTAAAACCCTGGTCTTGTTCTTGTTGTGGAACTCTTTCTATTGCTTTCATCCGAGTAAGCAGAGTGATTTGCTTGATAGCCTCTGCCCTCTGGTTTTGAGGTAGGTTTGGCATGCCTTGTTTTCTTGGTAAGGTATGAAAATGAAACCTGTACCCTCGGTCTATAATGTCCAAAATCCATTTGTCCTTTGTCAGTCTGTGCCAGTTTTCTGCAAACAGAGATAATTTCCCGCCCAAGGGAGTTTCTATTTGCTCCTTGGTAGTGATAGAGAAGTCATTGAGATTGTGGTTGTGGGGCAGGTGAAACCCCTGCGTCACACTTCTTTGGTTTCCTGGCTGCCACCCCTGTAAGGGGCCTCTGTATTGGCCTCTTACTCGGCCACGTCTGTTCTTACCCCTTTGAAACTTTCTGAATTAGGAAAGGACCAGTTTTTAGAAGGCCAATTCCTACTGAATCTAAGGGTAGTGTGACAGCGGTGAAGTCTGCAGTGGGAGTGACAGATATGTTTAAGGTGGAGGTGGGATTACATCAAGGATCAGCTCTGAGCCCTTTCTTATTTGCAGTGGTGATGGACAGGTTGACAGACGAGATCAGACAGGAGTCCCCAAGGACTATGATGCTTGCAGATGACATTGTGATCTGTAGTGAGAGAGTAGGGAACAGGTTGAGGAGACCCTGGAGAGGTGGAGATATGTTCTAGAGAGGAGAGGAATGAAGGTTAGCAGGACTAATACAGAATATATGTGTGTGTGAGTGACAGAGAGGATAGAGGAATGGTGAGGATGCAGGGATTAGAGTTGGCGAAGGTGGATGACTTTAAATACTTGGGATCAACAGTTCAGAGTAATGGCGAGTGAGAACAAGAGGTGCAGGAGAGAGTACAGGCAAGGTGAAGTGGGTGGAGAAGAGTGTTAGGAGTGATTTGTGACAGACAAGTACCAGTAAGGGTGAAAGGGAAGGTCTACAAGAGGGTAGTGAGACCAGCTATGTTATATAGGTTGGAGACAGTGGCACTGACAAAAAGGCAGGAGTCAGAGCTGAATGTGGCAGAGTTAAAGATGTTAAGATTTGCACTGGGTGTGACAAGGATGGACAGGATTAGGAATCAGTATATTAGAGAGACAGCTCAGGTTGGACGGTTTGGAGACAAAGTCAGATAGGTGAGATTGTGTTGGTTTGGACATGCGCTGAGGAGGGATGCTAGGTATATTGGGAAGAGGATGCTAAGGATGGAGCTGCCATGTAAGAGGAAAAGAGGAAGGCCTAAGATAAGGTTTATGGATGTGGTGACAGAGGACATGCAGGCGGTTGGTGTGACAGAGCAAGATGAAGAAATGGAAACAGATGATCCGCTGTGGCGACCCCTCACGGGAGCAGCCAAAAGAAAAAGAAGAAGATATGGCAGACTACTGCATACACTGGCTTCTGCACACCTCAAGTACAAAACTGACAAGATTCTATCTAGTCATGTTTGACTCACCAGTGTTCAACTCCTGAACAGTCTTCCATAGAAAATCACTCCAAGTGGAGTTTCTAAGTCTGCTCTGGCAGCAATTAATTGTTTTTACAGATTTCTCCTCTCTTGCTATTGATGCAGCTGTGGAGTTGGTATATAGAAGTTCACTGTGTATGGGAGTAGGTGCTTGCTTCCCAAATACAGAACACTGTAGGGGTCTTGTCACCTTACAAAAAAGACTGAAAAGTTGACCTACTGACTTATAAGACCGAATTGCTTCAACTTCCTGACTAATCTACAGTCCCCAGTTCTGCACCTGTTTTACCAAACTCAGATCCTCCTTCATGTAACCAGATTTTTTTTCCGGGGAACAATGTACAGTCGATATAGGAGGTCTTGCTAACATTTCATCAAGTCATTCTCTGACCCATTTCTTGGCTACACAAAGAAATGTAATACCTACCTGACCTAACATTGTAGGTTGACACAAGTTTAGGAATTTGAAAAATTCAAAATAAATCTGAACTTCTTTCTTTTGAAAGCAATTCAACTGTATTATTCTATGGCCAGTATTGGACTTGTTTTTTTCCAGAGCCATCACTGTTATCCTGTGATGCAATTTTAACAATTAATCATTTACACTAATCTTACTTGACAAGAACTGCCCCATTTTTCACACACTTCCTTGAGCAAGAGCATCTAAAAACCAATTCTGCTTCCTCTCGCCCAGAATACAGTTTCTGCCAGCATAGGTGGCACATACGTCTGACACTGTGCACTTCCCCAAGTCTGGAATTTTAACTGCTTTCAGTAATCCTGCTACTGGAAATTGACTTTTTCTTCCTTCATTTTTATTTTATTAAAGTCCTAGTGATCTCTTTTACTTACCCCCGTCAGCCTTTTCTCAATGTTTGTACAACGTGTTACAAAAGGCAGTCAAAATGGTTGGTGAAAAGTAGATAATTGCAAATGTAACTGATGCATCTACCAAGTTTGGGGGTCTAATTCCTATATCTACCACTTGCCTACAATGTGACTAAGTAATTCTACTACTTCAAGGAGAGCTTTAAGATATTTTTATGTGGCTCACAAAAGGCCCAAAACCTCATGGTTTAAAAGGGAAAGATTTGTATCAATTTCTGTACAGCAATTTAAATGTACTGTATATAGGGTTACCACCTGTCCCACTTTGCGAGGGACAATCCCTCTTTGGCCAGTTGTGTCCTGTATAAAAATTGAAAAAATGGCAAATGTCCTGTGATTTTAGGACAAAAATATTTCTTATATTGTATGTAATACTTGCATAACACAGTTATTCTATATCTCAAACACCTAAATAGTATATGAAACAGAATAAGCAATTAGAATGCTACAAGAATAAGCTTTTATTTAGGCAAAAAAGTGAATTTCTGTCCTTTGTATTGGCCGTGGGTATGTTTTGCCCTGCAAAATCTGACATTTGTACCAAAAATGTCCCACTTTGGGCATTTGAAAAGGTGGCAACCCTAACTGTATACAAGTTAAATTGCTTGACTCTCAAACTTTGTAGGGCATAATGTAAACTGGAGTGATTACTGCTGCTTTTACAATACTGTATGCAATATAGACTTTTAAACATTCCAGTAGCTTAATCCTGATTACAGGCATTGTTAAAGCTATAAAATGTCCTTGTGACAAGTTGACTACATTTTTTGGAAAATGAAAGCTTACAGTGTCACACTAAAAAATGAGTGTAGAAAGTTCCTAAGTTTTATTCATAAATTACAAGATATGCAAAAATGTAAAGACAAGGAAAATAACAGCAAATGTTAACAGGAGTCTTACTGTTACATGACACAAACAAGATTTTTGTTTTTCAAATGTCTCTAAATTAGTGCAATTCTTCTTCTTCTTTTGGCTTTTCCCGGTTACGGGATGCCACAGTGGATCACCTGTCTGCTCATGATTGGCAGTGGAGTTTTACAGTGTTGAGTTGCCAGCCTGGTGCCCAACCTTCCACAGAAGGCACACACATGCATGCACTCACAGCTAGGGCCAATTTAGAGTGTCCAATCCACCTACAGCATGTCTTTGGGATGTGGGAGGAAACTGGAGCACCTGGAGGAAACCCACACGACGGACATGCAGACTCTGCACAGAAGGCACCCCAGCCAATGATCGAACCGGAGAACCACTTGTTGTGAGGTGGCAATGCTAACCACTGCACCACCGTGGCGCCCCCTCTAAGGAAAAGTGAACTATCCATTAACTACCTTCATGGAATATTCCAGTACAGACAATGCAACCAGCTTCTTTATGCCTCTGTTGTCTAAATTAGTACTTAATAAATACAAATAATAAATACAAACACTTTGTCACAGGGGTGACCAAGAACAATGGTCTGGTTAAGTGACTTGCTTAAAGCCACACAAATAAACAAACCCAGGTCAGCAGGATGCAGCTTATTGTCTTTATCCACTGAGGCGTGCTACCAGTATATACTGATTTTTTTTGTTTGTTTTACAATGGAACTTTGTCAAACTCACTGTTAGACATTCCACTTATTCACAATTTATGGCTAAATAAAAAGATCTAACTAATACACAGGCATTATTTGATAGTATTTGTGGTGGGTCAGGAAACCCCATACTACACAAAATATGTCACAGTTAAGTCAAACTCAAAATGTTATGCCATTTGTGATAACTCCCTTTATATGTTGTTTTATCCTGTCTGTACAGGACGACTTTCACCACTAGGTTCATACATCTGATTCAACCATAAATCAGAGGAGGAAATTAAATAATATCTACCTTCAAGATGGAATATATGCAAATTCTGGAATGCATGTCTCATGCAATACCAACAGAAACCCATCACAGTACCTCCAGTTCCTCTTCCTCCCTGGCAATATAACTGAAAACACCTTGGTAATGGTTCTACAGATAAGTTTAAACAATGTTAAATTTATTGAGGTGTTTTTATTGTTTACAAGTTTTGTATCACTTTGGGGTCCAACATCTTGTTGTGGTTAATGTAACTGAATGAACCAATGGCTACATGTGTTATATATTTTTTTTCCAAAGCAAAAGGGTATTTAGGTGATTTTGACCTTAAGTGAAAAAGTGCAGGTTAAAGAAAAGAAGTTACACTGTCACAAGAAGCATTAAAAGAGTTATGTACTTACCATAAATTGGCACCTGTGTTATCCCATGTCACTATTCATCACTCTTGGATCTGACATCGGATCCGAGCTGGGCAAATTTACAGACAGCTTCTAGGCTCCTCCCATCCCATGATCCCTCACTGCCCTCTATCCCCTCAGATCGAGTTTGCCCTAAGCTAGAAAGCAGGTAAGGAAGACCTTAATCACCAGATAGAACATTTCCACGTCCTCTAGAACTTACAGGATGGGGGACGGAGGGAGGGATAGTGATGAATAGTGATAGGATAACACAGATGCCAAGTTATGTTAAGTACATAACTCTCTATCTGCTGTTATTCATGGCAGTAATCCTCACTCTTGGGTCAGAGTCCCCAGCTACCCGAAATCCTGGACGGCCTCATGGAAGGACATGCCGAGGAACTGTGGAGCCAAAGGAAGCCTTGTTCCTGTAGAAAATGTCAAGTTTGAAGTGACTGACAAAAGTGTGAGGAGAAGACTTGGTGGCTGTCACACAAATGTCATCTATGGAATGACAGGCAAGATAGGCAGCTGACATAGCCATTGACCTAGTGGAATAAGCTCTGATTGGCCCTGGTAAGGATAAACCTTTAGATGAATAAGCAAAGGAAATGCACATCAAAATCCAATGGAGATAGTTACTTTGGACACTGCCTGACCCTTCCTGTTAAGAGAAAATGCCACAAACAGCTGGTCAGACCTTCAAAAACTCTTTGCCCTATCTAAGTAGAAACACAGTTGTCTATGCACATCAAGCATATGCAAGAGATATTCCCCTTTATTAGCAAAATTTGGGAAGAAGACTGGCAATTGGATTGACTGGTTCAAATTTGCTTCTGTGGCAACCTTAGGCATGAATGAAAGGTTAGTTCAAAGGGCCACTCTGTCTTTATGAAAAAAACATGAAAGGTGGTTTGAAGGAAAGAGCCTGCAACTCTGAAACTCTTTATAAAGCCATAAAGAATGGCGCTAGTAAAACTAGCTCTACCTCTGGAGACACCATCCAACTTGCAGTGCTTGGTAAAAGAATGCACAGAATTCCAGGTAGCTGCTTCAAGAACAGAATAAGTATCCAACCCCTTGAAAAAAGCACCAGAAGAAGTCAGAGCTCTAGAAGAATGAGCCTTTACAGAACAAGGAATGCTCTTACCATGAAAAGTATAACAAAAAGAAATATCCTTTGAAATCCAACAAGAAATAGTTTGCTTGGATACAACTAATCATAAGGACCTAGGAGGAAAAGAAATGAACAACTGATCAGATTTTCTAATAGCCTTTGGTCTTATCCAAATAAAACTTGAGTTGTCTATGCACATCCAAAGTACACAGCATTTTCTCACTGGCAGATTGTGTAGAGGGGGGAAAATAGGCAAATAAATAGACTGATTAAGGGACAACTCATTAACCACCCTGGGTATAAAAGAAGGATTAATTTGCAAGGACACCCTGTCCTTATGAAATACTAAAAAAGAGGACAAGCCATAAGGGTTGGAAGCTCAGACACCCATCTGGCTGACGTAAGAGCCAACAAAAAAAAAACTGTCTTCCAAGAACAATGTTGCAAGGAAGCTGAAGCAACAGGCTCAAAGTGTGCCTGACTCAACTTTTCCAAAACAAAATTAAGATCCCAGGAAGGAGGAACAGGCTTCCTGGGAGGTCTTAAATGAAGGATGCCTTTAAGAAATTGTTTAGCCTCAAATCTAGAAGCTAAAAGAGGAGATAAAGGCAGACAAGCAGAGGTAGCTGATAAGTGGCCCTTAATAGAAGAACAGCCCAAAACTAGCATTAAACAACTCACACAAATAAGAGAGAACTAAAAGAACATCCACAGAAAGTGGGTCCAGGTTATGAGAGAGACACCAAACAGAAAACCTCTTCCATTTGGATAAGTAGCATTTCCTAGTAGTGGGCTTCCTGGACTCCTGCAGGACCCTCAGCACATCCTCAGAAAAATGGTGTCTATATGGAATCAAAATCTTATCACTCACAGTGTCAGCTGAAGAGTGGACAGGTGGGGATGGATTAGAGATCCCTTGTCTTGTGTGAGTAGATCTACCCTATGAAGTAACTTGTGATGATTGGCCTTAACTAAATACAGAACAGGAGGGAATCAATGCTGGCGTGGCCAAAAGCAAGTTGCCAACAAGATTTTGGGAGCATCCTGTTGAATTAAGAAGAGGACTTTTTGGAATGAGAGGAAGTAGAGGAAATGCATAAAGCAACATCCCCTTTCAAGGAAAAGAGAGGATGTACACCCTCCACACCAAGGAACCTGGGACTCTGGAACAAAATACAGGAAGTCTTCAGAGAGAAGACAAATAGATCTACTTGAGGAGTGCCCCACTGCTGGACAATGTCCAGAAACACATCCCTGTGAAGCATCCATTTAAGGGATTGAGTTAAGGACCTGCTCAGAGCGTCTGCTACAATGTTTTGATCTGAATGGATATAAACTGCCTGAAGAGTCACTTGATACTTGACAGCTAGTTCCCAAACCAGAAGTGCCAACTGGCAAAAAGGTAAGATTTCATTCCTCCCTGTTTGTTTATATACCACATCACTGTGGTATTGTCTGTGAATATCTTGAGAGGCCCTGGAGAGAAAGGAGGATGAAAAGCCTGAACAGCCAGCATAAGAGCTCTCATCTCTTTGACAATGATGTGCTCCTTCTGCTGAAGAGGCAACCACACCCCTTTGCACTTTTAGGGATCCAAAAGCTACTCCCCATCCCACATCTGAAGCATCTGTGAACAGCTCCTGAGAGGGATGAGGGGGATGAAAAGGAAGCCCTGGATTTAGAGACAACTGCTGGCTCTGACAGTGAAGTTCCTTCTTGAGACAAGGTAGAAGAGGAACTACAAAATCTACAGGATGCGCATGTTGAAGCCACACTGACTTCAGAAACAACTGAAACTTTCCTATTTGTAGTTTGGCCAGACGGAGCACAGGAATGGTGGATGCCAAGAAACACAGAGCTCTCAAACTCCCTGGCTGTAATGGAGGCCAGAGGAAGAAGACTTTGAAAGAAGGAAATAAGAGTTAAAGCCTTTAGAGGAGGAAGGGATGCCAGCATAGGCAGCATCTGAATCCTGCAACCCAGACAGACATGATCCTGAGAAGGAGTCAGAGAAGAATTTTTGAAGTTTATTGTAAACCATAGGCTATGAAAAAGGGAATGGCAAAATGAAGACTTTACAAAACAATCTCTGGAAAGGATGCCTGAATCAGCAGATCGTCCAAGTAAGGAAATTATTTGGATCCTATGAAGCCTGCAAAAAGCAATCCCAGGAATGAGGCATTTTAAGAATACCCTTGGGGCAGTAGAAAGGCCAAAGGGCAAAGCACAGAACTGAAAATGCCAGGAAGCAACAGAGAAATGTAAAAACTGCTTGAAAAAGGATGGATCAGAATACAAAGATGAGCATCTTTGAGATCCAGAGATACCATATAGGCCTGAAGGAGCAATAGAGAAATCAGAGTATGAAGGAACAACATCTGAACGGAGGTCACCTTCAGAAAACTGTTTAGGTGAGACAGGTCTAGAAATGGTCTCCAAGCACCCTCTGTTCTGAGCACTAGAAACATTCTTGAGTAAAACCCCTTCCCCTTTGGTACACAGTTACCTCCTGAAAAGTATCCAGAATCCAAAGATCTCATAGAACCTCTGGGGAAAAAAGGAATTTGCTCCCAAGGAGGCTGAGGAATGCCCATAAAAGGGGGATGGAATTTCCACACCATGAAGTGCCCCTGGCAAATAATGGACAGAACCCAAGAATCCTGAGTAATCTGAAGCTAAACAGGAAGAGAAAGAAAAAGGTGAAGAGAAAAATGAATGTGGCTAGGAAGAGACGGATAGTCATTCAGCACCTGGTTTATCAGAAAAGGAAGACTTCTGAGTCCCAGAAGTCTGGTAGCCTTAGCAGGAGGAGCCCAATTGCCACTCTCTTTGCCCTTAGTAGGAGGGTGTGATTGCATGTGAACAAAGGATGGCTTATTGGGGTAATTTCTCCAAAATCTAGGCACAGGAGAGACAAACATGTCTGAGTTCCTGTAAGGCCTTATCCTGAAGAGACTTAAACAAATCAGCAGCTGCTTCCCCAAATAAATGCTTATTATCAAGAGGAGCCATCAGCTTAGCCTTGATATCATCAGGTAAAGGCCAAGACCTAAGCCAAGAATACCTCATCATTACAGAACCAAAAGCAGCAGCCCTAGAAGAGGCATCTGCTGTATTACAACTACACTTAATAAAATGAAGAACCACTTGAGAAGAAGCCCCTAACAAGGAAAAAGCAGACGTTTTACCCTCAGAGTCTGGGAGATCAGAAATAAGCTGACAAGCCTGAGAAAGGAGAGCCAACACATACCTGGACATATGGGTCTGATAATTAATAGCCCTAAAGGCCACAGTAGTAAAAGTGTAAACTTTCTTACCTAACCTCTCCATGGTTCTAGTGTCTTTATCAGAAGGCAGTAACTTGGGTGAAGGAAGCAACTGAGGGCTTGTCAGAAGCTACAGACACTAGAGGGGTCAACAGCAGAAAATTAACAGAAAAAATTACAACCCTCAGGCACCCTATAAAACCTATCAGGCTTCTTGGGAGCAGGGGTCAGAGAATCAGGAGCTTTAGAGGCATTGGAAAAAGCAGCCAAAACAGGAGGAACAGCAGAAGGTTTCAGAGATTTCATATGCAGCAACTCATACTACCTGTTATGAATTTTAGAGACCTGAGCACAATCCCATTTAAAAAAATCCATCATCCTAAAGATTGTCTCTCCAAAAGAAATCTCTTCAAAAGGAGTATCGGGACTATTAGATTCCTTCTCCTTTGACCCATAGTCCAAAGGAGAAGAAATTTGGGTAGAATAAGCCAATGATTCCACATCAAAATTCGACTCCTCCTCAGATGAATCCTGTTCTCTGGGCCTTTTAATGGGAGTAGAGGACCATGGAGAACCAGGAACAGAAAACCCTGAGGAGGTTTTAATGCCATCAAAGCATTAAACAACCCCTGAGTAAAGGCCTGCCACTAACTCTATGGACCCCTAGGTGCAGGAGAAACATGTTTACTTTTCTGTTTCTTCTTTAAAGTAATATCTGCCCTATAAAACTTAGAAGGCTCTGACCCAGGATGGCACTCAATAACCGTAGTAGGAACTTCTTCCCTAACTACAATCTACAGAACATCCCTAGGCCCCTCGGAAATAATCAACCATGGTTCCCCCTGAACATCTGAAATGGGCACCTGCAAAGCCTCACTGGATGAGCTGCAGGCCTCCACACCACTCACGGCAGAGGAATCCAAAAACAAAGCTGGATGAGCCTCCGGGCTCTCACTGACTTCATCAGAAACACCCAGCAGAGGCTAGACAGCAGAAGATTCCAGTCTAAGATTTTCACCTTCTTCCCTACCAGCTGACCCTCTGGGTGGGAAGTTCTCTCCATTGTATCTTTTGTGAGAAGCTTAAGGTGCCGACTCTCTAGATACAAAGCCAGGAAAGAAAGTCTACTATGCAGGGTCTTCGGTAAAAGCCTGTCAAATAGAACAAATCATATGACTGTGAGAGACTCCTAGGCAAAATAAGCACTTATCATGGCGGTGTTTATAGGGAATCTGTCTCCTACACTGGCATTTACTCCTCCTGGATGACCTTCACCCCCTAGAAGCAACAAAAAAGCTGAGAAAAACAAACCCCCAATGGGGTACTTATCTGCAATGGTTCAGTATCAGAAAACTGGGCAAAGGTGTTCAAACTGGTGAATGAATGATGCGTTCAAACTGCTGGTAAGAACGTAAGCATTCAGACCAATGATCGAGAAATGCACTTGGACTGGCTGCAAGGTTCTGAGGATGGTAGATCTGGGTATCACCTTTATGCCCTACTCTATGTGAGGAGCATACATGCGATGTTTGGCGTACCTTGAAGAAACAGTAGGCTTTGGTATATTGGCTGGACGTCAGGCTACCCATGGCAGGGAATCTCATAAGTAAAACAATACTGTAATCAGTGAATGGAAAAACATTGTTCCTTTCCCAGCAGCTTCATATGTGATGAAGTACATCAGACTGTTTCTTCCAACAGCTAGCATGTCAGAAAATGGAGCAAAATGGAATGAATCTAAAATGAACAATAGCAAAAAGAATTAAACAAAAGTATGGTACATTTGAAGAGGGCTTTGTTAGACAAGTTTAATGCTTCCTTTACTTCTATGCCTGATTGCAATGATGACAAGTTTTATGACACTGCCGTTGCCATCAGATATATGAAGTATCAGCACCAGATTAGGATGTCCTTATGACTAAGTACTTCATAATGGAACAACACAATTTTAGGTCATAAGTACATATTACAATATTGTTTAAACTGTTTCTGCTGACGTCTCACGTCCCCTTTTCAGTCTGTGCTGTAATTAATTACTTTGCCCCAGAACTTCAGTGTTGAACTTTGATCACATAACATATTTGTCAGAATTCTGAGGGGTACAGGAAAGGATGGAGAAAGTGAAGCAACCACTATTATTCATATAAAGGAGAAGGGCAACATATGAAAGACAGAGATTCCTGCTGATAAAGAACATTTCCCTGGATGATTAATGAACCTCAGTAACAAAAGTATTAAGATATCCCCAACCCTTTTAAACTGTCCAGGCTTTAGTAAAAATGTAAATCAGATGAAGTAGCAAAACCTTTAGCATACTTAATGCTAGATTCACAAGGAAAAACGATTATGCAGGAGGTTGTAAGAACCAGTTAGTTTTTTTTTACTGCATTAAAGTACCTAGATCATAAAAATGGTGGACAAGGAAAGTTCCTGAACAGTGCAGAGCATGAATTTTGTTTGCTGCTTCAATCAATGTAAAATCAGTCTTCTTCTGGGTTAAGTGGTAGATGAGGTGCAAAGTCAGTCCAAGATGGGCATGAATGTTCTCTAGAATCCAATCACTCCTAATAATAGCTTGTGCATGTTGCTTTGCTTTTGGTACAGGAGTAATTTTGCATAATTTCTACTGCTGTACCACTTTTCTTACTCGCTTCCATATCATTCTGTACTAAGCAATGCAACATTTTTCAGTGAACAAAGCAGATAAAAATGGCAGCCTGAAACATATGGAGAGATGCAATGAGGTAATAGGCCAGAGCTAAAAGAGCAAATTACACTTTATTGGACCACTGTCATTACAGCAAATTCAGCATTATCTGACAATGGTGGACAGTTACTCTGTTTGCTAATCGTTTTAGCAAGTAAGAAAGTGAACCAGCAAACTGTGCTAAAAGACTTAAATAAATTGTGAAACCTGTGGATTGCCTAAAGAAATTCAGAGTGATCAAGGAAGCCATTCTATTGGACAATAAATACAAGAATGGCAAAAGAAAATGCAGGCCATTGGGTACTACATACACCATATCATCCTCAAGCACTTGGACTAAGACAAGAGATGACAGGACTAACATTTGGTAGAATACCAATGGAGGGACATAGTACTGATGGACTAAAGTATTTGAAATAGCTATAGACCAACTACCAGACCTCATAAGCATCATAAGTTTCCACTGCAAATGCATATTTACAGTGAAAGCTCCCAAGTGGTGCCTTCTGAAACTAGAAATATTACATCCAGCAATGATTTCTAGCTCCAAATACTGAAATGGTCAAAAGGACCAGAAGGTACAATTACTAGAACATGTCACTTGGGGCATAAAAATGTAGTAAGAGCATGGTGGGCTATAATTACAAGAATGAGAAGAAGTAGCAGCAGTAAAAGCTACAAACTTGGACAACAGAGAGAAAAGATCCTAACAGAAAAAAGTGTACGTCATGATGCTACCATTTTATTACAACACACCAAATCAAGCAGGTTGTTGGAAACTAGAGTAGCCATAACATCCTCCCCAACAGTGGATGCGATGGGCAAAAAAGATGCTGTACTATTCTTACTTAACTCTGCTAAAAACCTGTTGTATTGCCCTCTCTATGAGTAACCGTTATTGGTTGGGAAATGGCTGCACCATTCATCAGCCATTTGATAGATGGACAACACAAGTGCAACAATCCTTTTCTATTTTGGAATACTAAATAAATGGGCATTACTATTAATGCTAGCATTAAACCACTGCATACATTTCAATGCCCATTACTAAGTCATTCAGACATTTAATAATTTACTTAAGGACAACATATGTTGCAACCACTAAACAAAATTTAGAAATGTGCAACAAACAGATTAGAATGTCAAAATAACTAATAAAACCCAAGAAATAATCTCACGTAAGTACAATGTGTCCATTTGGTCACCCAAAAACAAATGCTTTAATTACTGCTTCCTTTATGAATTGTAACCATTTACTTACTTTTCCTTTTGCATGACCATGAGCAGCGGTAAACCACTTTGCAGCTAAGCCATGAAAAATGACGAATGGTCATCCCAGGGAAAAGGGTGACTGTCACAGTTGCTCTTTTGTCTTGCCCTTAACCCATTACGTTCTCTGCTTAGCAGATTAGGTCGTGGTTACAATTCGGCTCCCTGAAAGCAACGAAGTGTAAAGACTTCTCTCTTTGTGGATGATTTAAAACTATATAGTTTATCAGATGAGGAGCTGAAAGCACAACTGGAAGTGGTCAAAACTTTCTCAGACGATATAAGAATGTCATTTGGTCTTGATAAATGTGCAAAAGTAATATTTAAAGCAGGAAAGCTGCAGCACAAAGAAAATATCAGTCTGGGATAGGAATGTGATATAAAGGAACTTGAGCAAGAGGGTTTGTATAAATATTAGGGAATTAATGAAGGATCAACAATAAAACATGAACAACTGCAAACAAAACTCAGTAAATAATATTTGAGGAGACTAAAATTAATACTGTAAACAGCCCTGACATCTAAGAACAAGTTCAAGCTATAAACAGATTTGCTCTTTCTGTTCTACCTTACAGTTATAGAGTGGTTGACTAGTCCCAAAAGGTATTGGATTAGTTGGATAGGTAAACAAGAAAAATGTATACCTGGACCCCCTCAAAACTGATTAAATGTACAGATCTGCATTTGTAGGACTGCAAGCATATCGGCTGACCTCAGCATATCCAAACATAGTTTTGAAACATGAAGAGAATACGTCTAAGATAACTTATTTCCCTGCTTAGAGTAACAGAAGCATATTGGTGTCGAACAGGAATGGAAACCAAACCAGAAGGAGATAAAAATCAATCAGCAGCAACTGAATCTGCCAAAAAAAAAAGAATACAAGGAGAATCGTCAGATGAGAAGGCAAGCAATGTAGAAAAGGCATAAATATAGTTTCAAGTATAGAAAACTCCTGGAACAACCACATATCAAACAGGATCTTACGCGGGAATGTTAAGGAGAGGTGAGTTTAAACCTAAAGATGAAAGGTTAATATTGGCAGCTAAGGAAGTGGGCTGCATACATGCTGGTTTATAAAGTCCATTGAGCATGTGGGAGAAACAGACAAATGCAGGTTCTGTAAAACAGAACTGGATGCAGTTGCACATCTTGCTACTAGGTGCGATATACTAATGGCAGAGGGCCTGTATACTGAAAGACATAATAGGCCAGAGCTAAAAGAGCAAATTACACTTTATTGGACCACTATCATTACAGCAAATTCAGCATTATCTGACAATGGTGGACAGTTACTCTGTTTGCTAATCAGTTTAGCAAGTAAGAAAGTGAACCAGCAAACTGTGCTAAAAGGCTTAAATAAATTGTGAAACCTGTGGATTGCCTAAAGAAATTCAGAGTGATCAAGGAAGCCAATATATTGGACAATAAATACAAGAATGGCAAAAAAAAAATGCAGGCCATTGGGTACTACATACACCATATAATCCTCAAGCACTTGGACTAAGACAAGAGATGACAGGACTAACATTTGGTAGAATACCAATGGAGGGACATAGTACTGATGGACTAAAGTATTTGAAATCACTATAGACCAACTAGCAGACCTCATAAGCATCATAAGTTTCCACTGCAAATGCATATTTACAGTGAAAGCTCCCAAGTGGTGTCTTCTGAAACTAGAAATATTACATCCAGCAATGATTTCTAGCTCCAAATACTGAAATGGTCAAAAGGACCAGAAGGTACAATTACTAGAACATGTCACTTGGGGCATAAAAATGTAGTAAGAGCATGGTGGGCTATAATTACAAGAATGAGAAGACGTAGCAGCAGTAAAAGCTATAAACTTGGACAACAGAGAGAACAGACCCTAATAGAAAAAAGTGTACATCATGATGCTATTGTTTTATTACAACACACCAAATCAAGCAGGTTGTTGGAAACTAGAGTAGCCATAACACCCTCCCCAACAGTGGATGCGATGGGCAAAAAAGATGCTGTACTATTCTTACTTAACTCTGCTAAAAACCTGTTGTATTGCCCTCTCTATGAGTAAACTTTATTGGTTGGGAAATGGCTGCATCATTCAATAGCCATTTGATAGATGGACAACACAAGTGCAACAATCCTTTTCTACTTTGGAATACTAAATAAATGGGCATTACTATTAATGCTAGGATTAAACCACTGCATACATTTCAATGCCCATTACCAAGTCATTCAGACATTTACTTAAGGACAAAATATAACCCAGCCACTGGGGATGCACAAGCCAGTGCATTTCTTTGTGCCAGTCCCAAGCCCAGATAAATGGGGAGGGTTGCGTCAGGAAGGGCATCCGGCATAAAACCTCTGCCAAATGACTTATGCGGACAACATTTCATATTTCCATACCGGATCAGTCGATGCCCGGGTTAACAATGACCACCACCAGTACTGTTAGCCAACAGGGTGCTGGTGGAAATTGGGCTCCTGTTGGCTGAAGGAGAAGAGGAAGGGGAGGAAGGTTAGGAGTGTAGTAGTGAGGGTAGGAACTTTGAATGTTGGCAGTATGACTGGTATAGAGGGAGAGAGCTAGCTGATATGATGGAGAGAAGGAAGGTTGATATATTGTGCGTGCAAGAGACCAGATGGAAGGGAAGTAAGGCCAGGTGTATAGGAGGCGGGTTCAAATTGTTCTATTATGGTGGGGATGGCAGGAGAAATGGGTAGGGGTTATCCTAAAGGAACAGTATGCTAAGAATGTTTTGGAGGTGAAGAGAGTGTCTGATAGAGTGATGTTTATGAAGCTCGAAATTGATGGTGTAATGATGAATGTTGTTAGTGCATATGCTCCACAAGTTGGGTGTGCGATGGATGAGAAAGAAAAATTTTGGAGCGAGTTGGATGAAGTGGTGCTGAGTGTACCCAAGGGTGAGGGACTAGTGACTGGAGCGGACTTCAATGTGCATGTTGGTGAAGTGAACAGAGGGGATGAGGAAGTGATGGGTAGGTATGGTGTGTTAAGGAGAGGAATGCAGAAGGTCAGATGATTGTGGATTTTGCGAAAAGGATGGACATGGCTGTGGTGAATACGTATTTTAAGAAGAGGGAGGAGCATAGGGTGACGTACAAGAGTGGAGGAAGATGCACACAGGTGGATTACATCTTATGTAGGAGGGCCAGTCTGAAGGAGATTGGAGACTGTAAAGTGATGATAGGGGAAAGTGTAGTTAAGCAGCATATAATGGTGGTCTGTAGGGTGACGTTGGTGATCAAGAAGAGGTGGAAGAGTGTGAAAGCAGTGTCAAGGATTAAATGGTGGAAGTTAAAAAAGGGTGACTGTGAGATGGAGTTCAGGGAAGAGTTAAGACAGGCACTGGGAGGCAGTGAAGAGTTACTGAATAGCTGGGTAACTATGGCAGAACTAGCAAGAGAGACTGCTAGAAAGGTGCTTGGTGTGACATCTGGACAGAGGAAGGAGGACAAGGAGACCTGGTGGTGGAATGAGGAAGTACAGGAGAGTATACAGAGGAAGAGGCTGGCGAAGAAGAAGTGGGATTGTCAAAGAGATGAAGAAAGTAGACATGAGTATAAGGAGATGAGGCGCATGGCGAAGACAGAGGTGGCTAAGGATAAGGCATATGGAGAGTTGTATGAGAGATTGGACACTAAAGAGGGAGGAAAAGACCTGTACCGACTGGCTAGACAGAGGGACAGAGTTGGGAAAGATGTGCAGCAGGTAAGGGTGATAAAGGATAGTGAGGGAAACGTACTCACAAGTGAGGAGAGTGTGTTGAGTAGATGGAAGGAGTACTTTGAGGGGCTGATGAATGAAGAGAATGAGAGAGAGAGAAGGTTGGATGATGTGGGGATAGTGAATCAGGAAGTGAAACATTAGCAAGGAGGAAATAAGGACAGCTATGAAGAGGATGAAGAATGGAAAGGCTATTGGCCCAGATGACGTACCAGTGGAAGCATGGAGGTGCTTAGGAGAAATGGCAGTGGAATTTTTAACTAGATTGTTTCATGAAAGTTTGGAAAGCCAGAGGATGCTGGAGGAGTAAAGAAAAAGAGTTTTGGTACCTATCTTTAAGAATAAGGGTGATGTGCAGAGCTGCAGTAACTACAGAGGGATAAAATTGATTAGTCACAGCTTGAAGTTATGGGAAAGAGTAGTGGAAGCTAGGTTAAGAAGGGAGGTGATGATTAGTGATCAGCAGTATGGTTTCATGCCCGGAAAGAGCACTACAGATGCAATGTTTGCTCTGAGATTGTTGTTGGAGAAATACAGAGATGGTCAAAAGGAGATGCATTGTGTCTTTGTGGACTTAGAGAAAGCATATGACAGGGTGTCTAGTGAGGAGTTGTGGTATTGTATGAGGAAGTGGCAAAGAAGTATGTAAGAGTGGTACACAATATGTACGGGGGTAGTGTGACAGTGGTGAGGACTGCAATGGGAGTGACAGATATGTTTAAGGTGGAGGTGGGATAACATCAAGTATCAGCTCTGAGCCTTTTCTTATTTGCAGTGGTGATGGACAGGTTGACAGATGAGATCAGACAGGAGGCCCCATGGACTATGATGTTTGCAGATGACATTGTGATCTGTAGTGAGAGTATGGACCAGGTTGAGGAGACCCTGGAGAGGTGGATATATGCTCTAGAGAGGAGAGGAATGAAGGTCAGCAGGGCTAAGACAGAATATATGTGTGCAAATGAGAGGGGGGGGTACAGGAATGGTGAGGATGCAGGGAGTAGAGTTGGTAAAGGTGGATGAGTTTAAGTACTTGGGATCAACAGTTCAGAGTAATGGTGAGTGTGGAAGAGAGGTGAAGAAGAGAGTACAGGCAGGGTGGAATGGGTGGAGAAGTGTGTCAGGAGTGATTTGTGACAGACGGGTACCAGTAAGAGTGAAAGGGAAGGTTTACAAGAGGGTAGTGAGACCAGCTATGTTATATGGGTTGGAGACAGTGGCATTGACAAAAAGGCAGGAGTCAGAGCTGGATGTGGCAGAGTTAAAGATGTTAAGATTTGCACTGGGTGTGACTAGGATGGACAGGATTAGGAATCAGTATATTAGAGGGTCAGTTCAGGTTGGACAGTTTGGAGACAAAGCAAGAGAGGCGAGATTGCGTTGGTTTGGACATGTGGGTATATTGGGAAAAAGATGCTAAGGATGGAGCTGCCAGGTAAGAGGAAAAGAGGAAGGCCTAAGATAAGGTTTATGGATGTGGTGAGAGAGGACATGCAAGCTGTTGGTGTGACAGAGCAAGATGCAGAGGGCAGGAAGAAATGGAAACAGATGATCTGCTGTGGCGACCCCTAAAGGGAACAGCTGAAAGAAGATGATGATGACTTAAGGACAAAATATGTTGCAACCACTAAACAAAACTTAGAAATGTGCAACAAACAGATTAGAATGTCAAAATAACTAATAAAACCCAAGAAATAATCACACGTAAGTACAATGTGTCCATTTGGTCACCCAAAAACAAGTGCTTTAATTACTGCTTCCTTTATGAATTGTAACCATTTACTTACTTTTCCTTTTGCATGACCATGAAATAGTGGAAACCACTTTGCAGCTAAGCCATGAAAAAGGACGAACTGTCATCCCAGGGATAAAAATTCAAAGAGGTATAACTCCAGGGTGACTGTCACAGTTGCTCTTTTGTCTTGCCCTTAACCCATTAAGTTCTCTGCTTAGCAGATTAGGTCATGGTTACAATTCGGATCCCGGAAAGCAACAAAGTGTAAAGATTTCTCTTTTTGTGGATGATTTAAAACTATATAGTTTATCAGAAGAGGAGCTGAAAGCACAACTGGAAGTGGTCAAAACTTTCTCAGATGATATAAGACTGTCATTTGGTCTTGATAAATGTTCAAAAGTAATATTTAAAGCAGGAAAGCCGCAGCACAAAGAAAGTATCAGTCTAGGGCAGGAATGTGATATAAATTAACTTGAGCAAAAGAGTGAGTATAAATATTTGGGAATTAATGAAGGATCAACAATAAAACATGGACTGCAAACAAAACTCAGTAAGTTCAGGCTATAAACAAATTTGCTCTTTCTGTTCTACCTTACAGTTATAGAGTGGTTGACTAGTCCCAAAAGGTATTGGATTAGTTGGATAGGTAAACAAGAAAAATGTATCATGCTTATCAAATGATATACTAAAATCAGTGTATACCTAGGTCCCCTCAAAACTGAATACATGCATAGATCTGCATTTGTAGGACTGCAAGCATATCGGTTGACCTCATCAGATCCAAACATAGTTTTGAAACATGAAGAGAATACGTCTAAGATAACTTATTTCCCTGCTTAGTGTAGCAGAAGCATATTGGTGTCGAGGAGGAATGGAAACCAAACCAGAAGGAGATAAAAATCAATCAGCAGCAACAGAATCTGCCAAAAAAAAAAAAGAATACGAGGAGAATCATCAGATGAGAAGGCAAGCAATGTAGAAAAGGCATAAATATAGTGTCAAGTATAGAAAACTCCTAGAACAACCACATATTGAACAGGATCTTACGTGGGAATGTTAAGGAGAGGTGAGTTTAAACCTAAAGATGAAAGGTTAATATTGGCAGCTAAGGAAGTGGGCTGCATACATGTTGGTTTATAAAGTCTATTGAGCATGTGGGAAAAACAGACAAATGCAGGTTCTGTAAAACAGATCTGGATACAGTTGCACATCTTTCGGACGACAACAAAAATAAAACCAAGAATAAAACTAAGTCCAACAGAGGAACAAGTAACCAAGCAGTAGTAAAAAAACTAGGCATTTAATTCCAAACGACAAACAATAATCAATTAAGCGCTTTCGTTCGGTTAATACCGAGCTTTATCAAGATAAAAACATGCTTTCTTCTATCCTTTAAATATAAAAATGCCAGTCACCTAACCATCCAATTAACATGCTTATTAAATTAAAAAATGAACTGAAAAATTAAACCATTAAAGTGAAAGAGTGAAAACACATTCTTTAAACCACTCACTACAGATGTACTATTCAACAATTAAAACATTGTATAAACAGATGTTGAAACATCTTAAAGTGTCACAAATATTATAATGTTGGAGAATACATCAAAATTTACTATCCATAAAAAATCAATTTTAAATGCATAAAAAAATAACAACCATTCACTAGTGCATAGAACTACTGCAAAATCTAAATGTATTTTGTGTTAATGCACCGGTTTGTTATGTGTTGTAATACACTATTTTTAAGGGCTGATGAATCTTTTCTTGTCTACAAAAATCTAATAACTAACAGATGACCTAAAGTTGAGCTACCCTTAATTTAAGAACGCTGTTAATATTTATACTCTCATTCAAACCAGGGGGTTTTGCAGCATCTAACTTAAGCTGCCATAATAGTTCTCTATACTCCAACCTGGTCTCCCAGTCACCACCTCTGACATCTGGTGTTACCTGCTCCAAAACCATAAATTTAAGCTCCATGTTGGGACAACTGAGAAGGTGCACATCTTGCTACTGGGTGCGATATACTAATGCGAGAGGGCCTGTATACTGAAATGCAAAATAATGTGGCAAGATTGTTGCACTGAGGATTTTGCAAACATTGCAATATTGAAGTAGCTGAGAAGCATTGGAAACATGAGCCATACAGAATGATGAAGTTTATATCACAGGAAATCACCCATTACCAACATTTCAAAAAACAGATATGAGAAAACTATATTCAAAATAAAAATATAAAAAAATATTTTTAATAAAGAATGCTTTTTATTAAGTCACTCTAAAAAGTAAACAATAAGGAAGAATAGTGAAAACTTTACAAAAAAAATTACACACAGACAAGCTGATTTCAGAAAAGCACTTGAGGTTGGTTTTGATGATTGTGGTAATAAGGTACCAGAAGAAGAATCAGGAATCAGCAAAACTAACCTTGAATTCTTTTCTGAAATCACTTTTTTTTTTGCAAAGTTTTCACTCTTTTTCTTCATTTTAAACTTGTTTAGAATGACTGAATAAAAAGCATTCTTTATTAAAAAAAACTTTTTTTTCTTATTTTATTTGTTTTTATTTTTTTTTTACTTATTAGTCTTCAAGTAAAATATTGCCCCTCCATCATTAATGAGACAGTGGAAAAAATGCCAAGCAAAGCTCAGCATTTTATTCCGCAATGCCAAGCAATTTTTCCACTGTCTCACGACAGCGTGACAGAACCACAGAGACACAGCCACAAAGCCAATTTGAATAAAAAACATTCTAATAATAACCAATAACTAAAAATAGGAGCGATATTCAAAACAATGATTGCCCTTTTTTCTATTTATTTTGTACAAAAGCATAAACAGCTCAGGCTATTCTCTGTTGTTGTACACATTTTATATGAAGTATATTACACACCCACACACACACACAATATATAATATGGTTTGCTATCATTTAATTGAAGTGGACTCGGTTGAATCCACTTCACTTGAAACCCGAATCCCAAATGTTGGTAATGTCAAACTCCGATATTGTCAAAGTACAAATCTCGCCCCTATCTCGACCCATGTTAAAGTTCGTCCCTAGGTCACATTTGACATGCATTTCAGCAATTCCAGAGTTCAGCAATATGCGTTTCCGCGGATGTCGGTCGATGATATGACCATTCGACTGAGTCCATTTCAATTAAATGACAGTAAACCTTATATATATATATATATATATATATATATATATATATATATATATATATATACATACATACACACACACACACACACACACACACACACAATATTTATATAATATGGGTAACAATCATTGGTTCACAAAGTAAATCTGTGCATTCTCTAGTGCTTTGTACAAAAGAAAAAAATCATCATCATCAAAATATTCATTTACTAGCTTTAGTTTATACATAAATACAGGTTTAGATAACACAGGATCAATGATTGTTCAGTTTGAAATTACTCTTGCTTTGGAGAGTTGTTGAACACAAGATGTCTATATTCATCGCTACAAATAACTTAACCAACGTCCTTTATTTTTCTCTTTTTCTCTATACCTTTTCCCCAGAACTGCTGCCAAATACTTCTTGACAGCCATTTATTTTTGGTATCGATTGTAGCCATCTGTGAAGATGCCATCCAAGTGTCTTTTGGATAAAGGTTCTGAATTCTGCACCATGCTGCATCCACTACTGTAAATTGAAAACTATAACAACTGCAGAAAAGGCTGACTATAATCACTTTTACATTTAAAAGTGTGGGGGGTGGGCCTTGCTACTGTGCGTCTGGAGGGGTGGGGTACTACAATACAATATCACCACATACTATCACCTGTGTTTGTATGTGAAGGAAATGATGTAGGGAGATGGTGTGTGTGTGTGTGTGTGTGTAGGTTACTCGTAGTATGGAAGGGGTTCTACAATATTGTGTGTGTGTGTGTGTGTGTGTGTAGGAAATGATATAGGAAGATGTGTGTGGGTGTGTGAGCGTATGTTTGTATACCTCTATGTTATTCTGAACAAATCTGGTACATGTGTATTGTCTCACTAATGACTGAGGGACAGTATTTTACTTATAGACTAAAATATTGTCCCTCTCTCATTATTAGAATGCTTTTTATTGAAATTGGCTTACTGAGACAGAACCACACAGAGGCAAAGCCACAAAGCAAATTTCAATAAAAAGCATTCTAAAAATAAGACACAAGAAGCATTGCTCACTGAAATTGCTACACCCAGTCATTAGTGTCTGATGTACAGAGACAAAGTCATAAAATACCAGTATTTCCAGGAAGAAATGAGAGCAATGTGGAAAAAGTATACCCAGAGCAAAGAGTTTTAAAAAAAAACTGACAGTTGTATTTAGATATGCTACCAACACATGTAAATCCATATAAATTGCAGGATTCGTCAGTGCTTGCCACATTGCAAGTGCTATGAAGAGTCCTTTGGTCTATCAAAGATTGAAACACTAATTTTACAAACTTTAATCATACTTTGATTTATGAATGGGGTCCATTTCTACCATGGTATTAGAAACCCAAAATACTTGGAGAAATTAAACCCTACTGAGACACTTCATATTTTTCAATCATTTTTTACTGGTTTCCACTGTTTGAGAAAACAAAATATGCTAGCACCAAAAGGCCAAACAGTCTTGCTCAAATCTGCTGAACATATTCCCCTTCAACAAGTATCAGGAAGACACTCTGGTCATATACCTAGGCAGTGTCAAAGTAACCACATGCTTTGTATCTCTTGGTATTTTATCTGAAACAATTCATCCCTTATTACCTAAACTTACCCTACTGCTGGGGGCATAGCAGAGCAGCCATCTCGTAACAGCTATTTTTTACCGACAGAAAAGCCATCAGTTTTCCTTAATTTCTAACACAACCTATACTCCACTCTGACATTCCATAATAAAAACAGTTTGCTGAAATCCTTACCCACTCACACAAATTTCAACAGGCATGAAGTCTAAACATTTCCAATTGGAGAAATATAAAGATCTCACACCAGGCATTCCTTTTATCTCAACTTTTAAACTCCAACTCAAATCAGCCATAAAACACTCTATACACACTGACTTTGTTCTACCATATCTAGCATTTATGCTTCTTTCAGGGGGATAGGGACCCTTCTGTCAAAATACTAGACCCATAAATATAACCTCTCTGTTGCTCTACTCCCTCTGCATCTAGATGTTTATATCACAACATCCACTTACATATGTGGTTTTGACTAAATTTACCTCTCCTCTATTTCATCCAAAAGTGTTATTTTCTCAGGTCCATTGCCACAAGATTATTCTGGTATTTCTAAATTTGTAATAACTTTTTATATAAAATCAAAATTATGAATTATGAAAACCAAGTAACAGCTGTACTTGGGCAGCTTGACTGCACTAGTCCTACACATTTCAAGTTGCAGCCATGTTTCAATCAAAATTATGAATTATGAAAACAAAGTAACAGCTGTACTTGGGCAGCTTGACTGCACTAGTCCTACACATTTCAAGTTGCAGCCATGTTTCTATTACAAATAATATATATCATGCCTAAAATGTTCCATAGACAAGCAAGCCCACACACGTGCACTCACTTACCTCTTTCCTCTGTTAAGCAACTCCATCATACTACTTATTGGTGGAAACATTTTTTAAGCCTAACAAGTGTGTAAAAAATAAATAAATAAAACACAGTGGAGACATTTACAGGCACATATGTGAAACTTGAGTGATTTTTTAGAGGAATATATTGGCATTAAACACATCTGTTCCTATGTCTCATTTGCATATTGGGTATCTAATCACTTTAGAACACCACCTAATCATTAAATATATCTGATTCTATTCCTTCTTCATATATTGGGTATCCAATAATTTCTCCCAACTGTTCATCAAGCAGGACCTCCTAGATTGCTTAAAGTCATCTAGAAGTTTGTATTGTAACCAATCAGCCCCTTCAACAATAAACATACCTTCTTGCCTTCTCTACGCCCGCCCCAATACGAATTATGGATTCTGGGCATTCAGCCTCCTCTAAATCTTGCACATATTTGCAGATAGTATGCCTTCAACTGTTAAAAATTCCTCTCCCTTTAAAATTAAACATGCCTCTATGTTCTAACTATGCCAACAGACTTAGCACCATGCAAAACTAATGCTAATATTTCATATCTAGATTTTTCCTCCACTACCAAAACATTTCTTTGTTGCCTATCCTATTCTTCAGCTCCTATTAGCAAAAGCTTAAGTACCCACCAACTACACACACTATTCTTTATTCCATCAGACATTTAATCACAAAATTTACCATCTTTGTCTTCTCTTGAACAACCTACCAAGCAAATACATCCAAGCCCCTTGAAATTACTTGCTTGCTCTCTTAATTTTCAGCTCGCCTCATATGGTTTTGCCATACAAAGATGAGACATTTCTAGCTTTGCTTCTGTTCCCTGAGCTTGAAATCCCCGAAGACCCCTTTTTCTGAGCCTCAACATACTGACACTGAATTAGTAGCCAATTAATGACACTGAATTAGTTGCCAATTAATGTTTTCAATAAAATAATCACTGCTGGTATGGTTTGTAATTAATTTGTGGCAGTAAGTCCTTTGTTTTTGGAGACTTCACTCTAATTTTTGGATGTATGCAACCATGGAGTTGGTCTATATAAGCTCAGGGGCACAGCAGGGCTTACTTTTGAGTTTCTAAATCAGGTTACATGCACAACAGCTTAACTTAGGAGTAAAACCTCAAGAAAAGTTTGTGAAGCTCTATTTTTAATGGTTTGCATCACTTACCTGAATGGCAGTCAGTTGAACTGCTGATTGTCGAAATCACGGTTTCCAAGGGGCAGGAAACCAAATCAAGAGTGGTAGACCACGTTTAGTCGAGTTGCATGGTGCACTCGACCTTTCAGCAAGCGACGTACCGAAACTTCATGCTTCAGTGAGGAACAGGGAATTAGCCCAGTTCCTCACTGTAGTGCGATCTTGGAGTTGGTATATTTAATGTGTAGGGTGTGTGGGGGACTACGCCCCCCTGCAAAATGGTAGAATTAACATACCGTTGAATGTAGAATTCAACGGTACATTACTGTGCATAGCAGAAGGTGAGTGATGTCACCTCCTGCTATGTCGAATATCTCGAGCCATAGAGTTCAATGTATTCAGTTTTGTTGTGGGTTAGTATTCGGAATTTTGGATTCAACATTTAAGGTCGACATTGTAAACATTCGACTGATGTTGATTCGACATTCCCATAGTAAACCATTTTTAACAATATAGCTTTGCTAACAGTAATTCATATGCAGGACTTCCAAGTCCCCCACTCTATAGCAACAATCATTGCCAACTAACCCCTGCAATACTGTACTGCCCACATAAACTCAAACCATTTCTTTAAAGCAAGCTTAAAGTTTTTCAGTGACATACACAAAATACCTGTCCCACATGCAAATTTTCAGGAAGGATATAGTACAGTTTTGTACCTACCATAAATGTAGATGTTCGAGTGTATTCACTGATGCAGTCATTACTCTTGGGTTATCCTGCTGGCAGGCTACCCGCAGTCGGCCTGAATTCCAAAGTCCTGGTCCGACGTCGGTTGCTGTCACCTCTTCCCTGACGTCAGTGCACCAGGGGTATAAAAGATGCAGCCGACGCCATTTTCTTCAGTTTTTCTTGCACCAGATGTCAGGTGCCCCCAAAAGGGTAGGCTAAAAAGAAATACTGATCATAAAAAAGCATGCACATAACCTTCATCTATAAGCAAATACACTACATAGGTTGTATAGAAAAGAGAAGTACAGATAGGTCCCAGCAATGAAAATGGGGGATGGAGGGTAACCTAGACTACAACAGTGAATACAGTCGAACATCTACATTTATGGTAGGTACAAAACTGTACTATGTTCATCGTGTTTCACTGTTGAAGTCATTACTCTTGGGTTGAATTCCAAAGCTGAGGTTGGGTGGCTAGGCCTAAATAGAATTGGCTATGAAGCCATGTAGAACTGCAGTGCAAAGCCTGCTCTGGATTTAGAGTAAAGAGGTAAGTGGAAGTGCTTTGTAAAAGTGTGCACTGAAATCCAGGTTGCAGCCTCCAAAATGTCCTTGGTTGGTACTCCTCTGAGGAAGGCTGCTAAAGTGGCTGCTGCTCTGGTAGAATGTGGCCTAAAGCCCTTAGGCACTGATTTGCCATGTTGTGAATAGCAGGAACGAATGCAATGGGCTATCCATTTTGAAATAGTCTGCTTTGAAATAGGCTTTCCTTGTTATCCTGCAGCATATGCCACTAAGAGTTGCTCAGTCTTTCTGAAAGCTTTAGTTTTGTCCAAGTAAAAGCGTAACTGTCTGTGTATGTCCAATGAATGCAGAAGTCTCCCCCTATTCTGCGGGTTTGGAAAAAAGGTAGGCAAATGTATGGTTTGGTTAAGAGCCACACTGGACACTACCTTAAGCACAAATGTTGGGTTTGTTCTTACAGAAACCCTGTCCAGATGGAGACTCTTCTTGCTGAAGTAATTGCTAGGAGAAGAGCTGTTTTCCATGATAAATATTTTATCTCAGCTGTATTGGCTGGCTCAAAAGGAGGCAGTGTGAGTTTTTCCAAGACAAAATTGAGGTCCCATGCAAGTATTGGTGCTCTCCTTGGAGGTCTTATGTTTTTGGCCCCTCTGAGATACTGCCTTAGCAGTGGATGAGAAAAAATAGGTGGAAAGCAAAGTCGTACCGACGCTTTAATTGTGCATTGGTTAAATCTAGCACAAAACCGACAACTAGCTACGTTGTGGTCAGGGCCTAGTCAAGGAATACAGTAAGAAAGAAAATCCTTATGAGGTATTTGCTTCCCACAAGAAATACAATTGTTAACTTTTTCTGACATCGGTCTGGAGCAAGAAAAAAGTTTCCCCAACGGGGTACTTAGCTTTATTGAAGACTTCGGATCTGAAATTCAATTTCGAAAATTTCAGGAGTCACCCGACCGGCACTTGCGAACTGCTTTTGCTTCGGGCACTGCACGGCAAGAAAGACAGAAGAAAATGGCAACAGCTGCATCTTTTATACCCCTGGCGCACTGACGTCAAGGAAGAGGCGACAGCAACTGACGCCGGACCAGGACTTTGGAATTCAGGCCGACTGCGGGTAGCCTGCCAGCAGGGTAATCCAAGAATAATGACTGCAACAGTGAAACACAATGAACATATATCTTTACAGTCTGGCCTCTCAAATCTAACTCAAAGTAGTTTCCATTTCTGAGAGAATTCAAAAATTCTTGCAACTGTACTTATATTTTTAATTTCGTTCCCTCCTCCTGCCATAGTAACAATCAAGCCTCCTCAAACTGGCCTAAAGCCCATTCCTTCCCCAAAAGTAGGGGGTCTTCCAAACCCTCAGAGGAAAAAGCTATCTGTAGTGGCCCTCATCTTGGCAGACATCAAAGAGTTTTGTATCCCTGCAGATATCCTGATAATTGAGGATATTTCTTGAATGTGTTAACTCACTTTGCTTGTTCTGACAAGGACATATGGACTGCCAAAGCCACATAATCCACACAGTGTGCTTCTTCACACAGAAACAACCAAGAGCTACCATCACTGGCTTAAATGCCCAATCCATGCCACACCCTTAGCCAACACTCCCAATCAAGACCTGTCCCTGCCCTCTGGCATAAGGTATGTCTCAGGCCTATGTCAAATAATCGAACGGCTACATTTTCGAATGTTATTTCATGGACAATGCAGGCAGTCAACCCCCCACACTCCCCGATAATTATATATACCAACCCAGAGATCACAGCCCTGATCCCTATCATAACATGACCTCAGTCAGAATGGTTCTACAGCCTGCACTGTTGAAGAGATGATACATTTGACAATGTGGCCATTCAATTATATGACACAAACCCAGTCTGTCTCAGAGCTGTGGATGTAGCCAACCACAGCCACCAACCCACCCATCCCCCTGCTGCTCTGTCAAGTGCCACAGCTGTTAAATGATCCCAGGTTACCTGGACCACAGTCATGACTTCATCCCTGTATACCACTACAGAAGTTAAAACTCTCATTTTTCTGGGAGAAATCTTACCCATTCTGATCATATTTTATTCATCAATGCCTGCAAATCATTCATGAAAGGCAGTTCCAAAACACACATACCTTGTTCACTCCTCTATATTTCCACATTTCCAGCACGCTGGACAGGCCATGGGTATATTCTGTTCACAGTACAAAGAATATTACTGTAAGCAATTCCATCTGAAAATTTTAAACCTTGGGACCTAGTTGTATACCTCACATACCAGTTTCCAGGGTATATATCGAAACTCTCTCCCTGTAGTACTTTATCTCATTAAATATTTGTCTTTTTCACCTATATTAAAATATCTCAGGTCCTGTTCCTTATGCTGTTCTTCCACACCTAGCTTACACCAGAAATTCTATCTACCATGTTTTACATTCTAAAAAGGACAGTGGTGTAAGAACTTACCAAAACATGATGTTCAAATTCTACACTGCTGCAGTAGCCATTGGCTATTTGGTTTGTTTTCTGCCTAGGAAGCAAAAACTGACCAGCTTCTAAAGCTTTGGCTTCCTTCCACACCTTTCCTCTGGTGACTGACTGGCCAGCACCAATCAGCTAAATAGCCAGAAGGAAGTGACTTCATGATTTTCTTGGTTGTAGAAAAAATAGGAAGCAACTTAATCCTGAACCTCTAATCACAAATAAACACAAAGGGATTTTGCATCCCCAAAAACAATTGTGTCTAAGAAAGAAAAGGGGAATGGTGGGTGGGTGCAGCAGTACAGAATGAGCATCTGCTGTTATGGTAAGCTCTTACATAACTGTACGGTTTATTAGTAGCATTTGTCTAATTGGGCTGATTACCAAAGCTTATCCAACCAGGCAGAAGGAAGACTAAGGGAGAATGCCAAGTCAGCTCTAGACCACAAAAAGGAATCCAGTTTGTAATGCTTTGTAAATATATGTACAGTGGACCAAGTAGATGCCTCTAGAAAAAGTACAGATTTGTACCTACCATAAATGTAGATGTTTGAGTGCTAATACAGCTGCAGTCATAACAGATGGGTTCTCCTGCCGTCAGGCGGGTCCTCGGTCGGCCGAATTCCAAAGTCTACGTCCGGCGTCGGTTGTCGTCGCTTCTTCCCTGACGTCAGTGCAACAGGGGTATAAAAGAACCAGCCGACGCCATTTTCTTCAGTTTTTCTTGCCCCAGATGTCAGGTGCTCCCAGAAAGAAGGCAATACATAAAATTATGTAATAATGCAATGCAATATAATCAAAGACCAGTAGTTGCAAGCAAATACACCATAAAAGACCCCTAGAGGAGAAGGAGGGAGGGAAACCTGGACTGCAGCTGTATTAGCACTCGAACATCTACATTTATGGTAGGTACAAAACTGTACTATGTTCATCGTGCATACAGCTGCAGTCATAACAGATGGGTAGAATCCCAAAGCTAAGAAAGGGGTGGTAGGCACTAGGTGGAGCTAGGAGGAGCCAAAATGCCCTGCAAGACTGCAGTGGCAAAGCCTGCTCTAGATTTGGAGTATAATGGTAGGTTGTAGTGCTTGGAGAAGGTATGCACAGAACTCCAAGTGGCTGCTTCTAAAATATCCTTGGTAGGAACTCCTCTGAGGAAGGCTGCAGAGGTGGCTGTGGCCCTGGTAGAATGAGTTCTAATGCCTGTAGGTACAGTTTTGCCATGAAAGGAACAGCAAAAGCGTATGCAGTGGGCTATCCATTTTGAGATTGTCTGTTTGGATATTGACTTTCCTTGAGCTACTACTGCAGAGGCCACAAAAAGCTGTTCTGATTTTCTGAAAGGTTTTGTTCTGTCCAAATAATAACACAGTTGTCTGTGGATGTCCAAGGAATGCAGTAATCTCTCCTCTTTGTTTTTGAGGATTAGGATAAAAAGTAGGTAAATGTATGGCCTGATTTAAAGCTATCCTGGATACCACTTTAGGCATAAAGGACGGGTTGGTACGTAATGAAACTCTGTCCTGATGGAAGATGATAAAAGGCTGGACAGCCATAAGAGCCTGTAGTTCTGAAACTCTACGAGCTGAAGTGATAGCCAGAAGGAAAGCTGTTTTCCAGGACAAATATTGTAAATCTGATGAGGCAGCTGGCTCAAAAGGAGGCAAAGTCAGTTTTTCCAGAATGAAATTGAGATCCCAAGCAGGTATTGGTTGTTTTCTTGGAGGTCTTAAATTCTTAGCCCCTCTGAGGAACTGTCTTAATAGAGGGTGAGAGAATAAAGGTTGGTCAGTGTTGTATTCTGCAGAAATGGCTAAGGCATGGATTTTGATGGAGGAGAACGAAAGTCCACTGCTTAGCAGTTCAGCCAAATTTTGTAGTATTTGAGGTAAATTCAGTTTTCCAGGGCACTGGCCCATTTTCTCATTCCAAACACAAAAACTTTTCCATTTTGCAGAGTAAGCTTTTCTAGTTGATGGCCTTCTGGCCTCCAAAATGACATCCTGCACCTCCTTGGAGAGCAGGGCCTGCTGCGATGCTAAGGAATCTTCCATGTGGCTAGATTGAGTGTTTTCAGCTGACTGTGAAGAGTTTTGAAGCTGTGCTGAGTCAGAAGAAGAGGCATTAGAGGCAGGGTCCATGGTGGGAATGCGTCAGGCTCCTCAGGAGTGGGTACCAGTGTTGCCTTGGCCAGTCCGGAGCAATGAGGATCATCTTTGGTCTGTCTGCTCTGGTCTTCAATAGGACTTTGGGCAGCAGAGGAAGAGGTGGGAAGGCATAAACTGTCATTGATGTCCAACTGAAAGAGAGAGCGTCCACTCTCCAGGCCTTTGGATGGAAGATCCTTGAGCAGAATTTTGTCAACTGATGATTTTTGTGGGAGGCAAAGAGATCTATGTCTGGCCTTCCCCATTCTTGGATTATTTCTGTAAAAACTTTTGGATGCAACTTCCATTCGTGTGGATCTGTCATATTCCTGCTTAGGTTGTCTGCCAGTGTGTTTTCCTTGCCTGGCAAGTACTGTGCTTGTAGTTCCATTTGCAAGTCCATGGCCATGTTCCAAAGTGACATGGCCAGTCTGCATAGGGGATAAGAATGTGTTCTTCCCTGCTTGTTTATGTACCACACAACTGTGGTGTTGTCTGTTCTTATCAATAGCTGACCTGGTTGTAGAAGGTCCTTGAAAGCTATAATAGCATTTATCACTGCTAGCATTTCTTTTTGATTGATGTGAAGGTGCATTTCTTTTTGGGTCCACTTGCCCTGAATGCACCGGTCTGTCATCTGCGCCCCCCCAGGCGTAGTCCGAGGCATCTGTTGTGATGACTTGATTTGCTTGAGGCTTGTTGAATGGAAGACCTGTGTTTGTTTGGCATGCTTGAGCCCACCACACAAATTCCTTTTGCAGACATGGAATTAGTGGTATTATTGTTTCCAAACTGTGGCTGTGTTGAGACCATATGTTTTTTTAGGTCTGGAAGGATGTTCGAAGGATGCTCTTCCCTGAAACAACATCCACCTTATAATGAGAAATAAAGGTATCCAAGTGGCTGCCAAGCGATATCATCCAATGACACATGAGACTGCCCTAGTAGAATGAGCCGTAACCCTCTGAGGAGCAGGTCTACCTGAAGTGTCATAAGCCTGCAGAATACAATTAGCAATCCACCTAGATAGTGTGACTTTAGAGACTGCTTTACCCAAAGCAAATTTAGCAAAGGAGACGAACAGCTGATCTGATTGCCTGTGACCAGCTGTTCTGTGAATATAAAATCGTAATTGTCTATGAACATCCAAAGAATGCAATTTGTATTCTCCTTTGTTTGAGTACTTGGGAAAAAACACAGGTAAGGATTGGTTGATATTAGATTCTGAAGAGACCTTTGGAAGAAAAGATGGATTGGTCCTGAGGCACACCCTATCTGGAAAGAAAGAAAGGTGTTCAGACACTCTTCTGGCTGAAGTGATAGCTACTAAGAAGGCAGTCTTCCAGGAAAGGTACTTTAGGTCTGTAGAAGCTGCAGGCTCGAAAGGAGGAGCAGTAAGGGCTTGCAGAACTAAAGATAGGTCCCAAGGTGGTACAATCTCTTTGACTGGGGGCCTCAACAAAAAAATCCCTTTAGAAAGGTTTTGCACACATGAGGAGCTGTCTCATGACCAATGTGATAATGAGAGATGGCTGCCAATTGTACCTTAATGGTGGAAGAACTTGCCCCTTGATGAAAGAGGTCTGTTAAAAATCCAGCACTGCTGACATAGGTGCTGAAAAAGGATCCAAACTTTTCTGAACCGCCCAAATAGAATCTCTTCCATTTACTCTGATAAACCTGCCTAGTGGAAGGTTTATGAGCTGCCACTAGGATGGCCTTGACGGTGACGAGATACCGAGTCCTAATCAAGGATGGAACTGGAGCAGCCAAGCTGTCAATTTCAGGGTCGGGAACTGAAATTCCCAGAGGTGAGAGATGAGATCCAGGATCCAGAATCCAGGGTGGATTCACTTTGTGAGACCATACAAGGAACCAGGCAATGAGAATCATTCTGCTCCCCAAACTGTTGGCTTTCTCAGAGGAAGTGGAGGATCTCGGGATTCCCCTGGTGGGGAAGCAGAGGTTGCCCCAACGGCAAAATCTTCTTCACTACCTGAGGATTGATTGTCCAGGATGTTGGATTTTCCGATGCGTTGCTATCAGAAAGCGTTTGGTGGAAATTGCCCATTCCCAGACTCTCATGGCCTCTCGACAAGGGGATAGGACCTGATTCCTCCCTGTTTGTTGATGTACCAGACTACCGACATGTTGTCTGTCTGAATAATAGTCCCTGAAGGAAGAGCGTGGTGAAGTGCTTGCAACGCTAGGAGCACCGCCTCATTTCCAGGACATTTATATACCTTGAAGTCTCTGTGGAGTTCCACGTTTGGACAATCTTCCCGAGGCAAGAAGCGTCCGTGGTCACTGTGGCTCGGGGAATGCTGCACAAAAGGTCTCCCTGTCAGAGGCTCCGGAGAACGAAGCCACCAAAGAAGGGAATCCTTGCATGCTTTGCTGACCGCTGTTGGAGTGTTCAGAGAGGAAGAGAGAGGGGACCACTGAACCTGAAGGGTCCATTGAAGAACCCGCATGCGTGGCATGAATAAGCGGATAGCTGCGCCATCTAACCTAGGGCCCTCAGGACCGAAGCTGCTGTCGGAAATGGTTGCAGGACCGCTGCGACCTGACACTTCAGGTTGGAAATTCTGTCTGGGGTGAGAAAGGCTCGCATTGACCTGGTGTTTAGCCTTCCTCCTATGAAATCTATAACTTGTGTGGGGTGTAGTAAAGATTTCTCCCAGTTGACAGTGATGCCCAGCCTTGAGGCTAAACGAAGGAAGTAGTCCCTGGCTGAGCACAGAAGATGCCTTGATGGCCAGTCGTCCAGATGCGGAAAGACCTGTAATCCCTGGAGCCTCAGGTGGGCCGCTACAACCGCTAGAACCTTGGTGAACACCCTGGGGGCTGAGGTGAGACCAAAGGGGAGGACCCTGAACTGATAATGACTGGCTCCCAGCCGGAAGCGAAGAAACCTCCTGGACCGTCTGCCCATGTGGGAATGGTACACGCGCCTTGAGGTCGATGGAGCACATCCAGTCGTTCTCCTCAGGGAGTATAGATTGAAGGTGACCATCCGGACTTTTGCTTGGTTACTGACAGGTTCAGCAGGGAAAGATCTAAGATTGGTCTTAAGTCCCCGTTTTCTTTGGCACTAAAAAGAACCTGGAGTAAAACCCTGACCGGTTTGATCTGGGGGATAGTTTTCTAGCAGCTGTTCGATTTCGATAGCTGCTGCCTCCTGGTCGGGTGGAACATCTGGGAGGCTGCGAGATCTGGGAACTTTGTACAGGGGAATTGTATAACCTCTGGATATCACGGTCTGATGTGATGGACTCCCAAGAAGTTAGGTGCCTCGAGACCCGACTGCCTCCAGAGACGGACAGCCGGGCAACCCTTCAGGGCTGCTGCGTGGGTCTCTCAGAGAAAGGTTCTCTGGACCCAAAGTTTCTAGGAGCCCCCTGCCTCTAGGGGGCGACCTCCCTGTCCTCCTCTGCCACGGGAGGACTGGTTATCCAGGTTGGGACTGCTGCGATTCGAACCACATCTTCTTCTGTCCCTTTTGGTTCTTCGAGAAGGACCTCTGGGGAGCTGAGAAGCGGACTCCGACGGCAGACAGCATCTTCCGTCCTTTGCTCTGGACCAAAGTTTGAACAGTCTTGCCAAACAAGGCAGAACCATCAAAGGGGCATTAAGTCGCCTTGAAGGGCTCTCTTGAAATCACAGTGGCGGAGCCAGGCCTGCCGCCTCATGACTAGGCCTGCTCCGCTGGCTCTAGCGGCTCCCTCGTGGCGTGAGAAAGTAGCATAGATGTGTTAGAAACTGCTCTAAGAGTGGCCATTCGGTGGTATACCTGCTTGTCCTCACCCGACATGGACTCTGGGGAGATGCAGCGTATTCTTTAATCAGATCCGCTGCATCCTGATGACGTGTGCCATGTAGTTCAGCGCTCTCAAAGAGAAGGTTGCTGAACTGAAAACTCGCTTCTGCGATCCATCGAAGGGACTCCTTGCCGGAGGATGCATAGAGGACTCTCCTGGGCCAATTTCTTAGTGGCTGCAGCCATCATCATGGCATCTACTGGGGGCCCTTGCTCCAGTGAGTGCGGTCCCAGAGGAAAGGATACGGTCAGGACGCTTGGGTACAGGCTCAGCGGTGCCCGGATCCTTCCACTCTGATGGAAATAAGGTCCACCAGAGGGTCGGCAGGAGGGACACCCAAGAGGTAGATGGGCCGCCTCGAATGCCTCCAAGAACACAGACTCGTCTGAGGAAGCCTTGGGGCAGACCACCCTCTGATCCTTAACATTTCCATAATGTCTCCAAATGAGACGTCTTCAGGGGGTGATCTTGGGGAGCCTTCCCTTCATCCAAGTCTGTGTCTTCAGTAACGGACGGAGTCCATGTGCCTCCTTTTGCACTTACGAGGTACTTCATCGGGGGCTGTCCGAGAGTACTCTTCCGCAGCTGGATGTTCCAAGGAACTACTTGGGACATCGAGGCGGGCTGTCCCTGGACCGGCTGGTGGGAGCCTGGCCCAACTGCAAGGGAGTGCGGGATGGAGCGTGGCAGGGATCAACAGTGCCCTTTCCACTACGTGAAGGCCGTGGGAGAGCCAGCTTCTCTAAACCCAGCCGACCCCCATTCGGATCCGGCGCGGATCGGAGCCGAAACTGTCAGATCCGAGACCGGTGTGCTCCGACCTAGACGGAGCTGAGACACACCACCCTCGGATCCGAGGCGCTCCGAGGTCGGGTCCGGTACCGGCACTCAAGGGATGGGAGGATCCAGTGCGCCGACCTCGGATCCGACCACCCGGATCCAACTCTGCCCGGGCGCCGACAGCTCCGAACCCATCGTGTGGGTCGGAGAAGGAGCCAAAGGCGAAAAGGGTTGAAGCCCTCCCGGATGGGGCTAGGAGCACTCCATTTGCATTTGGGCCTGGATGAATTTCTTCATCATCCGGACCATATCTGCTTCACTCATGGAGAAGGTAGATCTAGTCGAGGCCACAGCGGACCTAGAAAGCCGCCTTGGAGACCTCGCTGAAGGCTTCCTCCTCCTCGGGCCCAGGAGAGAACCGAGGGGAGTGGAGCCGAGGAGGAGGGAAGCTAGAAGGCACAGGGAGGCCCGCTGGACGGAGGCCGAACTAGAGGTTTCACCTCTGCGTTAGTGGTGCCTCCCTGTGCCTCTCCTTCTTTTCTCTCTCCCTAGAAGACTCTCTCCTCCGGCATCTTAGAGGAGGTTGAGTCCCAGCCGGTGGAGAGCCCACAGCAACTGCTTGCTGTGTAGAAGGGGCAGAAGCGCGGTATCTGGAGGAGAAGTCCCGCCAGAACCAGCTTGGTTGAACCCTGCAAATGGTACAACCAGATGACAGGTGTTCAACCCCAAGAGTGTGGCCATCCGCTGGGGACAGCTTATGGCCACACTAGAGAATACTGCCTTATGGGCTTCAGACATGTTAAGCCTAACAGCTAAAACAAACACACACACACAAACTAAACCCGAGAAAAAATTAAAAGATAGAGAGAGGAAAGCCTAACACAAACACTTCTACTAATTAAATTAAAAAAAGTTAAAGTTTTTCAAAATTTTCCTGTCAGAAAACTTATCTGCACTAGGAGCTCAAGGAATAACTTGAAAGCGAATCTGGGGTCAGTCAGGGCTTGGAGGGGTTATGGGTAAGAGGGAGGAGCTCGGAGCCTAAGCTTTTGAAATGCCGGCTCGGATCCGATACCCACAGGTTGCAGACAAATGAAGTCTGCCTACTTCAGATCATATGTTTTTTTAGGTACCATTGTAGTTTTCTCATATGCAGCTTTGCACATGGGATTAGTAAGATGCAAGATGCCATGAATCCCAGTGCCTGCAGGATTTTCCTTGCAGTCAGCCTGGTGCAATTTGCCAGTGTTCTGAAATATTGAATTAGTTGCCCCTGCTTCTTTGGCGTGAGGTAGGCCATCTGGGTGTTTGTGTCCAAATTGGCACCCAGGAAAATTATCTTCCGAGAGGGTATTAGTCTTGATTTCTCTTTGTTGACTGTGTATCCTAGAGAGTTTAATAACATTATTACATAAGCCAGATGTTTCAGAAGAATGTGCTTGCTGTCCGCTTGGATCAGGCAGTCATCCAAATAAGGGTATATTTGTATCCCTTGAAGTCTGCAGTAGGCTTTTACTGATGCCAGGCATTTCGTGAATACTCTGGGCGCAGTAGATAAACCAAAGGGCAATGCAGAGAATTGATAATGGGTTGAACCTGCAAGAAATCTGAGGTATCTTCTGCAATTTTGTCTGATTGGGACATGCAGGTATGACTTCTTGAGGTCCACTGTTACCAGCCAAGACTCCTTGCCCAGCATGGGAAGAAGTTGCTGTACAGTGAGCATCTTGAATTTTGGTACGAGTAGGAATGTGTTTAGGATGGAAAGATCCAAAATAGGTCTCCAATCTTTTCCCTTCCTTGGCATCAGAAATAGCCTGGAATAAAAACCTTGACCTTGTTCGTGTGTAGGTACCTCTTGAATAGCTTTCATGTTTATAAGACCTGAAATTTGCTTTTGTGCCTCTGTCCTTTGATTGTGTGGCAAGTTTGGCATGCCTTTCATTTTTGGAAGGTATGAAAATGGAATTTGTAGCCTCTGTTTATAATGTTCAGGATCCATTTGTCCTTTGTGACAATATGCCAATTTTTTGAGAATAGTGCCAGCTTTCCTCCTAAGGGGCTGCCATTTGAGACCTGGTTGGCATGCGGAAGGAAAAGACATTGCTTTTGCTTTCTGAAAGATTGCGAGTTGTCCTCACCACCTCTTTGTGTAGGAGCTTGCCATTGTCTGCCTCTGTACGAGCCTTGTGTTTGTCCTCTGCCCCTCGAGCCTGTATCTGCCTCTTTGGGGTCTGTCTGTGGCAGGAAAGGACCAGTTTTGGAAGGCCAATTTCTACTAAAAGCGTGGGGTTGAACCTGCAGAAATTCTTTCACAGTTTGCATTGATTTAGCCTTTTCCTCCATTTTCCGTAATACTTCCTCAGCATTTGCCCCAAATAGTACATCCTTTTGAAGAGGTCTAGTAATTTAGCTTTGACATGATCAGGCAAGGCTTGTTCCTTGAGCCAGGCATGCCTACGTATGACTGAGCCTGTAACAGCAGCTCTACATGAGGCCTCTAGAGCATCAAAACCACATTGTAAGGTATGTTTACCCACTTGTTCTGCACTATGCATCAAATCCTGCAACTCCTTCATGTCTGGTTGTTCAGGTTGTGACATTTTACTTTTCAATTGAGATAACAGAAACTGTTGGTATTTTAGCATATGAAACTGACAGTTTAAGGCCCTCATGGATAAGGTAGCCGAGGTATATACCTTTTTTCCCCACCTTTCTAAGGATCTGGAATCTCTCTCGGAAGGCAATGGGTTTTGGCAATGGAGGCCTTAACTCCCTTGGGCCCCTGTGAGATGGTTTCTAGGTCAGCAGCATGGCTTTTGTATAGAAATTGGTGTGAGTCAGGAACCCTGTAGTACCTGTCAGGCTAAACTGGAGCTGGAGGAAGAGAGTCCAGGTTAAGGCAGGCCTCCGAGTAAACATCATCTAGGATGTCCAGGACAGGAGGTATAGCCAGAGGCCTGTGCTGGGGTAACAAAAGTAATTCCCTGAGCCTTTTCTTGGCATCTGAATAATCCTGACCTTCCCAGTGAAAGTGTTCCCTTAAGGTATGCAGAGTTTCACCAAATGAGTAATCCTCAGGGGGGGATACAGAAGGAATACATTCCTCTGCATCAGAGTCTTCAAAAGGGGAGTAAGACTGTTCCTGATAATCAGAGTGCTCCAAAATAATGGAGCCCTGATCAGAGGAGGGGGAATCTTCCTCCACTCTGGGTCTTTTGTCCGGAGGTGGCTGAGAACCTCTGATTAGAGTAATTAAATCCTCAGCCATTTTAAGCATCTGTTTCTTAGGCATGGGGCCTGGAGATGGGCCCTGTGTAGCTGGTCTCTTAGGGTGCATGGTAGCTTTAGACTTGGTGAAAGCCTTGATGGAGAAAGAAGAGGAAGGTCTGAAGACACCTTGAGTGGAGGTGGACCTATCCACATTCTGTGTTTCAACGCCAAGCGTGGCTTGTAGTCAGGGTGTGGGCCGAGGAGCCTGCGACCTCGGGTACAGGAGACACCGCCAAAGATGTGTTGTCGGTAATCAGGGGCTGCGTAGGCGCCTCACTGAGAACCGGACCATGTGTAGTCGGTTTTAGCGTGGTGTCTGTAGAGGCGCGGACCTCGTGCGGTCCTTGTCTTTGTGTTTTTAGACAAAACAGAGTTGGAGTATCCGGCGACATAGTATAGTTAAATGCTTTCCCAAAATAATGCTGGGTGAACTCACCGACGCTTAATAGTGCGTTTGTTGAATGTAGCACAAAAGTGACAGACCGAGACGTCGTGGTCTGGGCCTAAACAAGGTATACAGAGGGAATGGAAATCCTTATGCGGTATTTGCTTCCCACAAGAAATACAATTATTAACTTTATCTGACATCGGTCTGAGGCAAGAAAAAGTTTCCCCAACGGGGTACTTAGCTTTTAAGAAGACTTCGGTTCCAAATTTTTCGTAATCTCAGGAGCTGGCCGACCGGCACTTGCGAACTGCTTCTGCTTCGGGCACCGCGCGGCAAGAAAGACTGGAGAAAATGGCGTTGGCTGGTTCTTTTATACCCCTGTCGCACTGACGTCAGGGAAGAAGCAACGACAACCGACGCCAGACCTAGACTTTGGAATTCGGCCGAACGAGGACCCGCCTGACGGCAGGAGAATCCATCTGTTATGACTGCAGCTGTATGCACAATGAACATCTTCTAAAGTCTACCCCTTCCACTATGCAATCATAGCAGATAAGGCTCTCGTAGAGTGCACCTTGATGTTGCCTGGAACCGATTTGACATGGTGGGAATAACTCAAAGCAATAGCTGAGGACAGCAATTTAGGAAAAAAAATAAGAAGTGATGTACTCACCATAACGTTCCATCTGAGTAGGTAGCTTCATTTGTCCGCAACCTGTGGGTCTTGGATCCGAGCCGGCAACTTGTTTCAAGCTAATGGATCCGAGCTTCTAGCTCCTCCCCTCACCCATAATCCCCTGCTAACCCTCCATGACCTCAGATCGAGTTTGCCCCTCAATATATACCCAAAACGGGTATCCAACTAAGATAGATCCGAAGAAGGCCAGGGGGAAGGAGGGGGGGATGGTTGCAGACAAATGAAGCTACCTACTCAGATGGAACGTTATGGTGAGTACATAACTTCTTAATCTGAAGTAGGGAGTTCATTTGTCAGCAACCTGTGGGACAGAGTCCCCAGCTACCTGAACCTTGGGTGGCCATCATGGAAGGATATTGCGAAGCACCACAGAGCCAAAGGATGCTCTCCCTCTAGAAATCACGTCCAGTTTGTAGTGGTTAATAAAGATATGAGATGAAGCCCAAGTGGCTGCCGAACAAATACCATCCAATGGGACTCTAGACTTGAAGGCCGCAGAAGTTGAGATGGAACGAGTGGAATGTGCGCGAACTCCTTCAGGTGCGGGTCTACCAGAGGCTTGGTACGCTAATAGGAAACATTGAGAAATCCAGCGTGATACAGATACTTTTGATATTGCTTTCCCCAAATTAAATTTTGGCAAAAGAAACAAACAGCTGGTCGGATTGTCTATGACTAGCTGTTCTAGGAGTATAAAAGTGTAGCTGCCTATGAACATCTAATGAGTGCAGCTTGTACTCCTTTATTCTGATATTTAGGGAAGAAAACAGGTAAATTTATGGATTGATTTATATTGGTTTCTGATGTTATTTTGGGAAGAAAAGAGGGATTGATCCTGAGGTACACTCTGTCCGGGTGAAAGATCAAATAAGGAGGCTTCACAGAGAGAGCTTGAAGCTCTGAAACTCTTTTTGCAGAAGTGATGGCTACAAGGAATGCTGTTTTCCAGGACAAGAATTTGAGATCTACTGAAGCAGCGGGTTCAAAAGGTGGAGCAGTCAAGGCTTGAAGAACTAGTGAAAGATCCCACGGTGGTACGGCTTCTTTTATAGGGGGTCTAAGCAAAAAGGTGCCCTTGAGAAAGGTTTTACACAACTTGGCTGACATCAAAGGCCCTGTATCATGTCCCACATGGTAATGTGAGATGGCTGCAAATTGCACTTTGACAGTTGAGCAACTTGCGCCTTCCTGAAAAAGTTTGGTTAGGAAGTCTAATATGGATGGAAGAGGAGCCGTAAAGGGATCTAGATTATGATGCTCCGCCCAGATGGAGAAACGTTTCCATTTACTGCGGTACACTTTCCTGGTGGAGGGCTTATGCGCTGCCACAAGGATGGCTTTGACTGGTGGAGAGATACCGGGAGTCCTAACAAGGAGTGGAACTGGAGCAACCAAGCTGTCAGTTTCAGATTGTCCAGATTTGGGGTCGGTAAGTCCGACGGATGGGAAATTAGATCCGGACTGGGATCCAGAATCCAAGGAGGATTCACTAGGTGAGACCACAGGTAAGGGAACCAAATTTGCCTAGGCCAGAATGGGGCAATGAGGATCATCCCGCTCCCCAACCATGAGGCTTTCTGTAAGAGTTGCAGCATCAGGGGTAGAGGAGGATAGGCATAAAGTAGACCGGGTGGCCAAGCATGCACCAGAGCGTCTCTTGGAGTTTCCCCTGGAGGGGGAATCGGAGCGAAGAAATTGCCGCATTTGGTGTTTGCGGGAGAGGCAAAAAGATCGCCCGTTTTGGGTATATATTGAGGGGCAAACTCGATCTGAGGTCATGGAGGGTTAGCAGGGTTGCCCCCATATTCCAAATATCTGCTTCGCTACTAGTGGGTTGAGAGACTACTCGTACGGGGTAAGAAGGGTGCGACTGAGTTTGTCCGCTAGGATGTTGGTCCACCCCGGAATGTGCGTTGCAATCAGAAAGCGGTTGGTGGAGATTGCCCATTCCCACACTCTCATGGCTTCGCGGCATAGAGGGTAAGATCTGGTTCCCCCCCTGTTTGTTGATGTACCAGACAACCGACATGTTGTCCGACTGAATTGCAATCATTCCTATGGGGAAGAGATTCTGAAGTGCTTGCAACGCATACAGCACTGCTCTCATCTCCAGAACATTGATATGCAGGGAGGTCTCTGTATCGTCTCACGTGCCTTGGACCATCCTGCCTGAATAAAGCCCCCTCACCCAAGGCGGGAGGCGTCCATGGTCACTGTGGCGAGAGGGGGAAGAGGTGCAGAAGGGATGGCCCGTATGGAGGTCCGAAGCATGGAGCCACCATAATAGAGCCCTCCTGCAAGTCTTGCTGATAGCAATGGGGTGGTGAAGAGGAAAGGACAGAAAGGACCATTGCACTAGAAGGGTCCATTGCAGTACCCGCATGTTCAAACGGGCGCATGGAAGGAGCATTATCGCTGCCACCATGGAGCCCAGTGCCCTCAGGACCAATTCCGCTGGTGGGGGTCTCTGACTGGAGGATAGCCCGCATATGGAGTTGCAAATTCCGAAGTCTCTCAGACATTAGAAATGCTCGTAGCTCTCTGGTGTCTATTCTGGTTCCTATGAATTCTATAGCTTGTGTCGGGGCCAGAAGGGATTAGTCGGCATTGATGGTGATGCCTAACTGTGGGGCTAGGCGGAGAAAGAAATCTCTGGCTGAGCAAAGTAGATGCCTTGTTGGGGCGGTCAGGAGCCAGTCGTCCAGGTACGGAAAGACCTGTATCTCTGGAGTCTCAGGTGGGCCGCAATCACTGCTAATACCTTGGTGAACACCCTGGGGGCTGTGGTGAGGCCATAGGGAAGGACCCTGAGCTGGTAGTGACTGGCTCCCAGCCGGAAGCGGAGGAACCTCCTGGATCGTCTGTCCATTAGAATGTGGTAGTACGCATCCTTGAGGTCTATAGAGCACATCCAATCATTCTCCCTTAGAAGGGGGAGAATAGATTGAAGAGTGACCATTCGGAATTTTTCCTTGGTTACAGACAGGTTCAAGCGGGAAAGGTCTAGAATCGGTCTCAAGTCCCCAGTCTTTTTTGGCATCAAAAAGAACCTGGAGTAGAACCCTAATCCGAGCTGGTCTTGGGGGATGGGCTGGATGGCTCTTTTTCTTAGCAACTGCTGAATTTCTGCGGCTGCGGCCTCCCTCTGATCGGGTGGTACATCGGGGAGGTTCTTGAATTTGGGGACATGAAGTAATGGTATTTTGTACCCTCTGGATATAATTCGAAGCACCCAGCGGTCTGTCGTGATGGACTCCCATGCCGCTAGGTGCTCCGAGAAGCGCCCCCCGACTGCCTCCAGAGTGGAACAGTTGGGCAACCCTTCAGGGCTGCTGCGTGGGCCGTTCAGAGAAAGGTTCTCTGGACCCAAAGTTTCTTGGAGCCCCTCTGCCCCTGGGGCGGCATCCTCCTTGTCCTCCTCTGCCACGGAAGGACTGGTTGTCCGGAGCGGGTTGGGAATGCTGCGATTTCCGGAACCACATCTTCTTCTGACCCTTTTGGTTCTTCAAAAAGGACCGCTGGGGAGCAGAGAAGCGGACTCCGACGGCAGACAACGTCTTCCCGTCCTTCTTGCTCTGGACAAGTGTCTCGCGAACCGTTTTGCCAAACAGGGCAGAACCATCGAAAGGGGCGTTCGCAAAAGATGCTTTAAAGGGCTCCGCAAAGACACAATGATGGAGCCAGGCCTACGTCTCATGACAAGGCCTGCTCCGCTAGCCCTAGCGGCTCCCTCGGTGGCGTGGGACAATAGCCACATAGAGGTATTTGAAATTGATCTCAGAGTGGCCATTCGGGTGGAATACAATTGTTTGTCCTCCGCCGACATGGACTCAGGGGGGGAGGCAGCGTATTCTTTGATAAGATCCCGCTGCATCCTGATGACATGTGCCATATAGTTCAGAGACCTTACCGAGAAGGTCGCTGAACTAAAAACTCGCTTCCCTAAGCAGTCCATCGAGCTGGACTCCTTGCTCGGTGGATGGACTGAGGGGCTCTCCTGAGCTAGTTCCCTCTTTGTGGCTGCCGCCATCAACATGGCATCTACGGGGGGACCCTTGCTCCAGTGCGACCGGTCTGAGGGGGGACTTAGTATTCTGGCTGGGCATTTTGGTATTGGCTCCACGGTGTCCGGATCCTTCCACGCCCTGGTGGTAATAAGGTCCACCAAGGGGTCAGCCAGAGGGGACACCCAAGAGGTAGATGGGCCTGCTTCGAATGCCTCCAGAAACACAGACTCGTCGGAGGAAGACTTGGGGGCAGACCACCCACCTCTGATCCTCAGCATCTCCATGATGTCTCCAAAGGAGACATCCTCAGGGGGTGATCTTGGGGAGCCTTCCCCTTCCTCCAAGTCCGTGTCCTCAGTTAAGGACTCAGGGGAGTCCACGTGCCTCCTCTTGCCCTTATGCTTGCGGGGCACTTCCTTGGGGGGGGCTGTCCGAGGAGGCCCTGACAGCAACATCCTGTTCCAATGGAACCATCTGGGACATTGAAGCAGGCTGTCCCTTTGGCCAGGTGATGGAAGCCTGGCCCAGCAGTGAGGGAGTACAGGGTGGACCTGAGACAAGGGCCGGGGGTCCAGATGCTCTCAACAGAGCCCTCTCCACTACATCGAAAGCCGAGGGAGAACCACTCTCTCTGGGCTCAGCTCCCACTCGGATCCGATGAAGGACGCAGAGACCATCGTATCCGAAGGACCAGTGCACTCTGACCTGGACGGAGCCGAAGGCACACCGAATCCCTCAGATCCGAAGCTCGGGCCATGGCTCAGAGAGGTCGGATCCAACAGGCTCAAGGGCAGGGTCGGATCCAAACTACCAAGTACTGTCGGCACCGGCTCAAATGCTGCTCGGCTCCGAATGCTCCGAGCCCGGATAGCGGGTCAGAGAAGGAGCAATAGAATGGAAAAAAGGTGTCAAGCTCCCCCCCGAAGGGGGGGGGGGGGGCAACAGCACTCCCATCTGCAGCTGGGCCTGGATGAACCTTCGCATCATCCGGTCCAAGTCTGCATCGCACATACTGAAAGTCGATCTCGAAGAGGTCACTGAGGCAGGCCTGGAATGCCACCTCGATGACCTCGATGGAGATCAGGCCTCCTCCTCCTTGGGCCCTGGGGAGAAACAAGGGGATCGGAGCCGAGGAGGAGGAGACCTAGAAGCAGTGGAGGGAGAAGCCCGCTTAGCTGGTGGGGCCGAAGCGGAGGCCTCGGCTCGCCGCTTGTGGTGCTTCTCCCTCCGTTTCTCCCTCATGGCCTCCCTGTCCTCCAGTGCTTTAGTGGGAGTTTGAGTCCCGGCCGAAGGAAGGGGGGCAGGAATGGCAGCAACCACAGCCTGTGGTAGAGCCACGGGAGCAGCGGAGGCTGGAGCCGAGTCCGGGGGTAAAAGTCCTACCAAGACCAGCTTCGACTTCCGCTCTTTCAGTGCCCTGGGGTTGAACGATGCACAAATGGTACAGCCTGAGGGGAGGTGTTCAACCCCAAGGCACCGAACGCACCGAGTGTGACCATCAGCCGGGGAGAGCTTATGGCCACACTCGGTACATTTAGAAAAAAATGGCTTTTGGGGCCTCAGCCATACTTAAAAGAAAAAGGTAGTGTTACACAAACACACAGGCCCCAAAACACAACACACACACACTCACTAACGACCAGAGAAGGGAGGGAAAAAACTAATTAAAAGAAAAAAATTTTTACACTACAGGGAACCTAACACTTACACACTTTATATTTTTGTAAAAAAAGAAGAAAGTTGACAGAAAAAACACACTTAACTGACAATTACTAGTCGAGCTCACAGGAATCCAGCTATCTACAAGCGCGGCAAACTAGATCTGAGGTCATGGAGGGTTATAGCAGGGGATTATGGGTGAGGGGAGGAGCTAGGAGCTCGGGATCCATTAATTAGCTTGAAACAAGTTGCCGGCTCGGATCCGATATCGGATCCAAGACCCACAGGTTGCTGGCAAATGAACTCCCTACTTCAGATAGTTTGTTTTGAATCCCATAATAAGAAAAAATAGCTGATATGCTTGCTAAAGGATTTAATTCTGTCAAGATAGTACTTGAGCTGTCTATGTATGTCTACAGTACAGAAATTTTTTTCCCCTGGCTTTGAGGTCCCGGGTACATTCCATGAATACAGAGACAAATTGCTCAGGTACTATGTACATATGATCAATCTAATAAGGAAGTATCAGATCTGTTTCCTGCAAAGGCTGCAAAGGCAAAAGGTTACTAAATACCCGCCAAAGTGACTTTCAAATGGTGTTCTATTACAGGCATGGTAAAACTTAGCAAAACCTTCCTTAAACAGTGTCTCTACATCAAAGTCTATAATGCCTTCCTTCGGTACTATGGTTATTAATGGAATGTTACATTAGGGCAGCCACTCAACAGGAGGCCTGAACTTGGGTACAGACCTCTCCACTTCTGAAACCAAAGCTCTATACAGTGAAATACAACAGTAAAGTACTCACTATAACAATGGATCAGAGTGGAACTCGTGATACAGGAAACATTGCATACTACTTCCCCCTTGCCCTCCGTCTCTTCATTTACCATTTACTTTCTCCAAAACTGGAGTGGTCTTCAATGACAATGCATTGTGAGAGTTGAGAGTGGGGTTTAGACAGCCTAGGATCACTTTGTGTGCCAAGTAGTACCAATGCCTGTTGTGCCAAACAGTACTAAAACTCTGAAAAAATGATTGGTCAGGTGCAATTCAAGAAAAAGCAGTGAATAACCACAGAGAACAAGATGTGTCAGAAGTAACAGCTTTCATTCTTTATTCCACTACAAACAGAACTTCATCAGGTCATGTAACTTTACATAGCATCATACCAACTAATTCAAATCATCCACAGATAGGAAAAGTTTTCAGACTTAAAGACATACAAATAAATAACAAAATGGCCTTTAAAATAATTAACATTGGTGAATTAATTTAACCCAGAATTTACTGGTTTCAAGTCTAATTTGCCAACTAGCTTCTTTGCATTCAAGCATGGTGCATAAATCACTCCCCCAACTTGTATTTAACAAATTTATCCAATATAAAAAATCAAACTTTCTAAAAGCTCTACAATTTAATGTGTGCTATGGTAATGCATTATTAAGGTCTTTCTTTTTTTTATGGCTGATAAATGCTCATAAATGTCATCTGTTAACATTCTACTAGTTTTACCAACATAATATATTGAACAAGAAACACAGCGAGCCAAATTATTATCATCTTTGGACATGCACGAGCATTTGCCATTGGCAACCGGAACTTCAAGATTGCTTTAAATTTGTTTTGACATTGACACTGGACCCTGAAAAATATAACAAGTGTATTACAGATATGCTTTCTGATACCAGTTGTTACAACATAACTCCCAAATATCTGATGTTACAAAAATTTAGTTACGGTGATGTAGTGTTTTATGACTTAATACAAAGATATACAGAATATCATGTTTATGAATTTTTTAAAAATGATTTTCCTAAAACAGGTGTTCTTTTTGGAATACCGAAAATGCATAAAGATGCTAGCAATCCTCCATTAAGACCCAAAGTGTCTGCTCACCACAGTAAAACAGAGTTCCTTGCTATATATTTAGACATTATATTAAATCCCATTTTGCAAAAGTCGCAATTTACAAGATTCCTAGGCATGCTTGGATCCATTACATATTTATAAATTTTTTTGAACTGAGACTGTGGTGATCACTACTGATGATGTGTCTTTATACAACTGCATCCCATGAGATACTGGCATTGATTTTGTATGTTCTTATTTATGGAAGTTTACCTCTTTGCATAATAGTCAGAACAACACTGTTTTTGTATGCTCTTAGAGTTGGTGCTAGCTAATAACTTCTTTATGTTTAATAATATCATTTATCAACAGCTGAAGAGGTGCAAGAACAGCCCCCTGTGTTTCCCAATTTAGCTATATATAGCCTGTTGGGATCATGAGTTTTTAGTCCAAGATCCTTTGTACCATTTTACATTTTATAGGTGTTCTATAGATGGAATGAAGTTGGAATTATTTTTTTGTCTTTTATAATAGCTATTAATTAAAGTACTGATTTCTTAAAGTTCATTGTGATTGCAAATGGCAAGTCAATTAATTTTCTTGATTTGCTTATTAGTATGTATGTTCCTAACAAAATGTTTCACAGTCAGATATTTTGTAAGCCTAGTTTTAATAGTTATCTGCATTTTTCAAGCGTGCACCCACCTTGATGAAATGGAATACAGTACAAGGGTAACTTATTAGAGTGAGTAGACTTATAAGTAGAAATCAAGATTTCTTAGATGAAACTAATAGCTATTGAAATGTTTGAAGTTCAGGGTTATCCTATCAACAAGCTCACTGAAAAACAATGAAATAATAAGCAAACGCCAATATTTTATTTTCTTGCATTCTATTGAATGGATACAAGATCAAATCCAGAAAAATAGAAATTAGTAAATGTTATTGTTCATTTGCTCTATTTGTAAAGATATGACTGACATTAAGAATATCATATCATCCAATAGGAACATAATTTTAGATTTAGTGAAGGTAGTAGGTACTATCCCTAGAAAAGCTTCACTTTATCGAGTTATTTTAACAAATATTTTTTTAATGGCTGGTGTAAATTAAAGTGGATTACTAAGTACATATAGCTGTCAGTCTTGTAAAATATGTCATTACGTGTCAAATACCAATTTCATTTTCTGTCCCGCATTGGCAAAACTCTAACTGCCAATAGCAAATACTCATACAAGTCCAAAGATGATGGGCAGGATTCACGAAGGCTTGCACGGAGTGTAAGAGACGTGTAACACTCCATGCAAGTCTCGCGATCCAGAAACAGCCCTAAACTCCGTGTAAGAGACCAGCTAAAACGTCTCTTACATGGACTGGGAATGGATATGCTTAATACCTCACTTGCAGCCGAAAGGTATGCAAATGAGGTACATTAGCGATCCACGAACAGAAACCAGCCCGTGTAAGAGACGTTTTAGCTGCAGAAATGTACTCAGTTGACAACTGAGTACGTTTCTGCAAAAATCACAATGGAGCCATGTCAGCTCCAAATAAAGGGTGCATGTGTGTCAGGCAGCATGCCAATGGCCAAATATGTGGCCATTGGCAAGGTAACCCGATGCAAAAATTATAAATATATATATATATTTAAACGCAGCGCAGCCCCGCGCAAATGGGTTGTGCTGTATAAAACATAAAAATAAAGGTTATAAACCCACAAATGTGGGTTTTATGCAATACATGGAATGACAATGCAGGGACCAGCAGACCAAAAACAACATGGCCACTGTGTAGTGGTTGCTAAGGGGGGAAGCGGAGTCTAAGACATGTAACTAAGCATTAGTAGGCAATCTCATGTAAATGAGGGTTAGAATACTGAATCCCACAGTCACATAGCAAATGAGCACAGTCTGAGTAGTGTAAGAGATACATAAGGGGGAGGAAGAGAGTAGGAGATAGGTGACATCACAGGGGGGAATGGTACAAAGAAATGCAGTTCACTGGAGGTCAGTGTAACATGACAGATGACAGACACAGATCAGGGAAAGAGGAGTGCCACAAGATAAGCATGGGAAAGTCAAGAAATGGAAGGTGTACACTGTTACTTACACCAAAGTTTCTTGCTGGGCGTGCATGCGCATGTGCGCCATGAAGCCAGTAGGGCAGTGTGTGCGCCTGTAAGGCAGACTGAGCATGTGGGAGCGTGTTGGTAGATGTTTAACACTGTTTGCGCTGGTGTGCGCGCATGTAGGGCAGACTGAGCATGTTGGAGCCTGTTGGCAGACTTGTAACACTGTTTGCACTGGTGTGCACGCGTTTTAACCCAAATAGGCAGATCCTGAACCGTGTAAGCATGTGTGCACGCGTGTAAGCCACTGTGAGCATGTTTCTGCTGGTATGCACGCTGCTCCCCCCTGAGGAAACAGAAAGGAAAAAGGAAGCAACAGAATTAGTAGGAAGCTAGCAGGGAATACTGCTGGAGCTAGCAGGTGAAAACAATTAGAAGCAGGCAATTACACAGGCAGAATAGTAGCCCAACCCAGCACTTAAAACTCTGCAAACAGCAGTGCAGGATGTTTCTCTCAAGAGACACTGCAAGACAGGAGTAAGCTATTAGAAGTGAAAACTGAAAAAGCTGAATTCAGAGCAGAAATGTTAGGGGCTGCCATAGCTGTCATAAAGAGACATAGGCGACTTGCTGAGGGTGGTGACAATGCAGATGGTGCCAGACAACCCACAGTGAGGAGATGGAGAAGAGTGTACAGGCCCAGGGTCACCTACCACGGGTTACATGAGCTGGAGATAGTAGAGCGCTATAGAGTGGACAGAGAGCTCCTGCAGCAAATAGTTGAGCTGTGCAGGCCACGCCTCACACACAGAACCAACAGAGGGGAACCCATCCCAGTGGAAACCAAGGTATGTGTTGACCTAAGAATACTAGCAACAGGTACCTTCCAGAGACCAACTGGTGATATGAAGGGGATATCACAGGCATCAGCCTTCAGGGTACTGCACCAGTTCCTGGATGCCATGTCAGCACATGTCGGTGATCATGTATATTTCCCCAATGCCAGTGAGGTATTGGCCAGCAATATGCGTCTCTTCCAGCAAATAGCGGAATACCCTGAGGTAGTGGGTGCAATAGACTGCACGCACATACGCATCAAAGCACCAGCCGGTGAGCGGGGTAGGGCCTACATTAACTGCAAGGGCTTCCCCTCCATCAACTGCCAAGTCATGTGTAATGCCCAGGGCATAATAATGAATGTGTGTGCTGGCTGCCCTGGGAGTTGCCATGATTCCCACATCTGGCATTTGACGCAGCTGTACCAGACATTTGCCAATGGGGACATCCCACACGGACACCTAGTGGGGGATGCAGGTTATGCACTGGGGCCGTGGCTGATGACACCCATCAGAAACGCACACACACCTAACAGGAACGCCATAATGAGACATATGCACAAACACGTAATGTAATAGAGCATGTGTTTGGGCTACTCAAGTCACGGTTCCGGTGTCTGGACACATCTGATGGAGCCTTGCAGTACACACCAACTACATGTACCCAAATTGTCATGGTATGTGCTATGCTACATAACATGATCTTGCGAAATCAGCTGCAGCAGGACCAGCATAGGGCTGGGCCAAACAGCCCCCCACCATTGCTAGGCCATCACAGGGAGAACGTGACTCGGAGGAGGAACAACCTGAGCCTGCCCCAGTAGGCAGAAGGAGGCGTGCCCAGTATGCCCTGGCAAAGAGGCAACGCATAGCACATACACTGGCTCAGTAGGAACCCTGGGAATGATACCCCCTCTGACTCACTCAAATAATAACAGGGATGCCTAAAATGACATGACCTGCTCATAAACATGTACAGGGAGTGTAATATGTGCATCCGACAGAGGCAGCCCTGCAGCACCACCTGAGGCATGAATGCCATGTGTTAAGTAATGTAACACCATGTACTATATGCACACCTGAAGACCCTGACTAACATCCACCCTCACCAAGCATGAAGCCACAAAATGACGATGGGATGATAAATTGCAATAACTGGCTGAAGTAATGCAGTTAGTCAAAGGGGAGCCAATGTGTTCCAGCCTGGGAAGACATGCGGAGCATGACATGATGCACCACCTGCTAGGGGTGGTGTGCACCTATCAGTCCAGGCCCCATGGATACTGGCAAAGGCTGTCAGCACCCACAGCATGCCCTGAATAGGTAAGTCTCAAAACACAAACCCACCTTCATAGGTACCACAAGGGATAGGAACCTAGATGTAATGCTACCCAATGCCAGAAGTCTAAACAGCAAGATCTGAGCAGTGTAAATGCACACAGTATGGAGAATGTAGATATCAGTCTTGTAATAGAAAACTGGGTCAAGGTTCACATCAGCATCCTAACACTACCAGGTCACACCTCATACTGTGCTGTACAGCCACAAAACATGAAACAAGCTACAAAAGGGGGGTGACTAGCAATAAATGTCAAGGATAACCACACCCCCATGTTGGTAACACAACAAGAAGCAGCATGGATTAGCCATGGTCAAATACCAATGGTTACAACCGCCTCCCAGTATATAGCCTGCTGCAAACTACTGTCCTAATACCAGGAACTGCACCTGGCCTATGTTGGAATACATGAATATATCAAGCCCCCCAAACCACATTATATTGCTTGACTGAAAATACCCAGACATACACTGGGAGCATTATACTAGCACCAACACAGTAGGAGAAAAGTTCCCAGAATCCATAAACCACAATGCCCAGGAACAACATACCACTCCCACAAGAGGGGTAAGCATACTGGATGTGATAATCAGCAACATGTGTATTGGATTGCAAGATGAGAAGTGTATCCCTCACTGGTAAGACCAGACCATAGAGTAATCACACTGGATATACACATCCTGACCACAGTCCCTGGCCAGAAAACCACAGTGAAAAACATGTGTAAAGCATAGGTTGCACCCCTCCAAACCGATGTGCAATCCAGGAAAGGCCCTGTGCAAGTGCAGAATATAGGACACACCGCAGAACATGTTATACAGGCATTCCATGAACACAGCCAGGAATGCTTGGAGTATGCAATCACAAATAACAACAAGCCACAATGCCATACACGCAGGCATCTGGCATGCTGGACTCCAGCCATTACCAAACCATGCAAGAGAATGAGGAAGCTACTACATGATAGAGCAAACATAAAAAGGGAAGTAATCACTGATCAGTAGTATGGCAATAAAATATGTCCACACATACAATCCACTAAGTCCAGCGACAACAAGTAGAATCTGTGAATCCAGAGGCAATTTGACACCTGCCCCAAGTACACAGACAACTCACAACTCCCCCCAATAAATACAAATATATGTGAGAGATGCAACCATGTATCCAAACCGGAGGCTGAGCTCCCCCAATGCAGTACTGTCAAAACTAGTCAGGAGGAGAAGGTAACCACATACACCACAAACCCAGTCCCACATAGACCTACCACAACTGTAAACCAAACACATAAACACAGAAAAACATTCCCAGAGGCCCTAATTACAAACACACCACACCAACAGAAGCCTCCAAAGCAGATCCCAAGCAACCACAACCTCCAAACATAGCACATGCAACACATAGTACACAAAGCTGGTGTGCCAAACAGTCACAGGCCAGAAGGAGAAACAACATGCCTGATACAGTTGTAATAGGTGTCTGTATAGGCAGACACACTGCTGTCCCATTCACCAGACTGAACAAGGGAAAGGGTACAGTAAGCTGCCTGTAGGCTGCCACAATATGCCACAAAACACAAGTACGCAGGTCACCCCAAAGCAAGCAGAAATATGATGCACTCATTGTCCATGCTGGTGTGAATGACCTGAGATGTACCTCCCTGTACTACATGAAAAGAGACATGGATGAGCTCTCTGAGTATGTACCCCAGGCCGGTATGACACTGGCCGTTTGCAGCATCCAACCCTCACCAAGAATGATGCCACAGTACAAACACAGAATGATCAGCTTTAACAGGTGGCACAGTTACAGCTGTCAGTCCAAGAGGGTCTAATGTCTGTCTGCTTGAGATGTCATGCATGACAAGCCATGCTGCTGTTCCAGGGATGGCTTGCACCTGTTACCCCTGGGCGTCTGGATACTGGATAAGGCCTTTGCCACCTCCATACGTAGGCAAGGCCAAAAAGACTACTCACCACCCTAGAAAACATAAGTGGTAAGAAACATAAGGATAATGCTGACCAATGCCAGATGTGTAAACTGCAATATGCATGCCCCTGAGGCACTTCCCAGTATGGAGAACATCGATGTCTGTGCAGTGACAGAAGCCTGCTGCAAGCCTACTGATAGCACACCAGCACTACCAGGTTATACCACATATCATGCGTTACGGCCCCAACACCTGGACTGAAACATCAAAGGAGGGGGAGTATCCATATGCAGCACAGACACCCATATGGCCAGGTAACTGACAATGCACAAAGCAGCGGAGACCACCCATGTGCTCCTAAGTGTAGTCAAAACTGCTGTACAGTCTGTAGCATGTGACAGACCACACTCTCACACACAAGAACTCCACCCAGACATCCTGAAGACACTGGACAGTACGAATGTCCCACCAAATACCAGACAAGGTACTCACAAATTAGCACATAGGTCATAAACCATTATGTATGCAAGGAGTAATCAGGGACCTAGGGACACAAGTCGACTAATCTGTCATGTGACACTCACAATGCCAATGTGGCTAGGAAGATTGTCGATATTGGACACTGTATCATGAAAGGATTCACATCTACATCAACAGAGGTCACTGTGCCCCTGTACTGTTCCCTTATCAGACCCATAATCTAGTACAATGACTCATATGGGATGTACAGTACGTGACACCTGCAGCGGTTCGGAAGACCTCAAAGGTACCCCACCAAGAGGATAAAGGGTGTCAAATATATGTCATATGCTGCCTGGCTGTAGACACCCCAGCTGAATGCAGTCACAGACTGCCTACACAGAGGCATTGTATGTCTGTTGTACAAGGCCATGTCCAACACAGGAGTAATGGACATGCTCCACCACAGGAAATCAAAGCCATTGGAGCTGTGAGAGTGACAGATGTCAGCCTCAACACATAATGAAATAGGATGTGCTGGATGGACAGATACGTAACCCAGAGGCTCCCCACACCCAGAAACAGGATCCCAATCCATGTTAGGCAGAGCCCCTCACTGACACCCCTCAACAGGAATATTGCCAAGTGGATAGATGATCGTACATGTACACTGAGGGTCTTCACTGTGTCACGACCAGACAGAGGCACAGTAAAGAAAATCATAAATGGCCATAATAGTCACATAGCAAGGCGTGAAAGACACACACACTCTGGCTTGGCTTACTAATGCCCTAGGGTGGATAGCCTAGTATGAACCCATGAACCTATGAAGATACAAATTGTACAGGACACTAAGGATAATCACAAGGCTTACTTAACTGATGGTAGGAACCATGTTGGGAATCCACAGATATGCTCTGAATCACACAGATATTACAAACAACATACCAAACACACACACATATTGCCAACATACAACCTGACAGGTGCAGTGCAAACCCCCAGAATGCAAAATATCTATCCCAGCAGACTGCTGGCCCCCTGACATTGCAGATGCTGACGTAACAGCCATCATCTGCAAAGCAAAACACACAGCAGCAAAGGTATGTGATGGTGTCCTGGGCTGAGGCCAACATGGACTCCAAGAATAATGGAATGCCAAATCACACTACTAGCCCATGTCAGCCTTACCACAGGATATGTACCCAAAGAGCAGTGTACAACAGTGGTCCCTCACAACAAAGGTGTTGCCTGAATGGATACTGCAAACTACCACCCCAGGATCCTGACAAGCTTGGTCTGCACAGCTATGGAAAGGATCAGTATGTACCGCAGACATAAAGCTATCGTGGACCTACTGATACCGGACCCTACACAGTGTGGCTGTCGTAACTGCAGATCCTGCCCCTAAACATGTTTGACCCATTTGAAACCATCATTAAGGTCATTGATGAGGGCAATGTGGTCCACACAGCGTAGCTGGACCGTGCATATGCTTCCAGACAATACCCTACGAGTTCAGTATGGATATGTTCACCAGCTTAAATATATACCCCTATGTCAGTAGAAGGGTTGAAAACCAGACCAAGGACAGAACTGACATGGTCAGACATGCTGCATCCATGTCAGACTACAAAGCAGATATGAGTGGCATCCCACAAGGCTTGGTTCTGGGACCGCCCCTGTTCCATATATATGTCCCATAGGTATAGGCCAACATGGAAGGACTGTGACTGAACATGTATGCAGAGGAGTACAAACAGCCCACCATATCCGACCCCCAGCTGACACAAGCAACCCACAAAAGGGCCACCTAGAAACAGACAACTGGAGCCATATCCATGTCAGCAAGCTAATTGCAGAACTGTGTATAGACAACCACCGTGGATATGCAGTAAGTGCCTACAAATTACCACACATGTGTTAACCCATTACGCACCTAACATGTAATGAGAGACCTGGGGACACAAGGTGATAGATATCCTGCACTGGACAAACATGTGGCTGTAGTGTTCGCAGAAACATACCATATACCCACCCAATCATTAAGGTTGTCAGATGTAGAATAAGGGGAGGTCACTGTGGCTCTGCAGTCATCCTTCATCAACGTCACAATTTACTACAATAGCCCCTGTGGGATATACCCCAGCAGACACCTCCATCAACTGTAAAGTCCAAAACAGTACCCCACCAGGAGTAGCAAAGAGCATGAACAGATGCCATGTGTTGCCTGAGTAAACAAACTGCAGCTCCACACACTGCCATACTGCCCAGCCAGAGGCATGCTGTGCCTGATGTATGAAGCCATGTCCAAGCTGGAATCAATGAACATGCTGCACCTTGTACAATCTGAATGGCAGTGAGCTATGCACATGAGAGACCTGAACCCCAGCACTGACATACATAGGACAAGCTGTACAGAATGATCCATAACACAGAAGGCACCCCCATTCTTGAGTAAACTTCCAGTACAGGTTAGCCAGAGAGTCACCTATCGACACCCCTCAAGAGGAATCCCGATGAGTGGATGGGAGATGGTAGGTTAACCCTGGGTATCACTGTTATGTCAGAGGTAGACGGAGGCACAGTATACTAACCATGACATATGTCATGGCAAACTCCAGTTACAATGTGTGTCGAAGGACAAACACACCCTGTGACTAGCATCAGAAATGGCCTAGGGAACATCGCTAGTGTTTGCCAATGTCCACCTATGTTGTGGAATACACTACCAATGTTGGACGAGCCTGGTGTAGGTAGTCCATATCTGAACATAATGCAACATGGTCATATGTGCACAACTAGCCCCTACACAGTCTGTTGTGCTCACTATGAAGATGTCAAGCAGTGATAGGACTAAAGCCCAGGATACTGTCCACCACAGTGAAAGTACTGAACCAGTACACTATACAGTACTACAGTGTTAGGTCATTATGAAAGGATGTTGACAACTGTATGCAAAGTACCCCATGCATTCTCTGCAGGCACAGTATAATCCCTGTTGTGGCAGACACAAAGCAGTTGGCCAGTTAGTACACAACATGACACCCAACACACAACCATAAATGTGAGATATTGTTGAAGTTCACACACACCCAAATATGTGGTGGACTTCAGAGTGCAACGTATGTAAAACTCACACTGGGCATGCTCGCACGCTTAGATAAATGAGGCATATGTCAGACAGCATGCCATGGAAAGGCTGAACTGGGCATGCTCACACACTTCGGTCATATCTCCGTTTAGCAGTTGGCCACACATATCTGGTATTTGTACGTGTCATTCCAGGAACCAACCACAACACAGCAATCTGCCCAGTGCACACAGTAAATGACTACAGAGACATAAGTGATATAGTGGATCGCCCTCATATTCAAACATCTTCCACAGATACACAAGTTGTTCATAGGAACAGGGAATGCTATGGCAATCAAGACCTTCAAACAGTAGAACAGCACAACAAATACTGTGCATCTGACAATTGAACATATGGGTGTAGAGGTCAATACTAGGCTTGTTGCCCTAGGGAATGACAGCTTAGCCAGAGTGTGCTTGGCATCTGCATCCCCAGTACAGTAGGTTACTGTGCCACTGTAAAGTAGGTCACATAAGGCAACGTGTGAGGCTAGTGAGCTGTGCCTCTGTCAAGCAGGGGCACAGTGGATATCCCAGGGTTTGAATGTGCTAAGCCACAGCCATGTTGTTGGTGTGTGCTGGAAGAGGGTTGCTGAGGACCTCTAACAGTAAGTGACCATCAATAAAAGACTGAGGGGAGCCCTATCTGCATTGTCTGGACAATTCCACTGTCAACACTGTGTTGTGATGATTATGTGGGAATGAAGTGTCGTGCTGGAACTGTTCACAGATGTCCTCCCTCTGTGGGCTACAGCTCTGCAATGTATTAGCTCACTCTGTCTGTTGGACGGCTCATATATGGCTGGTGTACACCTGACAGGTGTCTTGTTGTGGAGCAGTCATGGGCATATGTGGGATAGCATGATCAATGCAAACCTTACACATGCTCATAGAATGCAATTGTCAAGGATTATGCAGAGTGGCCAGTATAGTCCCCCAGCATGGGTCATTTGAAGTCGTCCACCCCAGTCTTCACAAGTGTAGAGTCTGCTTGTGCTAAACACAGTTTGTGTGCAGTGACAACCTTGCCTGGGGGTGGGGATGGGATATGGATGTCCAGGGAAAGGTGGGTATGGTCAGATATCAACAATGGTGGTCTACCTCTGGTGTGGAACAGTGAGTACCCATGTTGCAGATGGACAGGTGCAATATGTATTCACCCATGTGGCTGTGGTGTGTGGCTCTGCCATAGCACATGGACCCACAAATTGTAGTGACTGTAGGGTAAAGTGATAGAGGCCCGAGTAGTTCCCACACACAATATGCCTGTACCTGATGTTAACAACTGGAATGATGTATGTGAACATCTGCATATTCCAGCACTGTTCCCAGGGAAGCTAAGTGTGTGTCCTGGATGTGGGAGTGGTGTTCTGGACTGGTTGTGTTGTGTGTTACAGGTCCTGTGGTCACGAAGCATGGTATAGAACATAACCTGCCAGTGCGATGTGCATATCTGACCCTGACGTAAGTGGCTGCAAATGCATATATATGCTATCCCCCACCTGACAGGTAGTACTAGATGTACATACCTCTGAAGAAATAAAGATGTCAGCACCCTATAAATACTGCAGGTGCAGACCAGATGCCCAGTAATTCGGTTAGCTCGCTCTGCTAATGCGTCTCCCTCAAGTGTCATAATATAGGTAGGTAGGAGTCTGAACCATGCAATTGCTCAGTGTGTGTGTGTGTGTGGGTGAGCGGGGTTGATGTGTGTGCAAGTCTGTGTGAGGGAGATGTCCCTTTTGGCAACTGTGAAAGTACTCTACAGGATGCACATTCCCCTATCTAAGCACGGATGATGTCAGCACCCTATAAGTACAGCAGGAGAAGGGAAACCTCCCAGTACTTCGAATAGCGCGCTCTGCTAATGCATCTGTCATGAGTGTCATAACATAGTTAGGTAGGGGTTTGAATCCTGCAACTGCCCAGTGTGTGTGGAGGAGGGTTCGTGTGTGTGCAAGTCTGTGTGAGGGAGATGTCCCTTTTGGCAACTGTGAAAGCACTCTACAGGATGCACATTCCCCTATCTAAGCACGGATGATGTCAGCACCCTATAAGTACAGCAGGAGAAGGTAAACCTCTCAGTAATTCGAATAGCGCGCTCTGCTAATGCGTCTGTCACGAGTGTCATAACATAGTTAGGTAAGGGTTTGAATCCTGCAACTGCCCAGTGTGTGTGTTTAGATGTGGGGAGTTTGTGTGTGTGGAATTCTGTATGAAAGACATGTGCTTTTTTGCAATCAGGAGATCACACTACATGATGCACATTACCCTTTCCAAACACTGATGATGTCAGCACCCTATAAGTACAGCCAGAGAAGAGTAACCTCCTAGTAATCCGAATAGTGCGCTTCGCTAATGCGTCTCTCTCATGTGTCATGACATAGTTAGGTAGGGGTATGAATCCTGCAAATGGCAAGTGTGTGTGGGTGTGTGAGGGGGTAGTAGGGTGTGTGTAAATGCAAGTGTAAGAGAACAGATCCTTTTGGCAAATACTACAATACAGCAGATGCTGCATATTCCCCCAGTAAAGACAGGGGATGTCACCACACTATCAGCACAGCCAAACAGGGCTAGTTGGCCAGTAATGCCAATAGTGCGCTCTGCTACTGGGTCTATTACCATTGTCAGAGTACAGATATGTATGTTTTGGAAACCCACAACTGCCACGTGTGGTTGTCACACATTATGACCTTGTGTGGGTCTTTGTGCATAACAATGCATGCCATTGCCTAAACCAGCAATGGCAATGCACATGATGTATGTGTGTGACACATACACATAAATACCTGTGACCTGCAGTAGTTACCATGTCTGACACGTGCCTCGAGTGGATAAATGGTATTTGCAATGCATAACAATATGACTGTGTCTTACTGTGCAGGGGCCGCACGCGGTATACAGTGTGGGTGTATATGGTAAAATACCTACAGCAGGGGATACACATCTGGTCTGGGCCATATAGTCTACATGTAGTCGATGTACAGGTGCTGCATGTTCCCACCTGTTGTGGGAGTGGTAACATGTTATTTCACTGTAATTCAGTGACCACATGCTGGGAACCCTTCAACTAGTGTGTTGTAGCTACAGTAATGCTCATGCACAATGTTTGGCTGGATGCAGTCCAGCCATATAAAGACAGTTCTTGAGACTGTCATATTGCCAGTGTTGTTATGGAGGATAGGTGGGTTTCCTGTGTATGGGAGGGTTGTGTGTGCCAGGCTATGAACCAGAAGGCAGTCAGACACACTGTTAGCTGCACATGAATAGGCCCTGATGCTTTGTGCTGTGCCAACAACCTGGAGGTGTGTGTATCTGTGGTGCCTTGGGATACCACCCCCCTGTCCATGTGTGTTACATGTGTAGGGGACGACAGGCATGGTATGAGGTATAACCTGTACCTGTGAGCCATGAAGCAGGACTCTGGTACTGCACAGGCATTGCAGTTCACCGTGATGAGGACAGTGTCCAGTGCATGCATCTTGCGGTGTACACTGCTGGTGTTGTGTAGCATGCATCACTGTTGGTGCCCTATCCTGTGTGATACCCACAGAGGTGGCTATGTAATCAGTGTCCTGCAGCATAAGGCAGTATGTGTGTATCAAGGGGCTTCACCAATATACATTGGCCCATGGGTGTCACGTGCAAGCTGCCCCTCGCAAATCATTGTGGCTTCCCTAGCATGTAAGCACACGTTGACAGCCAGTGGATACCCTATGAATGACATTGGAGATTGAGCAGAATGTAGACATAGAACACCCTTCCTACATATAGTGGTAGCATACCCGGTGAGAGTATGATGGCAACCAAGATCAGGCTCATACTGGCCCGTGCCACATGCAAAGAGATCCCTTCTATGTTCCCTATCATGTAGTCCAGGGAGGTATGTCTCAGGTCATCCATAGTGGCATGGTCAATGACTGAGTCATATGTGTCCATGCCTCTGACTGACCTGTATGCATGTGTTTTGTGAGTGCCCCACAGGCATATCACTCTGACCTTCACCATGTACAGCCTGTTGAGCGGGACCCCACTGCAGCGGCCAAGAGAGGTACCTGACACAGCTGCAGCAGGTGTGTTGTGTAGCCCTACAGGCTGTGTGTGGCACATGGGATGTGTGTGCCATGTGTGGCACGTGCTCTGTTCCGATGTAACGTATGCCTGTGTGCCAGCTGCGGAGGTGTGTGATGCTCAGGCAGGATGCTATTCTGAGTCTCCAAGTATGCCCCAGTGTGTTCAGATTGCTGTCAGTGCGGGTCTATGTCTGACTGGTGTTGTAGTCACTGTAGTATGTCATGCCACCTGACAGGGTATGGCATTACTGGGTTCAGAGTGCTCAGTCCCCAGATTGGCTATGTGGTGACATCCCACACATGTGTTGTACGTTCCTAGCCAGGGGTGATGGTTGACTGCATACATGTGGCAGCTGTGACATTGCCACATGACTCACAAACCACAACTGGACCATAGAGGTGATTCACAGGTTAACTTTGCACATGCTACCCTAGAAGTGTGATTGCCATGGTGATTACCAACACATAGGGCCAATGGGGAACAACATACTGAAGGTGTGTATGTGTGGGTGTACTGCTACTGATTTCATAGCACTGGCATATATGACTGCACACGTGGGTAAATGCCAGGTAAGACATGTGCAATGTGTCACAGGCAATGTACATGCGAACAGGACAGACAGTGACGTTCTGTCATGTGTAAACCTGTAAACCTGACATACGTATCGTACGCTATGCATATGTCACTAGGAGTCCACAGAAGCACTGTAACTCTGCATTGCAGGTGGAAGCAGTGTTCCAGGGAACCCCAAGCGAACACGCATGCAAACAAAGCTACAGTAAGCAGGGCTGGAAGTAGTCCATTGTACAACAAAGAAGGGGTAACACTAACAGTAGGTTACAGTGCAAATATATGGGCACTATCAACATGTACCCAGGAATGCACAGCGCAGATGCCCATGGTAGAACTGATATTATGTCATAGTTAATTGTGATTTGGATTACATTGGTACTGCACACATGCAAACATCCACATTGCATAGTCGTTGTGGGTAACTTGCCACCATTACTGTACATATCCATCATTGCGTATCACTACTTGCATTAGCTTCCCCCCTGTGCTACCCATGTATGTGGCTTTCTGTTGACATCCTTACCACCGGTATGCAATAATGTGCAGCTGTTACACTTTGGTACGTACTATGGGTGCAGATAACAATTCAGGACAGTCATACGGTTACTGCATCAGGCATGCTGGGATATACACACAGTCATATCAGCACACTGTACTGTTACCAACATTATACTACTAATACACTTGTATGTAGTCACCCTGTGCATCAGCAACGTGTTTACCTGTTCCTGCACTGATGTTGGAGATTGCAGGAGGTGGCACAGTTTCATCATATGCACAGGGTGTGAATTAGGTATGCCCGAGTCTGCCACTGATACCACCAATTGACATGTGTGTGTATGTGTGTTGGTGAGGGACAGCAGTACAGGGTGGGGCACTGTTGGTGCAGTGTGTGCATGTATGTGGTTAGTCCTAGGTGTTAACATTTCGCATGTGTGTATGCACGCACACAGTTCCACCTCATGGCTGCCATATACAGGGGTTTGTGGACAGCCACAGACTGCACCTGGCAGGTCATACAGATCAGTGTCTGTGGGCACGGACATGGTACCTGTGCCTGGCAGGGGTGCTACGGACCGTATCCGGTACTAAGCCAGACTGGGTACTATCATCAGAAGCGGGAGTGTGTTGACTGGACACAAGTCCCTGTTGTGACTGTCCAGAGCCACGTGCACGTGGTCTCCTGGGGCGTTCCGATGACAGCACAGACCCAGCATTACTGGGGCTGCTGCTGGCACTATGGGGGCGTACGCGGACCTGTTGTCATCCGCCCCGACTGCCAGCTGCTGCTGGCATACGGCCACGTCAATGCCGCAACCGCCCACCATTGCCCTGGCTCATGGACATGTGGTTGTGGAACTGCTGTAATATGTCCCCACGTCTGTCTATGACATCAGTGAAATTACGGATAGCATCCGCGATGTCACGCATACCGTCAGTCATGGCTGTGCGACATGCTCTCAGCTCCCTCAGACCCTGTCTGGTGTACCTTTCCATACGCGACTGTGCCTGCATGACAGCCCGAAACATAGCTGAGGTTGACAGACCTCTTTAGGCACGTCTGTCAGAGGCAGTACGCCCATGGATGCTCCCACGAGAACCCATGGGCAACTGTCTGTGTGGTACCATCGCAGGACCCTGCCCATGGCTGCTGTGTGGGGAAGCATGTGCCACAGATACCATATTATCCTGGTCAATGCCCACTGTATCCTGTCCATCACCTAGGGACAATGGTGACATAGGATGCACTGGCAGGATGACTGTGCGCAATGATGGGGTTGACAGTTGTGTACTGTCAATTTGCTGACCAATGGCGGGCACTGACACACCTTCCTGTGCCATTACACAGATATTACCAGTACCTGTGGCACCAGATTCAGGTTCCCTGGTGCAGGACACCAGAGCAGCACCAGAACCTGTGGGAGGAAGACAGGAAACACAGTTTGCAGTGTCCACACAATGTTACCAGTGATGCACTTATGCACACATGCACACGTGGACACATGCACACGTGGACACAGGCACATGTGGACACATGCACACCCCGCAGTATACACACAGAGCACTACTGAGTTACACTAGTATTACTAGCACTATCAGGACTATTGTAGGTATTGTTAAACACATTCACCAGCATGGATGGCCTGCCTTGCTGTAACACCGGAGGGACCTGCAGAAATGAGATTAATGTCAGTGGGCACAACTGTGCCAGTGATATTGCATATGATACAGTGCAGTAGTACACCAGTTGCCTTTCACACATCAGCTGCTGATATTGCCAATATCACACCTACACAATTACATACTATGTTGACAGCTACATACCATGGACACACCTTACACATGCATAAACTAACAGTGTACAGAACAGTCAAGTGTACATATGGCATATTACCTGCACGCTCCATGTCGTGCTGCTGTGTGGATCCAGCCTCCATCATGATGCAGGTGTATTGCTGTTGCTGTTCCGGGGCTGGAGCCACAACACTTAGGAGTAGCCCCTCCAGTCTGGTGAGGGGGGGGGGGATGTGTGGCCACCCCCACCTCCTGTGGCAACCTGTTACCTGTAAATATCCGACGCACGCTGACGGACATTTCTGATTAAATCACTGCAGTGATGTCGTACCTGCTCATATGTCCTATTATGCGTGCCAATGTCATTTACCCTATGGACAAGGTCTTGCCACAGTGCAGCCCTCTCCTGCCAATTCTGGCTGGTGCAGGAAAACAGTATGTCATAATCCCGCACTAGGCTCTGGTGTATCTCCTCATCTTCCGCTGCAGAGTAGGCGGGATTACGCTGACGCACCATCTCCCTGGAAGAGAACACAAACAGGATATCAGCAGACTATGTCAGCAATATATGGCACACATACTATACATGATACTCAACTGTAGTGATATACTACTACTCCCATATGTAGCATGTGTGTGTCTCTTGGTGGATACACAAGTACATGGCCAGATATCAGTGCTCAGCCAACACCTGTGCAACAATACCTGCCACATTCCATACAACATAGTAGCATGCCCCATCGGTCAGCACACTGTGACAGGGTTCATACCAAGGTACTGTATGTGGAACGCCATCCACTAGTGTGATTTGGGCACAAGTTACTCGGCCTGGATATACATATCCCATCACCACCACCAGCACAGTAGACTACTTTGATATGTATGTGATTGGACAGTTATTCACTTGTTAGGACTGAGATGGTATCCATGCAGCCCACTGGGCCAGTGGAAGCCACAACCCACACTGCTGACCCCTTTGCGAATGCTTCCCACGGACATCCCACAGACTGCGTGGAACATGCACACACATTTCTAACCCAGACCCTATGCACAAAGGTTAGGCATCCTGTCCAGTGGACCCCAGCCAAAGGCAGATTGTATAACAATAGAAGGAGGCTATTGCAGGACAGAGCAGAATCACATTAAGGGAAGGCATCTGTGGTCAGCACTGGTAATACGCTACGGTCTCTCATAACAACATCCACGGCCTACTCTGGGAGGGAAATGGCCACAAACACTATAGATAACCACAAGGCCTTCTTCAGTTATGTTACACATATGGACCAAACACCTCAGATATGCTCTGAGTTAATACACACCTACTTAACATTCACCGAACACACAGATATTGGCAACATTCTTGCAGACAGGTTCGGTGCACGTATCCCCCCTCCTTCTCCCCCACAAGTAGAAATACTTATCACAGCTGAATGTAACCTCCCTATCATCTCACATGTCCAGGTGAGGGCCGCCCTCAGCAAAGCAGAACACACAGCATCACTGTGACCTGATGGTATCCCTGGATGTGTGCTACGTGCACTCCAAGAGGACATACAACCACATAAAGACTGATATTTAACCTTGGCCGTACTACAGGATATGTACCTGAACAGTGGCATACAGCAACAGTGGTCCCACTCCACTAAGGAGGCACCTCTACTGACCCTGGAAACTACCGCACCATAATCTTAATCGGCCTGGTCTGCTAAGCTATGGTATTATTCAGTATGGGACGCATGTACAGCGATATTGGGTACCTGCAGACACTTGTTCCCGGCCAGTTTGCCTTTGTGATGGGCTGATCCTGCCTTTTGAACCTGGTTGACCTTTCACCAACAGTCACTACAGCCATTGATGAGGGCAACACAATCCATACAGCCTACCTGGACTTGCCTAAGGCCTTCAACACAGTACTCCACTCAGGCATCATAGACAAGCTCATTAGCTTACATGTTACTACATATGTCACATGATGGGTTGCACACTGGCTGACATACAGAATCCATAATATCGATATTGTAGGAGCCATGTCAGACTCAATGCCAGTCACATGTGGTATCCCACAGGCCTCTGTCCTAGGACCCCTCTTGTTTGGCATTTATTTCTCAGATGTATAAGCGAACATGTGCGGGTTGTGGATGACAAAGTTCCCAGATGACTACTAAGCGCCATAGTCGTTACACCAGCTGACACACACATCCTACAGACGGGCCTCACTGCAACAGAAAACTGCTGCCAGGATCATGGCCTAACACTGACTGACATGTAATGTATAGTCATCCCCTTTTGGTGGAACTACGTGCACACCACATATCACATGGACATACCTATAGATACAGACCTATGGCACATTTGGAGGGTTCACAGTATGCAAACTATTAACCTGCTACTTTACATTACCTGTGTTTGTCGCAGCTGGTTGCATTACCACTACTTCTGCTTCCTGCTGCTGCTGGCACGGCTTGCTACTGTCACTGCTGACAGGTTAGACTCAGTGTGTGTACCATGTGTTGTTTTTTTTTTTTTTTCTCTCACTCTCTGTCTCTCTCTGTCTGCCTCCAGACAGTGCAATGAACGTATTGCATGTGTGGAGTGTGAGTACAGGATGCTTTTGTAGGTATCTGCATAAGTCCATGTGATGGCCTCTGCACCAATTGTAAGCCAGCATTTGCTAATTACATGCAGCCAGTTGTGTACTGATTGCAGTTCTCACTGTGATTTCAGGACAGTGCTATAAAAGGGTATGTGAGATAGGCGTTGCCCTTTCAGATTGTAAGGGCGGGGACCATGCTGGTATGCTGTGGACACTGTTCTGTGAGTGTAAAGGTTAGTATCTCTCTCATGATTCAGGCTGTGTTGTAGATTCACATTTCTCCATTCCTCTCTCCTGTTTCCTGTAGTAAGTGTGTATGCACAATGACACCTACAACTATATATATATATATATATATATATATATATATATATATATATATATATAAATATACATACATTTATATATGTACATTAACTGACATTATTACCTACTAGCTACCAACTAGCATGGCTGTTTCTGTTCACACACTACTATTATGGAAATCCACTAGTTTTGACAGTAATTCTAAATGACATGCTTTGTGTACTACACATCCTACATTCCCTTTACATTCATTCCTACTATTACATGATATATTTATTTTAGCACAATGTTCTTGTATAAGAGTCATGGCTTACTGGTAGGTCATGCAAACTACTGTTTCCAAGGTCCTGGGTTCGGGACTGACAGTGGGATTTTATTTTGCTTTTGAACTGACTACAGGACCTGTCAATCAGAGTGACTAATGCAGTTTTAAGCAGTTGTAACCGGGTTAGCGCTGGTTTGCGCGGAGCTCACGCATGTGCACTGGCGTTCAGCTCCGCGCACACCCGCTTACAAACGCTTAACAGTGCTTACTCTGGCGCACACCCGTGCTATTTTCTTTGAAAGAAATGAAAATGGGGAGACAGGAAAGTGGTGAAAAAGGGGTCACAAAGAGGGTAAGACAGTAGGGAAACAAGCTTGGGATTTGCAGGAGGGATGTAGGTAAGGCCCATAGCTGCCCATTTCTTCATCAGCAACAGCTGTGCATATGTATGTAATTTGGTGTGACATTTGAAACCTTCCACCCCTGAGAGAGGTGTCAGGACAACAATAATACTTGTTGTACAGCCAATTGTAATTGATAGTTTCCATGTCCAGCAGACATGTGTGCGGAATGGGCAGCTATGTATGGGGCGTAATTTTTTTGTGGGTACAGAGTGCCTTTTTTTTTTTTTTTTTCAGGTGAGCGTGGTATGTCAGGTGAAGGAAGTCGGTATATCTGGGGAGGTAGGTTGGGTAGGTCAACAGACAAGACAAACAAGATGCATACAGGGGCGGTGTATGACACGTGTGGGGGGTTACACAATTGACAGGGACGGATGTTTGGATATCCAGAGCCCATGAGCCCACAGATGGCAACAGTGGAACTGATATCCCCACCCATGGGCAGTTGTCACTGTTCCTTCACTGCCCAGGATGGGGCTTTGCTGGGGGCTGTGTAGGCCGGGCAACAGGCATGCCCGTAAGTTGTGCCACCTGTGCCTCAAGCTGGCGTAGGGGCCCAAGAACAGAGTCCTGGATCTCCCTACGCACCACAGTCCGGACGCTACGGAGGGTGAGTGGTGGTTCTCCTCCGGCCACACTTGCAGAGGGGGGATGAGCCCCATCCCCTGCAGTGCTTCCACCCGCAGGTGGCACAGGGCCAGTGGAAGAGGGTCCAGACTGGGCACTAGTGCCAGGTGCACTCACCAGCTGAGGTGGGAGAGGTGGGTCCGCTGGAACCCGCCTTCCCTGTCATCCTATGTTTTGCATTATGTCATGACAGTTTGGGTTAGTAACATATACCATTCACAATTAGTTGTAACAGCATGCATTAGTATTCCCATTACCCAAACACCCAGATATTCACACCATTGAACAGCGAGCATAACACATGCATAATTTGAACAGCAATACACAGTCCAGCAACAGGCCATCAGGTTTGGATGTATGAACAGGGCAGATGCATCAATGGACATGCAAATATTTATGACCCAACAGGACAAATGTCCAGGGGTGTTAATTGTGATTGCACATACCATTTTCACGTGGAATGGGTTATATGTGGTTATAGGGTGGGGTGAAGAAAATAATATTAACACCTTCGAATACCAATACATATGCTGTACATTTCTAATAGCTGCACATATATACACACTACTGTTCTAACTACAGTTTCCTATATGATAACTACTTCAATTTGGTGATAGGACTGTTACTGCTACATCAATATACATTTTATTGTTCTTCATACACATTCATATCTGGCTTTGTTCAGCTACATCATCCTGCTACATTTGCTTTATATAGCTATAGACAACTGTGGATGTTTGGTATGTCAGACAATCATACTATCTGCATATTGCAGACTGAGAGCAACATATCCAGATTTTGGGATACACATTGCAGCTGCAGCAACACTTTGAACAGATTTTGCTGTTTGGTTTTGCTTCTCACATGCATTTCATTCTGTACTGACTGCAGTATACTTTATTCAGGGGTTATTACTACTTTATTGGTGGATTCATAACACTTTCTCACACTCTCTCACTTGTTTTCATTTTACTATTCAGGATGGTACTTACTTCTAGGCTTTATTGACATGTTTTACCTGTAGTTATTACAATCCTTTCCAGCAGTCTCACTTCTGTCATGTTTCAGTATTTCAACAGGGGTATATTTCACACATATGATTTGCTCATCTTCTGCGGCTGTACTTTTCAGCCTGCTGCAGGTTGTGTACTATTATATTACAGGTGGGGCATCTTTATTTCAGACATTTTCATTTTTCTGTTTGGATTACAGACTGCAACACACTTTTGTAATCAAGCAATACTTGCAAACACTTTTACACTGTTACTTTTTTACAGTTACTGGGAGAGGATTACTGACCTGCCTGGTGGCACAACCGTACCAGCCTATCGCCATAGGCTCTGCGGTTCGCAGAACAGACACCTGCAGCTGTAATATAAATGAAGTAATATTGGAATACACATCTCCATAATATCAGCTAGTTTAATTTCTTACATACATAATTACATGCAACTTACTCAGTAGTGGGGCGTTGGGCATTTTCCGGGCCTCCTGGATCCAAAGGTTCAATTGGTCCTGCTTGCATCTCTTCAGGTCCGCATGGTGGTGACGAACCTGCTCACCAGTCCTTGGAATCCCTGTGGCACTGGTGAGATCATGAGCCAACCGGTCCCACGCCTCAGCCCTATATGCTCTCCACAGGACCTGGCCCTGCATGAGTTGGGCCTCATGATTGTGGACTAGGAGCCAGACCATGTATCTGGACTCCTCAACGCCCCACCTCTGTGCTCGAAAGCAACTACCCTCACCTACTCCTGACATTCTGGCTGCAAGTCAGTTCTACAATCATTTATGCTGTGTATTCCCGCCTATGGGGCTTATATATGCCTTTTTTCCCACACATATCTGTGATTGGCCATTTTGGAATTGTATCAACTTCACAAAACCTGCTTTGTCATGCTCCACTTTGTATTCATTCCTATATATTTGCTATTACTGCATTTATAGGTACTGCTGTCATGGCTTAGTGGTTCAGTACCTTGACTATGGTGCATAGTATCCTGGGTTCGAACGTGGCCACTGCTTTTTATTTTTAATGACTGTCTAGACAGGCTGAGGGGTGTGTCTGTGTAAAGGCAGTGTTGATACGGCTTGCTCAACGTTGCCCGTCGGTTAGCTATTTGGCGCAGTGCGCAGCTCCGCGCAAATGGGGTACGCTGGTTTACGCCTCATTTGGCTATCAGCACGCATATTACGCTCAGCTCAGCTAGGGGCACACAGTTTCAGCATGTTAAACCACTGCTCACCTACGGGCACTCATTTTGCACCTGTTAAACCACTGCTCACCTACGGGCAGATGCACTCACCTTGTTAAACTGTAGCTCAGCTACAGGCACATCTGGCATCTTATTATTTTATCTCACATTTCTTCAAAATAAATGGACTATTTCATTACATTTTACATGAACTACGATTTTATATGTGTACATGTTTGTCAAGGACTTGTTTCGTGCTTATTTTACTAAAAATAAAAATTGGTGTTGTGGGGGCTGGAACCATGAATGCCTGCTCTTCAGCCGACGTCTCTACCGCCACGCTATTGCTTCTTGGCTTACTTTGCATATTTAGTTCTTATATCCTTTTCCATTGACTAACTGTGGCTAAGCTACGGGCACGCCCGCGCAAACGAGCGCACTCACGGGCAAACATCTTTACGATTTAAAAAAAATATATAACATGTTCATTTATATATTTTATGTTCATAGTCTGTGGGGGCATGTGTTGTGTTTATTCACATTTCCATGGCCTCTGTCATGGGTGTTTACTTTGGGCAATTTTACTCTTCTGGGGGCGTGTCCGCTTGCAGGGCTCGGCCTATGGACACGCCCCCTGTCTTCCACGGACCGGGTTAGCCTTCGGTGTGATTCAGCATGCCCTCATGCATATGCATGACATGCTGACGTCACACCGTTTAACTGCAGCCTCCATGTAAGCCATGTATCTCTTACACGGAGGCTTCGTGAATCCGGCCCGATGTTTATTTGGCTTACTGTGAATATTATGTTGGCAAAACTAATAGAATGTTAACAGGTTGTATTTGCGAACATGTATCAGCCATAAAAAAAAGAAAGACCTTAATTAATGCATTAGCAAAACATGCATTAAATTGTAGTTCTTTTAGAAAAAGTTTGAATATTTTAAATTGGAAAAATTGTTAAATCCAAGTCATGAGGTGATTTATGCACCATGCTTGAATGCAAAGAAGCTAGTAGGCAAATTAGACTTGAAGCCGATAAATTCTCTGGGTTAAATGAATCCATCAATATTAAATGTTTTTTTTTAAATTGCTTTAAATTTGTTTTGACATTGTTTTAATATATATTCACTATTTTAAAGGCTGTTTTGGTATTTATTTGTATGTACTATGTCTTGAAGTTTGAAGACTCTTCCTATGTCTGACTGGATGATTTGAATTAATATAACCAAAAGCATCACACTGATTAAGAACTTTGTAAAGCTACATGGTCTGACGAAGTTCTGTTTGTACTTAAAGAAATAACGACAGCTGTTGCTTACCACACATCTTATTCTCCATGGTTACTCGCTGCTTTTTCTCGAATTGCTCCCGACCAAGCATTTCGTCAGACTTTTACTTTGCTGTGTGCTTGAGTTGCTAGGTTTTTATTTGTTAATGCTCTTTTTTTCCAAACAGTACTAATACCTGTAGTGTTTGCCCTGTTACTGCAGTGAGGGCTCTACTCAGATATATCACTGTATACCGAGCACCAATAATTTTAAATTTCCACTACTGCTCTGGTTCTGTAGTAGAAGGGCAGTGTGTGAGTTTTTGGTGCAGCAGATGACAAAGCCAGGTATGACAGAACTGCACGTTCTACAAAGTACAGTTTTGTACACACCATAAATGTAGATATTCTAGTGTATTCACTGCTGCAGTCATTATACTTGGGTTATCCTGCCGTCAGGCAGTCCCTCAGTTGGCCAGAGTTCCAAAGTCTTGGTCCGGCGTCGGTTGCTGTCGCTTCTTCCCTGATGTCAGTGCGCCAGGGGTATATAAGATGCAGCCGATGCCATTTTCTTCAGTTTTTCTTGTCCCAGATGTCAGGTGTCCCCAAATAGGTAGGCAATACATATTGCTAATAAAACTGGTGGTTCTCCTCCGCCACACTTGCAGAGGGGGATGAGCCCATCCCCTGCAGCGCCCACCCGCAGGTGGCACAGGGCCAGCGTGGAGGAGGGTCCAGACTGGGCACCAGTGCCAGGTGCACTGGCCAGCTGAGGTGGGAGAGGTGGGTCCGCTGGAACCCGCCTTCCCTGTCATCCTATGTTTTGCATTATTTCATGACAGTTTGGGTTAGTAACACATACCATTCACAATTAGTTGTAACAGCATGCATTAGTATTCCCATTACCCAAACACCCAGATATTCACACCATTGAACAGCGGGCATAATTTGAACAGCAATACACAGTCCAGCAACAGGCCATCAGGTTTGGATGTATGAACAGGGAAGATGCATCAACGGACATGCAAATATTTATAACCCAATAGGACAAATGTCCAGGGTGTTAACTGTGATTGCACATACCATTTTCACGTGGAATGGGTTATATGTGGTTATAGGGTGGGGTGAAGAAAATAATATTAACACCTTCTAATACCAATACATATGCTGTACATTTCTAATAGCTGCACATATATACACACTACTGTTCTAACTACAGTTTCCTATATGATAACTACTTCAATTTGGTGATAGGACTGTTACTGCTACATCAATATACATTTTATTGTTCTTCATACACATTCATATCTGGCTTTGTTCAGCTACATCATCCCTACATTTGCTTTATATAGCTATAGACAACTGTGGATGTTTGGTATGTCAGACAATCATACTATCTGCATATTGCAGACTGAGAGCAACATATACAGATTTTGGGATACACATTGCAGCTGCAGCAACACTTTGAACAGATTTCGCTGTTTGGTTTTGCTTCTCACATGCATTTCATTCTGTACTGACTGCAGTATACTTTATTCAGGGGTTATTACTACTTTATTGGTGGATTCATAACACTTTCTCACACTCTCTCACTTGTTTTCATTTTACTATTCAGGATGGTACTTACTTCTAGGCTTTATTGACATGTTTTACCTGTAGTTATTACAATCCTTTCCAGCAGTCTCACTTCTGTCATGTTTCAGTATTTCAACAGGGGTATATTCCACACATGTGATTTGCTCATCTTCTGCGGCTGTAGTTTTCAGCCTGCTGCAGGTTGTGTACTATTATATTACAGGTGGGGCATCTTTATTTCAGACATTTTCATTTTTCTGTTTGGATTACAGACTGCAACACACTTTTGTAATCAAGCAATACTTGCAAACACTTTTACACTGTTACTTGCACATTCTATTACTTAGTGACTACACTGCACTCTTTTGCTAACTGTCATACTTTTATATTTCTTTACAGTTACTGGGAGAGGATTACTGACCTGCCTGGTGGCGCAACCGTACCAGCCTATCACCATAGGCTCTGCGGTTCGCAGAACAGACACCTGCAGCTGTAATATAAATGAAGTAATATTGGAATACACATCTCCATAATATCAGCTAGTTTAATTTCTTACATACATAATTACATGTAACTTACTCAGTAGTGGGGCGTTGGGCATTTGTTGGTCCTCCTGGATCCAAAGGTTCAATTGGTCCTGCTTGCATCTCTTCAGGTCCGCATGGTGGTGACGAACCTGCTCACCAGTCCTTGGAATCCCTGTGGCACTGGTGAGATCATGAGCCAACCGGTCCCACGCCTCAGCCCTATATGCTCTCCACAGGACCTGGCCCTGCATGAGTTGGGCCTCATGATTGTGGACTAGGAGCCAGACCATGTATCTGGACTCCTCAACGCCCCACCTCTGTGCTCGAAAGCAACTACCCTCACCTACTCCTGACATTCTGGCTGCAAGTCAGTTCTACAGTCGTTTATGCTGTGTATTCCCGCCTATGGGGCTTATATATGCCGTTTTTCCCACACATATCTGTGATTGGCCATTTTGGAATTGTATCAACTTCACAAAACCTGCTTTGTCATGCTCCACTTTGTATTCATTCCTATATATTTGCTATTATTGCATTTATAGGTACTGCTGTCATGGCTTAGTGGTTCAGTACCTTGACTATGGTGCACAGTATCCTGGGTTCGAACGTGGCCACTGCTTTTTATTTTTTATGACTGTCTAGACAGGCTGAGGGGTGTGTCTGTGTAAAGGCAGTTTTGATATGGCTTGCTCAACGTTGCCCGTCGGTTAGCTATTTGGCGCAGTGTGCAGCTCCGCGCAAACGGGGTACGCTGGTTTACGCCTCATTTGGCTATCAGCACGCATATTACGCTCAGCTCAGCTAGGGGCACACAGTTTCAGCATGTTAAACCACTGCTCACCTACGGGCACTCATTTTGCACCTGTTAAACCACTGCTCACCTACGGGCAGATGCACTCACCTTGTTAAACTGTAGCTCAGCTATAGGCACATCTGGCATCTTTTATTATTTTACCTCACATTTCTTCAAAATAAATGGACTATTTCATTACATTTTACATGAACTACGATTTTATATGTGTACATGTTTGTCAGGGACTTGTTTCGTGCTTATTTTACTAAAAATAAAAATTGGTGTTGTGGGGGCTCAAACCATGAATGCCTGCTCTTCAGCCGACGTCTCTACCGCTACGCTATTGCTTCTTGGCTTACTTTGCATATTTAGTTCTTATATCCTTTTCCACTGACTAACTGTGGCTAAGCTACGGGCACGCCCGCGCAAACGAGCGCACTCACGGGCAAACTTTACGATTTAAAAAAAATATATAACATGTTCATTTATATATTTTATGTTCATAGTCTGTGGGGGCATGTGTTGTGTTTATTCACATTTCCATGGCCACTGTCGTGGGTGTTTACTTTGGGCAATTTTACTCTTTTGGGGGCGTGTCCGCTTGCAGGGCTCGGCCTACGGACACGCCCCCTGTCTTCCATGGACCGGGTTAGCCTTCGGTGTGATTCAGCATGCCCTCATGCATATGCATGACATGCTGACGTCACACCGTTTAACTGCAGCCTCCATGTAAGCCATGTATCTCTTACACGGAGGCTTCGTGAATCCGGCCCAATGTTTATTTGGCTTACTGTGAATATTATGTTGGTAAAACTAATAGAATGTTAACAGGTTGTATTTGCGAACATGTATCAGCCATAAAAAGAGAAAGACCTTAATTAATGCATTAGCAAAGCATGCATTAAATTGTAGTTCTTTTAGAAAATGTTTGAATATTTTAAATTGGAAAAATTGTTAAATCCAAGTCATGAGGTGATTTATGCACCATGCTTGAATTTAAAGAAGCTAGTTGGCAAATTAGACTTGAAGCCAATAAATTCTCTGGGTTAAATGAATCTATCATTATTAAATGTTTTTTTTTTAATTGCTTTAAATTTGTTTTGACATTGTTTTAATATATATTCACTATTTTAAAGGCTGTTTTGGTATTTATTTGTATGTACTATGTCTTGAAGTCTGAAGACTCTTCGTATCTTTGATTGGATGATTTGAATTAATATAACCAAAAGCATCACACTGATTAAGAATTTTGTTTGTAAAGCTACATGGTCTGATGAAGTTCTGTTTGCGAAGAAAGAACAAAAGCTGTTGCTTACCACACATCTTATTCTCCATGGTTACTCACTGCTTTTACTCGAATTGCTCCTGACCAAGCCTTTCGTCAGACTTTTATTTTGCTGTGTGCTTGAGTTGCTGGGTTTTTATTTGTTAATGCTCTTTTTTTCCAAACAGTACTAATACCTGTAGTATTTGCCCTGTTGCTGCAGTGAGGGCTCTACACTCAGATATATCACTGTATAGCGGGCACCAATAATTTTAAATTTCCACTACTGCTCTGGTTCTGTAGTAGAAGGACAGTGTGTGAGTATTTGGTGCAGCAGATGACAAAGCCAGGTATGACAGAACTGCACGTTCTACAAAGTACAGTTTTGTACCTACCATAAATGTAGATATTCTAGTGTATTCACTGCTGCAGTCATTACACTTGGGTTATCCTGCCGTCAGGCGGTCCCTCAGTTGGCCAGAGTTCCAAAGTCTTGGTCCGGCGTCGGTTGCTGTCGCTTCTTCCCTGATGTCAGTGCGCCAGGGGTATATAAGATGCAGCTGATGCCATTTTCTTCAGTTTTTCTTGCCCCAGATGTCAGGTGTCCCCAAATAGGTAGGCAATACATATTGCTAATAAAACATACATAAAAAGGTAAAACCAACACCTTCAGTTACCAGCAAATACACCACATAGGTAGTATAGGGTAGAAAGGTACAGATAAGTCCCAGCTAAGAAAGAGGGGGTGGGGGGAGAGTAACCTGGACTGCAGCAGTGAATACACTCGAACATCTACATTTATGGCAGGTACAAAACTGTACTATGTTCATCGTGTTTCACTGCTGCAGTCATTACACTTGGGTTGAATCCCAAAGCTGAGGTAGGGTGGCTGGTTCTATAAAGGATTTGGGGTGGCTATGAGGCCCTGCAGCACAGCATTGGCAAAGCCAGCTCTGGATTTAGAATAAAGAGGCAAGTGATGTTTGGTAAAGGTGTGCACTGAACTCCAAGTTGCAGCTTCCAAGATATCTTTGGTAGGTACTCCTCTAAGGTAGGCAGTTGAAGTGGCTGTTGCCCTAGTGGAATGTGGCCTAATGTTGCTAGGTACAGTTTTCCCATGCTGTGTGTAGCAGAAATGGATACAGTGTCCTATCCACTTTGAAATGGTCTGCTTTGAAATAGCCTTTCCCTGTGATCCTGCAGCATATGCTACAAACAATTGTTCAGTTTTCCTGAAGGCTTTTGTTTTGTCCAAGTAGAAATGTAACTGTCTGTGTATGTCCAATGAATGCAGACGTCTCTCCCCTTTATTCTGGGGGTTTGGATAAAAAGTTGGCAAGTGAATAGTTTGGTTAAGAGTCACACTGGATACCACCTTTGGCATAAATGAAGGGTTTGTTCTTAAAGAAACCCTGTCGTGGTGAAAAATGATGAAAGGCTCCACTGCCATTAGTGCCTGTAACTTTGAGACTCTTCGTGCTGAGGTTATTGCCAGAAGCAGAGCAGTTTTCCATGACGCATTTTAATTCTGCTGAATTGGCTGGCTCAAAAGGAGGTAAAGTTAGTTTTTCCAAGACAAAATTGAGGTGCCACGTTGGTGTTGGTGCTCTCCGGGGCGGTCTTATGTTTTTGGCCCCTCTGAGGTACTGTTTTAGCAATGGATGAGAGAAAATAGGAGGATCTGTGTTGTAATGAGCCGAGATGGCAGAGGCGTGGATCTTAATGGATGAAAAGGATAGGCCTTTGTCCAGCATCTCAGTTAAGTATTGTAATATCGAAGGAATATTTGGGAAAAGAGGATCAAAGCTTTGAGCCTGGTTCCAGGCACAGAATCTCTTCTACTTTTCAGAATAGGATTTCCTGGTGCTAGGCCTCCTGGCCTCCAAAATGACATCCATAACAGCTTTAGAGAGAGGTGTTGTCTGCTTGACTAAGGAATTTGCCATGCAGCCAGGTTTAAGGTTTTGAACTGGCTGTGCAGGATCCGATTGTTTTGTTGAGTCAGAATATGTGGAATTTGAGGTAAAATCCAAGGTGGGCCTTGAGCTAAGTTCTTTAAGATTGGGTACCAGTGCTGGCGTGGCCAGTCTGGAGCAATCAGGATCTTTTTGGCTTTTCTTGTCTGGCTTTTAGGAGTACCCTTGAAAGAAGAGGCAGTGGTGGGAAGGCATAAACTTTTAGGCTTTTCCCGCTGAACGAGAGAGCATCCACCTTCCATGCTTGTGTGTGGTAAGTCCTTGTGCAGAATTTCTGTAGTTGGCAATTCATTGGGGAGGCAAAACGATCTATGTCTTGGGCTCCGCCATTTTTGTGTTATCATGCGGAATACTTGTGGATTTAATTTCCACTCGTGAGGATCCATGATGTTTCTTCTTAAGTCGTCTGCCAGGGTATTTTTCTTTCCTGGCAGGAATTATGCTTGCAGATGAACTTGACAGGTTAGAGCTGTGTTCCACAAGGTCATGGCTTGTCTGCAGAGGGGATAAGAATGAGTGCCCCCTTGCTTGTTTATGTACCACATAACTGTGGTGTTGTCTGTCTTTAGTAATAGTTGTCCTGGATGCAGAAGGTCCTTGAAAGCGGTTAGGGCATTTTGTACAGCTGGCATCTCTTTTTAATTGATGTGAAGATGCATTTGGTCTGCGGCCCACTTGCCCTGAATACATTTTCCTGCCGTGTGTGCTCTCCAGGTGTAATCCGAAGCATCTGTTGTTAGTGTCTGCCCGGCTGTGGGTAGAATGAAAGGCTGTCCCTTGTTGTGGTGACATGCCTGTGCCCACCATCGAAACTCCTGTTGTAGGCAGGGAATAAGTGGTATTAATGCTCCAAACTGTGACAGTGTTGAGTCCAAACACTTTTTAGGTACCATTATAATTTCCTCATATGCAGTCTGGCATATGGTATTAGTAGTATGCAGGATTCCACGAACCCAAAGGCCTGCAGAATTTTAATAGCAGGGAGTTGGGTTTTTGTGGTCATCAATTGAAAGTACTGAGTCTGTTGTCCTTGCTTGTCTGGCGTGAGATAAGCCATCTGGGTCATTGTATTTAAGCTGGCACCCAGGAATATTATATCTTGTGAGGGCACTAGTTTTGACTTCCTTTTCATTTACTGTGTACCCTAGGCAAATTAGCAATCTTTTTACAAATGCCATGTCCTTGCTCTCTGCTTGAATAAGGCAGTCGTCCAAGTATGGATATATTTGAATTCCTTTTTGTCTGCAAAATGCAATTACTGGTGCCAGGCATTTTGTGAAGACCCTGGGCACAGTAGATAAGCCAAAGGGCAGTGCAGAGAACTGGTAATGCATTGAACCAGCTATGAATCTGAGGTATCTTCTGCAATTTTGTCTGATAGAAACATGCAGGTATGCATCTTTGAGGTCCAACGTAACAAGCCAAGCCTTCTTGCCCAGCATGGGAAGAAGCTGCTGTAGTGTCAACATTTTGAATTTCGGAACATCCAGGTAAGTATTTAGAATAGAAAGGTCCAGTATGGGTCTCCAGGCTTCGTCCTTTCTGGGGACCAGGAAAAGTCTTGAGTAAACTCCTTGTCCTTGTTCCTGTTGTGGCACTTTTTGAATAGCTCTCATGTCCAAGAGGGCTGTAATTTGTTTTTGTGCCTCTGCCCATTGATTTTGTGGCAGGTCTGGCATTTCTTTTAGGCTTGGTAGAGTGTGAAAGTGGAATCTGTAATCTTGAGACACAATATTCAGAACCCATTTGTCTTGGGTGATTATATGCCAATTTTGTGAAAAAAGTGCTAGTTTTCCCCCTAATGGAGCTGCCAAAAGGTAAGTGCTTGGCATTTGAAGGGGAAAGTCATTGGGACTGTTTCCTATAAGGTTGGGACTTGTCTTCCCCTCCTTTTGGGGTTGAAGCACCCCACTGTCGTGGTCTGTAAGAGCCTTGGGGCTGAGATCTGCCTCTTGGGCGTCTGTATTTGCCTCTTTGTGGTCTGTCTGACACTGGAAAGGACCAATTTTTGAAGGCCAATTTCTTCAAAATCGAGGTGGCTGTACCTGTAAGAAATCCTTCACTGTTTGCATAGATTTTGCTTGATCCTCCATTTTCTTTAATACCTCTTCTGCCGTAACACCAAACAAAATATCCTGCTGTAAAGGAGCATCCAATAATTTTGCCTTAACATGATCAGGTAAACCTTGTTCTTTTAACCAAGCATACCTTCAAATCACAGATCCTGTAACTGCTGCTCTACAAGAAGCCTCTAATCAATCAAAACCACATTGCAGAGTATGTTTTCTCACTTGTTCAGCTGCATGCAATAAATCCTGCATTTCCTTATAGTCAGGATGTTCTGAACTTGTAAGCATTTTCTGTTTTAACAGAGACATTAAATATTGTTGGTTTTTAAGCATGTGAAACTGGCAATTTAAAGCCCTCACTGCTAAAGTTGCAGAAGTGTAAACTTTTCCCCCCCCATCTGTCTAATGCTCTAGAATCCCTGTCAGAGGGAACTGGATTTTTAGCTGTGGAAGCCTTTAGCCCTTTGGGACCCTGGGAAATAGTTTCTGGGTCAGCAACAGGGTTTTTATAAAGAAATTTGTGAGAGTCAGGGACTCTGTAGTACCTGTCTGGCTTGACTGGAGCAGGGGGCAAAGAATCAGGATTTAAACTGGATTCAGAGAACACATCATCCACAATATCTAACACTGGCAGAATAGCAAGGGGCCTGTGCTGAGGCAATAAAAGAAAGTCTCCGAGCCTTTTCTTGGATTCTGAGTAATCCTGGCCCTCCCAATGAAAATGCTCCCTTCATGGTATGTAAAGTTTCCCCAAAAAGAGTAATCCTCAGGAGGAGAGGCTGAAGAAATTGATTCTTCAGCATCAGAATCCTCATGGGGGGGGGGGTAAAGAGTATCCTTGGTCTGAAGAGGAATCAGAAGAAATGGAAACCTGGTCAGTGGAATCATAGTCTGTATCCTGCCTAGGCCTTTTATCAGGAGGGGGATGGGAACCCCTGATCAGAGTAATTAAGTCTTCGGCCATTTTGAGCATCTGTTTTTTAGGCATGGAGGCCTGTCCAGGTGAATGCTGTACTTGCTTCTTTGTCTTTAATGGAGTTTTAGACTTGGCTGTAGTTTTGATGGTAAGCTGGGAAGGTCTGAAAACACCCTCAGAAGCCGATGCCTGCTCAGCGGCTCTGGACCCATCTGAGGGGTTAATTTCAGTAGGCCAAATACCTTGAGTTTCCAGAGGCCTAGACTTCTCCATGTGGGAGTCGGAGGCGGCCTGTGGCTCTGAGGTAGCGGGTGTCAGGGGCTGCGAAAGCGCCTCACTGAGAACCGGCGACTGGCCTAGAAGAGGCTTCATCATCAGTTTTGGGCCTCTGATGCCTGTTCTTATCCTTGTCTTTGCGTTTTTTGTGTATTCCGGACGTTGGTTGTTCAGACGGCATGGTATAATTGAGCAAAGTCAAACCGACATTTAATAGTGCGCTTGTTAAATCTAGCACAAAACCGACAACTAGTGACGTCATGGTCTGGGCCTAGGTATGGAATACAGTAAGAATGAAAATCCTTATGAGGTATTTGCTTCCCACAAGAAATACAATTATTAACTTTTACTGACATCAGTCTGAGGCAAGAAAAAGTTTCCCCAACGGGGTACTTAGCTTTATTGAAGACTTTGGTTCTGAAATTTGTTGAAAATCTCAGGAGTCGGCCAACTGGCACTTGCGAACTGCTTTTGCTTCAGGCACCGCGCGGCAAGAAAGACTTAAGAAAATGGCGTCGGCTGCATCTTATATACCCCTGGCGCACTGACGTCAGGGAAGAAGCGACAGCAACTGACGCCGGACCAAGACTTTGGAATTCTGGCCAACTGCGGGACCGCCTGACGGCAGGATAACCCAAGTGTAGTGACTGCAGCAGTGAAACACGATGAACATCTGCTGCTGATACACACTGGCAGGAATATTCATGAAATGGATACAATAGGAGAGATGGACAGGGATGCCAGGATCATAGGTACTACCATCGTTCACTTTCTCTTGCAGAAGAAATGTGTAAGCAGCTGTTGCAAAGGAGACATGACACAGGATTACAGGATCACATATTACATATCTGTTTCTTTCACTGGTGACAGGAATATGCAAGAGGAAGAGGAATTGCTATGGATGATAGGATCACAGGCTACAGTTACGCTCAATCTTCCTGAAGGGATTAAGCAGTTGCAACAGCATACTCATTCTGATGGAAACCAGAAATAACTACAAGGACACATTCTATGTTCACAAAAGAGAATGGATACGAACAATCACTGTACGGCTCAACCACCACTTAACTGGGTGAAAATGTTCAATGGTAATCCAGACATTTCTTTAGAAGAATGCCCCAAAGCACAGCCATAATGTCCTGTTCCAATACAATGACACTAATTTGTCATGTAAGGGCAGGGAGGAAACCAGAGGCCCTAGACTAATTAAGTTATGATTGTCCTCCGCTTTTCAACCAAAAACAACTACAATGTTAGAAGAGTGACTTCTTCTGGGGGGATATAGTGCTTGAGGTTAAGATGCTGAACTCTACTTCAGTCTGCTGTGTCAGGCCTACCTAAAGATGGATAAAACTGTTTGAGCCAAAAAAGCTGAAGCAAACAAAGGAACAGCTCAGACCAAAATCATACTGCATTACTGCAGCAAAGAACTGCAGTCCATGGTTTCCTAATGGGATCATAAATAGATCACCAACCCATCCACAAAAGAATTAAAAAATACTAAAAACCGAAACAAAAAAAACCCCGAAAGGATCAATGAACACCACCAACAAAGCATCAACCTTTTATGGAACTACATGTTTATTTTCATGACAAAAGTGCTTAGTTTGTGTTGTTCAATAAAAAGTTACTGCTTCGTTGGTGGTGCTCACTGATTTTTTTTTTTTTTTTCTGTTTTAGATCAACCCACACTTCACGGAGGCCAGGTGCAAGACAACCTTTAACAACAAAGTATGGAATGAATAAGGATAACCATTTGAATTTAACAGCAGGGTGGGCACAGTGGTACTGAGGTTGACTCACTCCTTGGATTTTCAATTCAGTCCTTAGTTGTGTGCCTTTCTGCAGGGTCTCCATGGGTTTCCACAAATGATACATTTTTCTCCCACATTCCAAGACACAGATTCAAATTAATAGGTGTTCATGCCATAAGCTGGAGACTGTGTGTATATCCTGCAACAGACTGACATCCTATCCAGGATTAATTCCTTTGCCATGCACCTACTCAGTGCAAAAATAGGCTCTGGTCCCCCTGAGCCACAAAATGGATTAAGCAGGTAAATGGAGAATGAATAAGTTATAACACCATAAAAATATTTTATTTTTTTTACTTATTCAATACAATTTAAAAAAAGCTATAAACACTTGTTATATCACATGTATGCATAATACACACACATTTCTAAGGATAAAAATTATAAACAATGCTCTAAGGATAACAAAGTAGTACAACCTCCTGCTTCTTTGTCTTTAATGGAGTTTTAGACTTGGCTGTAGTTTTGATGGTAAGCTGGGAAGGTCTGAAAACACCCTCAGAAGCCGATGCCTGCTCAGCGGCTCTGGACCCATCTGAGGGGTTAATTTCAGTAGGCCAAATACCTTGAGTGTCCAGAGGCCTAGACTTCTCCACGTGGGAGTCGGAGGCGGCCTGTGGCTCTGAGGTAGCGGGTGTCAGGGGCTGCGAAAGCGCCTCACTGAGAACCGGCGACTGGCCTAGAAGAGGCTTCATCATCAGTTTTGGGCCTCGGATGCCTGTCCTTATCCTTGTCTTTGCATTTTTTGTGTATTCCGGTCGTTGGTTGTTCCGACGGCATGGTATAATTGAGCAAAGTCAAACCGACATTTAATAGTGTGCTTGTTAAATCTAGCACAAAACCGACAACTAGTGACGTCGTGGTCTGGGCCTAGGTATGGAATACAGTAAGAATGAAAATCCTTATGAGGTATTTGCTTCCCACAAGAAATACAATTATTAACTTTTACTGACATCGGTCTGAGGCAAGAAAAAGTTTCCCCAATGGGGTACTTAGCTTTATTGAAGACTTCGGTTCTGAAATTTGAATTGAAAATCTCAGGAGTCGGCCAACTGGCACTTGCGAACTGCTTTTGCTTCGGGCACCGCGCGGCAAGAAATACTTAAGAAAATGGCGTCGGCTGCATCTTATATACCCCTGGTGCACTGACGTCAGGGAAGAAGTGACAGCAACTGACGTCGGACCAAGACTTTGGAATTCTGGCCAACTGCGGGACCGCCTGATGGCAGGATAACCCAAGTGTAGTGACTGCAGCAGTGAAACACGACGAACATCTGCTGCTGATACACACTGGTAGGAATATACATGAAATGGATGCAATAGGAGAGATGGGAAGGGATGCCAGGATCATAGGTACTACCATCGCTCACTTTCTCTTGCAGAAGAAATGTGTAAGCAGCTGTTGCAAAGGAGGCATGACACAGGATTACAGGATCACATATTACATATCTGTTTCTTTCACTGGTGACAGGAATACGTAAGATGAAGAGGAATTGCTATGGATGATAAGATCACAAGCTACACTTATGCTCAATCTTCCTGAAGGGATTAAGCAGTTGCAACAGCATAGTCATCCTGATGGAAACCAGAAATAACTACAAGGACATCTTCTATGTTCACAAAAGAGAATGGATACGAACAATCACTGTATGCTCAACCACCACTTAAATGGGTGAAAAGGTTCAATGGTACTCCAGACATTTCTTCAGAAGAATGCCCCAAAGCACAGCAATAATGTCCTGCTCCAATACAGTGACACTAATTTGTCATATAAGGGCAGGGAGGAAACCAGAGGCCCTAGACTACTGGAGTTATGATTGTCCTCTGCTTTTGCACCAAAAACAACTACTATGTTAGAAGAGTGACTCCTTATGGGGGATAGTGCTTGAGGTTAAGATGCTGAACTCTACTTAGGGTTCAGTCTGCTGTGTCAGGACTACCTAAAGATGGATAAAACTGTTTGAGCCAAAAAAGCTGAAGCAAACAAAGGAACAGCTCAGACCAAAATCATACTGCATTACTGCAGCAAAGAGCTGCAGTCCATGGTTTCCTAATGGGATCATAAATAGATCACCAACCCATCCACAAAAGAATTAAAAAATACTCAAAACCGAAACAAAAAACCCCCAAAAGGATCAATGAGCACCACCAACAAAGCAGCAACTTTTTATGGAACTACATGTTTATTTTCACGACAAAAGTGCTTAGTTTGTGTTGTTCAATAAAAAGTTACTGCTTCGTTGGTGGTGCTCACTGATCTTTTTTTTTTTTTTTCTGTTTTAGATCAACCCACACTTCACAGAGGCCAGGTGCAAGACAACCTTTAACAACAAAGTATGGAATGAACAAGGATAACCATTTGAATTTAACAGCAGGGTGGGCACAGTGGTACTGAGGTTGACTCACTCCTTGGATTTTCAATTCAGTCCTTAGTTGTGTGCCTTTCTGCAGGGTCTCCATGGGTTTCCACAAATTATACATTTTTCTCCCACATTCCAAGACACAGATTCAAATTAATAGGTGTTCATGCCATAAGCTGGAGACTGTGTGTATATCCTGCAACAGACTGACATCCTATCCAGGATTAATTCCTTTGCCATGCACCTACTCAGTGCGAAAATAGGCTCTGGTCCCCCTGAGCCACAAAATGGATTAAGCAGGTAAATGGAGAATGAATAAGTTATAACACCATAAAAATATTTTATTTTTTTTACTTATTTAATACAATTTAAAAAAGCTATAAATACTTGTATGTATGCATGATACACACACATTTCTAAGGATAAAAATTATAAACAATGCTCCTGCTCATACAGTAAAGTACAACCTGCTTCGTAGCATTCCTTCAAAAAAGCTTCCTGTCCACATAAGTCAATAATATCACCAATAAATATTCAGCCACAACACTGGGACAACAGATGAAAACTTCAAGTTGGACCGGCAATATGACAGTAATGTCTGGCACAGTGAAAAGGTAGCATCACAACATGATTTTCAGTAGAGAGCAATTCATGGCATCTCATGTTTTGGATATGAAATATCTAGAAATGCAGAGGTGTGAGGAGAATATGAACATCTTCAGCAGTACCGTTGCCACCCATCTGTTTTTTTCTAGACTATCTGGAAATCAAACTGATTGTCCTGCAGTCTGGAAAACACTGTAAAAACTCCGGTATTCTGTAACAGACTATCGAAGTTTGTGAAATCTGTGGATTTGCTATGCTTATGCTTTTTTTTTTTTTTTTTTACAAAAAGCATAGCAAAACAACCGAATGGAAAACACAGCAGTGATGTCACAAACTGGGTGGAAACTGGGCAGGGTTATATTAAGCGGAAGGGCATGACCCAAGTCTGGTTTTCACCACAACAAAAGGTGGCAAACCAACTCCTGAGTAAGGAACTTTTAAAAGATTAATATATGCTCTGAATATGTGAACACTGAGTGTTGAAAATAAACAGTTGATACTTTATGACAGCTGGGAAAGAATGACTGTGCATCTCCATGGCGATACCCAGATTTGCTCTGAGCTACTGCACAATGGTACCTCCTATAGAAAGCCAACAGACATTGCCAATATACTGGCCGACAGATTCAGTGCCAACTTTACCCCTCTACCCCCAAAGGACCAATCACAATATCAGTAGACTGCCAGACACCCAGTATTACTGCTGCACAGGTTAAAACAGCACTGTCTAAGGCCAAGAATACAGCTTCTATGGCACCTGACAATATCCCTGGCTGTGTTCAACATGAACTACAGAGTGAAGTGGCTGTTCAATCACAGCCTCACCTCAGGCTTTGCCCCTACTGAATGGCGAACTGCTACAGTCATCCCTCTCCACAAAGGAGGAGCGACTACAGACCCTGAGAACTATCGTCCCATTACCCTGACGATTCTGATATGCAAAGCTATGAAACGCATCATCATGGACCTAATAAACAAGGATATAGGAAATTTCCAAACTCTGGATCCCACACAGTTTGGTTTTGTGAAGGGTAGATCATGCCTGCTCAACTTGGTCGACTTCTTTGAGTCAGTCACCAGAGCTGTGGATGAAGGCAAGGTGGTTCATACAGCCAACCTCGATCTGGCCAAGGCCTTTGATACCATTCCCCTCTCAGGAATCACAGAAAAACTCACTAAGCTAGGCATCAACCCCTATATCACTAGGTGGGTTGCAAACTGGCTCACAGACAGAACCCACAGTGTGAAAGTAGCTGACTCCAAGTCAGACTGCCAGCTAGTCACAAGTGGAGTTCCACAGGGTTCGGTCCTGGGTCCTCTCCTGTTTGGTATCTACTTCTCTGAAGTCCAGGCCAACACAAAGGGACTCTGGCTGACAAAGATTGCAGGTGACTGCAAGTTGGGAGCTGTTATCAACTCCCCAAGTGATGTTGACATCCTACAGAATGGCTTCACTGAGCCTAACGACTGGTGTCAGAACCATGACCTTAAGCTCAATGCCAAAAAATGTGCAGTCATCCTTTTTGGGGAAAAACCCTGTTCCCATGAATTACCACACTGATGGTAGTACACTGAACACAGAAGGCGTTATAAGAAATTTGGGAACATAGGTTGACAGCAACCTCTTTTAAATCACCACATTGCCATTGTGGTAAAAAAGTCCTTCTATGTGGCACATCTCATTACTAAGGGTTTGCATCCAGGAAGAAAGAGGTCATTGTCTCCCTCTACTCTTCCCTCATTAAGCTAATCATCGAGCACAGTGCCCCATTTGGCATGTACCTCACTAGACACCTACAACAACTGGAGAGGCCACAAAAGTACCTCACAAAGAGGATAATAGGCCTTAACACTTGTCCTACATCGACAGACTCAAAAAAACTATTCTCTGTCTTATATCGCCTACTTAGAGGCAATCTCTGCTAGACTTACAAAGCCATGTCTGACCCAGCTGTTAGAAATGCTACATCTAAAGAAATCCCAATCCCTCTGCACCATATGCTCCACAATCAACAGAACATACTGGCAAGGACAGGTTCATAACCCAAAGACTGCCCGTGCCATGGAATAGACTTCCCATACATGTCAAGTAGAGCTCCTCGCTGACAGTCTAAAAGAGAAATCTTAATGAGTGAATGGGAAATAGAAAATTCACCCCGGGGATAACTCCAGTGGCTCTACTCGACAGAGGCACTGGGAACTAAGGTCGGATGGCACGATGCCAGGGTAATCCTATGGCTAGGCTTGCAAAGGCCCCAGAGCCATTAGCCTAGTACACACCTATGAACTATGATCAGACAGCACAATTCGAGGTGATTGGGGATAGCTGATGGCAAAGCCAGAGTCTGCCATATCACATACAGAAGGTGCATTAAAAAATGCTGGTGATCGTGATTTGTACTCTCAAACCAGAGAAGGATAGAAACCAGTAGCACAAATTCAGTTTTCAGCCAATGTTATCACCTGTTGCCAAGCTGCCACCCCTATTTTTATGTGATGGAAGCCATTCAGCAATGAAATGGGGTTCTGATACTCCCTCCACCTCCAAATGAAATGAAGAAATGTAAGACTGAGATAGTTGAGAATGAATTAGAATATATAAAAAAACACAGAAGAGGTCTCATCAAGTTAAGCTTCTGAGGTGAGGAGATCCTGCCTCAGTCTCTAGGAATATCCTTCCTTGAGAGGAAGGATGCAGAACCGGAGCCCTGAGAAAGGAATCAGCTTACCAGCAGATTAGAGACTGGAAAGGCATGAATTCAAACACATGACAGAAAATCTCACAAATACCAAAGCTATAGGTTCATAGGTTAGTACTAGGCTAAATGCCCTTGCAAGTCATTTTAAGCCTAGCCAATTATCCCCTGTAAGACTCAAACCCTGCACCTTGTTTGTAAGGCAAACACCTTAACCATTAGGAAACCCGCCCAACTATAGCTGGCTTATTTAGTGCCAGTGCTGCTGATCCAGCATCCCTCAACTCCCTAAGTTGGGAAGCGAAAAAAAAAGTCCATTCCCTGATGTGGCATTCCTCACCTAGGCAGCATCCAGGTCCATTTTCCCTCAATATGTGCAAAGTAGGGGAGCAAAAAAAAAAGGGTAGGTCTCTTTAATGATTTGGTGATCCTGGTCTGGTTCTCTCCTTGTAAATGAAATATCATTAGGACAATCTTTTCCTTCTCTCCTGCATGGCGCTCATTCACCAGATAAAATTAACTCATTTTGTTACAGAAACTTGCTATAAAGTTGCCAAGGTTAGGGAGGAAAAAGTCTGCTCTCCAACCTGGGCCTCCTAACCTCTCTCAAGGACTGCCAGATCATCTGCACTCTTAGACTCTGAATTGAGGGGCAAAGTGCAGAAGCGGCCAAGCAACTTCTTTCCCAGGGAAAGAATTGGCTTATATGCGTCTTCAGTCATCTGATAGGAACCCTCTGGAATTACTATTTAACTGCAGCCTCCGATCAGGCTTCATGCCTCATGAATGGAGAAAGGCAAGAGTCATCCCTCTGCACAAAGGTGGGCCATCTACAGATCCTGGAAACTGCAGACCCATAAGTCTCACTAGTTTTGTATGTAATGCCATGGAAAGAATTATCATGGAGATGATCAGAAAAAATATAGTAAACCTCCAGACACTAGACCCAACCCAGTTTGGTTTCATCAAGGGCAAATCATGCCTACTCAACCTGGTGGACTTCTTTGAGAAGGTCACCAAAGCAATGGATGACGGCAAAATCATTCACATTGCCTACCTTGACCTAGCCAAGGCTTTTGACAATACCCCACTCTGGCACGGTTGACAAACTCAAAAGGTGAGGTACAAACCCTGTGTCATCCGGTGTACAGCCAACTGGCTCACAGACAGGACCCAGGAAGTTAGAATTGGGGAGTCCACCTCTACAAAGAGGCCAGTCAGAAGTGGAGTCCCTCAGGGATCAGTCCTTGGAGCGTTCCTTTTTGGCATTTACTTCTCAGAAGTCAAGGCCAATGTTAGTGGTCTCTGGCTGACTAAATTTGCAGATGATTGCAAATTAGGAGCTGTCATTGAACCTCACACTGACACAAATGTTCTCCAGGAGAGGCTGAAACAGACAAACAACTGGTGTCAGAGCCATGGACTAAAACTAAATGTCAAGAAATGCATAATAGTATCCTTTGGGAAGTCATCCATCCCTGGTAACTATCATACTGACAACACACCCCTTAGAGTTGACCCAGAAGTCAGAGGCTTACAGACACATGCAGATAGTAATCTTGACTTTGATCATTACGTGTCTGCAGTGGTCAAGAAATCATTCTCTGTTGGTCAACTTATAAACAAAGGTTTGCATCCAAGTCCAAGGAAGTCATTGTTCCACTGTATTCGACATTCATCAGACCTATCACAGAGTACAACGCCCACTTTGGTATGTACCTAAACAGGCATATCCAAACAAGTGGAATGTCCGCAGAGGTTCCTCACTAAAAGAATACAGGCCATAAGTAAGATGTGCTATGCAGACCGCCTCAGGGCCCTATCCCTGTATTCTGTCTCCTACAGGCTTTTGAGGGGAGACCTATGCCTGGCACACAGGGCATTGTGAGACCCCACTCTGATAGACATCTTACATATCCACAAAACAAACTGCACCAGAATTACCCATTCTAAAGACTTAAACCTTGCCTGTGATATAAATAGGACCTGCTGGAGAGATAGGTATGTATCCCTGACTGTCTATGAGACAGGCTCACCATCTATGTGAAGCAGAGTTCCTCCGTAACCCAATTCAAGAGCAGCTTGGACAATTGGATGGGAAACCGGAAATTCACCCCTGGTTTGGCACCTATGTCTCTAATGGACACAGGTAACCTGTAAATGGTTCATCTCCCAGGCTCATGCTTACACTTATCAAGGGTATCAGAACTGGTCAGAGATTTGGAATGCATGGTTAGGCTTAAAATGGCCCTTGTGGTCATTTTCCAGTAAACACATATGAACCTAGGGTGCCTAACACCTTGCATATGGACAACCGCTCCCTTTGCCACACCCTAGCAATGCTTCTGCTTAAAACTTTCTACCTAAAATTAAATGACGTGACTAGTGTGTGTGGTCTACAAACTACTCAGTCCTGTGACAGAAAAACAGGAAACTGCTGTTTCTGAACAGACCCTACTTAGTTTCAAAAATGTCAAAAATCACATGCCCCCAAGAAAAAGAACAGGCTAACTCCTGAAATGTCACCTTCCGTTTACTTACTTTTTTGTTTGCTTACTAAAAATAAAGGTCCCCAGAACAAAGACCAACAATGACAATGGCCTCTTCTATCCTGGAATGCAGTTTCTCCAGAATAGCATTTTGGCTGTCTGCTATCATGACTGATGTGGTAAAGCAACCCACAAAATCTGCACCTTCAGAAAGAAAAAAATGATGCTGTTCATCCAGGCATCTCAGTATGAGACAAGTGTACCACGATTAGCACAAGTCTTGACCCTGCAAGCACATGGTCTGCTGTGCATCATTACAACTGGGAACAGCTCCGTGAATACAGTTAAAAGTGTAAAGGAGCCACACCTGGAGCACAGAAAGGCAGCAGGCTGAAACCAAGATGCCACATTATCTCTCTCATGCTAGAAGAAAACAGTTGGGCAGGACAGAACACAACACAGCTCACAGGAATTTCCTATTACACTCAAGGCTTCTGTACATTTTAGATACAGTACCAGCAAGTCTGAAATGATTTCACTGATATGATCCTTCCACAGAACAGAGGCTAGAGGCAGATCTTACAAGCTAAATATGGCATGCCAAAACTAACCAACAAAGATTCTTGGCAAGTCGTGCTGCCACAACGTCTCACAATGGAAAAGGCAGCTGCTTTATGGACAGAGATTCAAAGCTTTTATCTAGCCACTATCATACTAAATATGACAACTCCAGACAGAACCTGAAGGGATTTTGGATGGAAAGAACAGAAGGAAAAAGATGGAAAAAAAAACTGCTCCACCTTTTTCTCAAATATCTTTGAATCTTGGGGCTTCATCCCTCCCCTACTGGTGTAAAAAAAATGGGTGTTGGTAAAATCTTACATGAACTGGCATAGACAGTGATGCTCTGAAGTCCCAAAGGTCTTCACAAAAATAGTAACGACGACAAAAGCTAGCTGTAAGACCTGTGACCACAAGTAATACTGGCTTTAAACGTGTCACTGAGTTTTGTTGAAGGTGAACAGTTCAGCTTTTCCATAAGAATACTGGGTTTACCTGGTTTGTGCAACAACAGTTAAGATATTGATCACAGGTGCTGAGTCAGCGCTTACAGTCAATAACCACAGAAAAGTAAATCTTGTACAAAGAACTACTTAGAATCTGCAGCAGAGCAGTAATAAATGATCATTTATCTGCAAATATAATTCCAAACAGAAACCAAGTACATCCACCCAAGTTTTAGGTAAAGATCTTCTAGGCTGATGTAAACCATTGTATTTTAATTAGGTCAGGCAGTACTGCACTGAACAGCACACAAGAGAGTCCACAACATTTTACTGCACTCTCATCTTCTTCTCTGGAGGGCCTTTTGCTCCACTGCTTTCTTTGGGGGGCTTAGTAGCATCCTTTGGTTCCTGTTTGATAGTTTCAGGAACTGGTTCAACAGTTTCTTTCTTTATTTGCTCCACTAGAGTTGAAGAGAAAAAAAATAAAACAAATATGCATATTAACAACATACTAGAATATATTGCACTTGCAAAAAGAACATTACAACATTAAACTAGGAGCCATTTCAAATTAAAGCTCAAGGTGCATACCAAGGCCTTTCTGGAATTACAACACTGTCTGGTTTGAGTATCCACAGACACAAAACCAATTACCAGAAGCTTCATAAACCACATTAACTTCAGCACTTATTCCAGCACTTCCTGAAATGTGAAAATGAGAAGTTATGTACCTACCATAACGTTCCATGTTAGTTGTCTTCTCTCGCCTTTTTTGCTGGATGGGTTTGGAGCCGAACCTCGGCTCCGACTCTGCCTATACTAAAGCTCGAGAGCTAATTTTACCGGCTCGAGGCAACCCTATTATCCCATTATGCTAGGCGGTAACTACCCAGATCTCGTTTGGTAGCTGACAAAACAATAGCCAATTCAGTCTCCCCACTCAGGTGGAGGAGGAGAAAGGAGAACTCCCCAAATGTCACTATCTGAAGCCGTAGCTATCCCAGGACCACCTGTTTGGGCTTGAAATAGTGCAAGATAAGGTCCATTAGAAGAAGGGAAAATCCTTTCGGTCTGTCCAGGCTAGGTTGATGGTGGGCGGGACGCAAGAAAGAAGGCGAGAGAAGACAACTAACATGGAACGTTATGGTAGGTACATAACTTCTCAATGTTGTCAATCTCGCCTTCATTCTTGCTGGATGGGACCGCGTCCCTAGCACCTTCATCCTGGGTGGCTCATTGGAACAGACTCTTGAGAACGGTGGAACCAAAATTTGCCCTGTTTCTGGAGGCCATGTCCAATTTGTAATGTGTAACAAAGGTATGAGGAGAGGCCCATGTGGCTGCCGCACAGATAGTGTCTATTAGCAATCTAGCTTGAAAAGCTGCTGATGTAGCTAATGCTCTGGTTGAATGGGCTCTTGGCCTAGAAGGCAATTCTTTACCTCTGAGTTGATAAATACAGGTAGTCACAGAAGACAGCCACCTAGACAGGGTTACTTTGGATACCGGAAGGCCCTTTCTACTTTCTGCATAAGACAAAAAGAGTTGATCAGATTTCCTGATTTGTTTATTTCTGTCCAGATAGTAGCAGAGCTGACGATGAACGTCCACGCAATGCAGATTTTGCTCTGCCCTGTTCGAATGATTAGGGAAGAAAACTGGAAGATCAATAGATTGATTTAAATTTGTCTGAGAAGCCACCTTGGGTAAAAAAGATGGGTTAGTTCTTAGAAAAACTCTGTCTTTGTGGAAAACTAAATAAGGAGGACGAATGCAAAGGGCATGAAGTTCAGATACTCTCTCCTAGCAGATGTAATGACGACTAGGAAGAGTGTCTTCCAGGAAAGTAACTTCAATGAACAGGAAGCCGCAGGTTCAAATGGAGGAAGAATCAAGGATGTTAAAACTAAGTTTAAATCCCACTGTGGTGGGGGGTCTTTGATCGGGGGCTTGAGTAAAAAGATACCTCTGAGGAATGCCTTGCAAAGCTTATGGGACATGATGCTGGAGTTCGACAGGCCTATGTGAAAATTTGAAATGGCTGCTAACTGAACTTTTACTGTGGAGGATGAAGATCCTGAATGAAAAATTTCAGCCAGGAAATCTAAGACAGAGTGTATTGGAGCAGTGAAGGGATCTATATTCCTAGCCTTTGCCCAGAAGGAAAAACGTTGCCAATTACTAGCATAGATCCTTCTGGTGGAAGACTTAAGGGAAGCTACGATAATATCCTGGACAGAATTTGAAATCATTAGAAGCCTGGCTAGGGACGGAAGTGGAGCAACCAAGCTGTGAGGTTGAGTGATTGGAGGGATTGGTGCAGCTGCCCTGACTGATGGGCCAAAAGATCTGGCACTGGATCCAGATGCCAAGGCCGCTCCAGAAGATAACGATGCAGGAACGGGAACCATATTTGTCGAGGCCAATAAGGGGCAATGAAAATCATCTTGGCTCTCAAGGCAGTAGCTTTCTTTTTTTTCAAAACAGGTTTATTGCTTTAACATATAAGAGAAATATCATAACAATTTTATACAAGTAATTAAAAATAGGTATTATTATAATATTCAACAAAACAACTAAAGTATTTACAAAGACATCCACTACAATCAGATCAATTAATTAAACTAAAATACCATGCTATTGAAATTAAAATTTTTTTAACAAATTTTGTAAATTATCCCATACAATAAAATAAGATGTTTTTCTGTTTGTTCTAGTCCTAATTGTGTTTATTTCCATATGGCACACTATATTCATAACATTTTTAAATTCATTGAACGAAGGAGGTGTATCTGAAATCCAATTTCTAGTTATTATTTTCCTAGCCACTGCTAGAATAGACCATAACAAGGGAAGCTTAACCTTTTTAACACTTTGAGGTACAGGTGTGTTGAATAATATAAGAGATTTAGAAATAATGAAATTATCTGTAAAAAGAGCCTGCAAAATTCATTAATTGACTTCCAGTATTCTTTCAATTTTATACAGTCATAAAACATATGAGCCCAGTCAGCATTAATTTCTACATTACATCTCTTACATAGATTATCTTTATTATTTATTTTATTCATCATCAAAGGTGTATAAAAAGATCTATGTAAAATTTCCATGTATAAAGTCTCCAGACAATGGAAGACGTAGTTCTATAAGCAGATTCCAATATATATTGTTTATCTAGTTGATTTGGTGGGTCCCCATTAATAGAAGTGAAATAATTCCAGTATGAATCTACACTGTAAAAGTTTCTTGTCTGATAACTTTATGTATGTATGAAAGTTTACCTTTATCAGAAACTTTATGTTGTAAATTTAATATCAAGTAATCAATCAGTGTTGGAATAGATTCTTTAACAGTTATAGACATTAAATCTATTTTATTAATGAGATGTTGTCTAAAGGTCTGAACCTCTAACCAGCAAGTTTCTCTTAGATCAAATTCTTGTTTTAAGAAATCTAGATTTTTAACTTTATTATCAGATATCAACTGATACCAGTACTTTAGATCATTATCTATAGCTAAATGAGTTCCTTCAGAAGTAGATGACAAAAGCATACCTTGAGTATACATTATAGGAAATACAATAAAATTCCATTCCCTATACTTAGGGTGCATGAATATAAAGTTACGATAACTAATAATAATATTTAATGGGTAACAAACCATATGTTTAGGTGTAATAGGTGAAGTACAAAATTCCTTTAGTAACCATAACATGGAGTTATTTACAATCATATTTTTATGTGTTAAGGAGATTTTCATGAAGTGTATACTAATTAGCTCCCAATAATCTTTCCATTTTGTGACATATGACTGATCTATTAATAAAGTAATAACTTTTACAATAGAAGAGATAGTATATAAATTAAAGTCTGGAAAAGAAATACCCCTTGAGACCAGCTATTAGTATGTTTCTTTAATGCAATCCTAGGTCTATTAGGTGCCCATAAGAAATTTAACATTAGTGTGTTCAGTTTCTTGATAATTATTTTGTAGGTGGAAGTATTATTGATTGTATTAAGTATAAAATCTTGGGAATATTATCATTTTAATAATTGTAAGTCTCTCCTCCATAGTAAAAACATATTATTCCAGGTATTAAAAGATTTTGTATATTAAGAAAACAGGTATTATAATTATTATATATAATAGATTTAATATCTTTAGATAGTATTATACCTAAATAAGTTATTTGACCTGAATTGGGTACATATTTAGTAAAATCACTAATGAGAATATTTTTCGTGTATATATAGGTAGTATTTTAGTTTTTTCTTCATTGAATATTAAACCAGAAATACTTTTAAAATTCATCATGTTGTCAAATAGAGACTGTATAGAAGAGTTAGATCCTGCTGATGTAATTAGAACATCATCTGCAAAAAGTTGAATTTTGGATGTTGTATTTTCATCTATTTCAAAACCCTCTATGTCAGTACTGTTTCTGATCAAATTAGCCCAAGGCTCCATTACTAAAGTGAATAATAGTGGAGAAAGTGGACATCCTTGTTTTGTACCTTTAAGAATGGGTATTTTTTGTGAAACACATGTTCCTAGCTTAATATACGTTCCTTTGTATAAATGTTCAATTAGATTTACAAATGCATCCGAGAAGTTTGTGCACTTCATTAAGGTAAACAGATAGTCCCAACTTACTGAATCAAATGCTGAACTTATATCAAGACTAATAAGTGTTAAATCTTTCTTTTCCTATTTGCAAAATCTATTAATGTTAAAGTTCTTCTTATATTATCAAAAGTATTTCTATTTACAATGAGGCCTGTCTGATCTATATCTATAATGCCGAATGATTGTCTTCAATCTATCAGCAAAGATATTCATAAACATTTTATAATCAACATTAAGTAATGAGATGGGCCGATATGAAGAACATCTAGTTGGATCTTTATTAGGTTTTAAAATTGGCGAAATAAATGTATATTGCCAAGATGGGGGTTATTAACTCAGTTTGGGCCAAAATAAAAACTTATGTATTAATGAATATGTATTTTTAGAAAGGATTTTATATATCTCTGGTATAATACCATCATTACCCGGTGCTTTGTTTGATTTAAGCTTATTTATTTGTGTAATAACTTCTGTATATGAAATACTCTTGTCCAATAGTTTAATCTCTTGTTTATTAAGCTTTTTATTCATATTTGTGGTTATAAACTCCTTTATTTTATCTTTAGGTTCCATGTTAATATTATTATGGTTAATTTTGTGAAAGTGATTTCTAAATTCATCTAGTGTTTCTGGTATACTAGAAACATTCTTCTTTTTCCTTGGAGAAAAGATTTCTTTGATATGGTTTTGTTTATTCAACCTTTTTGTTTTATTTTTAAGTCTATGTAAGTATTTGGGGCTTACTGAATAAGACAAAAACTTGTATTTCTCTAAAGTTATTTTAACTTTATGAGTTAAAATTTCTTTGTATTTCTCATTTAGTTTGTTTATTTCTTCAATAACTTTCTTGTCCATAATATTTTCTTTATTATTATGTTTATAAGAGTCTAATTTACTTTGAATATCTAACAATTCCTTATCCCAAGATTTCCTTTTATTATTATACCATCTGATACTTTGTCCATATAGATATGATTTTAAGGCATCCCAAACATAAACAATGGAGACTTCAGGAGTGTTATTTATGTCTAAAAAAGGTTTTACTTCTGAAAGTATATATTCTTTATAGTCTTTTAGTTGAGTTAAGTATGCTGGTATCCTTTTGATCTGAACATTATGAGTATTTTTATCATGAATTCAAAACAATTGAATTATGATCAGATATAGGACATGAAATGATTTTGGAATTAATTAAATCTGTTACCATCTGGTTAGAAATAAAGACCCTATCTATTTTTGAATAAGTTTTGTATCTGTTAGAAAAAAGGTGCATGGTAATGATTTTGAATCTATCTGATTATTAATATCATTCAAATGATAAGAATTAGCAAAATCCTTTAAATGTTTTGCATTAGATGTAATTCTTCTCTTTCCTATAGTGGTAGTATCACTTTCATGTAGTATACAATTAAAGTCACCAGCTAAAATAATATCTCCTATAGAGAATGATATGATCTTATCAAGATGATGTTTCACTGTATTAATACCAATTCCAGGTATCCAATATACATTAATTAAAGTGTAAGTCTTCCCATTAATTTGTATTGTAACCATACAAAACATTCCTTTGTCATCCTGATAAGACTTAATGGTTTTAGGAATGGGCATACTTTTATTCCATAAAATAGCCACTCCTCTTTTTCTGAGTGTGCTCTGAACTAACCAATACTGTATATTTGTTTGTGGCTAGTTTATCAATATCTTTTTCAAGAGATGGGTTTCTTGTAGGAAGACTAAGTTGGCCTTGTGTAAATTAATGTATCTTATTAGGCTTGCCCTTTTACATGGATTATTCAATCCATTAATGTTTAAAGAAATTCCTTTTAAAGATGTCATTTGGCATTTTAAAACTTAAGAATCTTATGATCAAAATAACAAATAACAAGATAAGTAATGTTACATCTCCTCCTTTAGGTGTACCTTTAAATATAGCTGTATTTATTGAATCTCTTATGGGATTTCTATAGGATTCAATTTTGTTTGTAGTGACAATGAATGTACAAAATATATTGTGGATGTCAAAACTATATACAAATAACAATGAACAAGTGAAAATAATGTAAGGATTAAACCTTGCATCCAGCCTGGAGTTGTAAACTCCAACTTAGAGTAGTATTTACCACTCAAGTTAACCCCTACCCTAAGCAGCAGTCAGCTACCACCTTATCAATTTAATACTAGTTATATTTAACTGAAGTTAACAGTTTTCAATTCAATTATCTAGCAAGACAAGACTACACATTTGGTAAAACAGCATCATATAAACTAAAATAAACCTTTTTTTTTTTTTAAAAACTACTATATACATCCATGTAATATAAAACACTTGTATGCAAATAGCATTCAAATAATCTTGATGTTAGAAATCAAGAGGAGAGAAAAATAAGTTCTAACATTCATTTAAATCAAAAACTTTGGCTAATATGATTCAGACATTACATATATTAGGATGCATCTATTTTCTGTCATGAAAATACAGTTAACAGCTTCCAAAAAACCTTGAATTGCTTGTATATGAGCATTTACTCAAACTCATTATTGCCAATAGAATAAAATATTGTATTCATAGAAATTGTTATAAATCATACTTCATAGTCAAGCAGATTCTCAGAAACATTTATATACATATCTACATACACACACACACACAAACACACACACACATATATATATATATATATATATATATATATATATATATATACATACACACACACACACACACACACATATACATATATATATATATATATATATATATATATATATACACACACACACACACACACACACACACACACACACACACACACACACACACACACACACACATACACACACACACATACACACACACATACACACACACATACACACACACACACACATATATATATATATATATATATATATATATATGATCTCACTGAGTTGTATCTTTACTGAGCACCATCTTACATTGCTGTCCCTTCAATAAATCTGTCTGCTTTATACAAAATAATGCACAGCAAACACATTTTAGTAACCAGATTTTACAAACATGCTATACTACTGCTTTAAAATATATCACATGACAATTTCTTCCAGTATAGAGTTATAAAATTATTTATGCTTGTCAATCAGATGAATTAAATGAGTTATAGTAATGTATATGTTTGGGACATAGGTTTTTAACACAGATTATTAATCTGCTATTCCTGTATCTGTGATGTGTCAGTGTGATATCTAGGTCAAAGGTGAGACCAGCTGCTTTCAGCTTCTCTGTGAGAATTCTGAGAGTTGAAGCTTTTGAAGTAGCTCATGGACACTGTGCATGAGACAGCCCACATCCCAGATTGTCTCTCTTAACATTTTGGCGGAAACTTATTACAAACTAGTGTCAAACATTCATTTAGCAGTGTAAATGCATCTAAACATGACAAAACCTTCACAATGCATTCTACAGGGTATTACAGACTCTACGTAAGTGAAATCAAGCCCAAAATTATTAACAAGTAACAAAACTCAACATTTTTGTCCCAACTCAACTCTATGAATCTTATTATTTACTGTGTCTATATGATCAAAAGTATTTCTATATATTAATAAAGAAAAGAAAGAGAGTAGAAAGTAAAAGGTGTAAGGCAGAAATAAAAAAATGTAAGAGAAAGCTATAAGAAGTATATACAATAGAATATTACTTACTGTTTATATTAATAGAGTTAAAAATAAAACATATTTACTATTATTTAGTTCTAATTATTATTAGTTAAAGCATGACAGATTATTTACAAACAAGCATAAGCAGTGTAATCAAGAAAGTATAATTAGGTAGTGTCATTCCTGTATCTGTGATGTGTCAGTGTGATATCTAGGTCAAAGTTGAGACTAGCTGCTTTCAGCTTCTCTGTGAGAATTCTGAGAGTTGAAGCTTTTGAAGTAGCTCATGGACACTGTGCATGAGACAGCCCACATCCCAGATTGTCTCTCAACATTTTGGCGGAAACTTATTAAAACTAGTGACAAACATTCATTTAGCAGTGTAAATGCATCTAAACATGACAAAACCTTCACAATGCATTCTACAGGTTATTACAGACTCTATGTAAGTGAAATCAAGCCCAAAATTATTAATAAGTAACAAAACTCAACATTTTTGTCCCAACTCAACTCCTATGCAAATCTTATTATTTACTGTGTCTATATGATCAAAAACATTTCTATATATTAATAAAGAAAAGAAAAGAGAGTAGAAAGTAAAAGGGTGTAAGGCAGAAATAAAAAAAATGTAAGAGAAAGCTATAAGAAGTATATACAATAGAATGTTACTGTTTATATTATCAGAGTTAAAAATAAAACATATTATTTACTATTATTTAGTTCTAATTATTATTGGTTAAAGCATGACAGATTATTTACAAACAAGCATAAGCAGTGTAATCAAGAAAGTATAATTAGGAATAGCATTTGAAGAACATATAAACTTTTAAAGGAAAAAAAAATGTATCAAATTACTGACCTTATTTTCCTCTTCAGAAAGAGAAACAAGTTAAATCACAGCTTGCCATTAAATCTCCAGATATTTTGACTAGTTATGAAACAAAACATTTCTTTGCACACAGAGAATAACTTTGATTAAATCTTTTCAAAATATTTGTTGCTTCTTGGAAATGCAGGAACTATATTTAAAAAGATTAATAATAAAATAAAATGATGAGAGAGAAAAAAAAACATAGTACAAATCATTTGTTTTTTAGTCTCTTCTTCTCTGAAGTCTTCCACGAAGTTTCAGTTGCCAGTCTCTTTAACGAAGGACTCGCCCATTCCATTTCTTCTATTTTTTCCAAAATCTTATTTTTTGATAAACAGTAAAGCAGAGTCTAAGTCATCGAAAATTTTAGGACCATCAGGAAGGAAGATTTTAAGCTTGGCAGGAAACAGAAGGTATGTTTTAAACTGTGCTTTTTTAAGCTCCCTTATTAGTGGCAAAAAAACTTTTCTTTTAGCTAATACCATGGAAGAATAGTCATTGTCAAAGCACAGTTGTTTCATTAATCTTAACAGGAGCTTTAGCCCAAGCAGATTTAAGAACCATCTCTATCAAAAGATGATAGAAATCTAACTATAACTGATCTAGGATAGTTTTTGTTAGAGTTAGTATTAGCTATAGATCTATGTGTTCTTTCGATACCAAAAGAGAATGCTTCTGGTAAATCTAAAGTTTTAGGGAGCCATGTTGTTAAAAAGAAGTAATATTGTTACCTTCAATATTTTCTGGCAGTCCAAAAATCCTAATGTTATTGCGCCTAGATCTATTTTCCAGGTCATCCAGCTTTGTAAATGTGTATTTTGTTTCAGCAGAAACTCAATGTTGATTTCCTCTTCTTGTATTCTATTTTCCATGTCATTCACAGCTTCTTCTATGCCTGTCATCTGGATCTTCTGTTGTTGCAGGTCCATATGTAACAAGTCTATTTGTTTTTAGTTTTTCTATGAAAGTGTCTATTTTAGTATCCATTTTATCCATCTTAGCAGTAAGTTGCTGGACTATAATTATCAGAGACTGAAGTTCTTTCTTGATGCTGGAGTCTTGAGAATTTGTCTTACTGGAACTCATTTCAGACTGATAAACTGACAGGAAAATTTCCAAAGTAATTTCTGACAGGAATATTATTAAGATTTCCTTTCTTTTTTAGATATAGTTCAAGAACTATATAAAACAAACATATTTAGAAAGAAAATTACTTCAAGAATTAATTTTTTAAGTAATTAATTCCTGTCAATGTAATGAAATTGGTGGAGCTGAAGAAATCTGCTGCTATCCTGTGTTCATCCTTGGCCACGCCCCAAGGCAGTAGCTTTCTGAATTATCTGTGTGATTAATGGAAAGGGGGAAAGGCGTATAGAAGTCCCCGAGGCCAATCGTGGACTACAGCGTCTCTCGGGGGATGGCCTGGAAGGGGGAAGAGAGTGAAGAAGTCGAGGCACTTGCTGTTTTGTGGTGTTGCAAAAAGATCGCAGCAAGGAAACCCCCACTTCCGAAAAATTTCCTCCATCACCGATTGCTTGAGAGACCACTCGTGGGGCATGAGAATAGCTCTGCTCAGCCTGTCCGCTATGACGGACTTCCCGGGGATATGCGTTGCTATCAGAAACCGCTGAGAAAAGATTGCCCATTGCCAGAGTCTGAGTGCTTCTCGACACAGGGGATAGGATTTGGTTCCGCCCTGCTTGTTGATATACCATACTACGGACATATTGTCCATTTGAATTGCAATAGCCCATAGGGGAAGAGAGTCTTGGAGGGCTTGCAACGTCAAAAGCACTGCTCTCATCTCCAGGACATTTATGTGCAAGTGGCATTTGAAAGGTTGCCATGTGCCATAGACTGTCCTGCCCTGAAAATGCCCCCCCACCCGATCAGGGAGGCGTCCAATGTGACCGTGGCGACCGGGGGGAGGAGTAAATGGTCTGCCTTGATGGACTTGAGGGGAGACCATCCACCAAGACAGATGTTTTTTGCAGGATAGAGTTATTAAGATATTGTGTGTCATAGGGAGGTGTTGGAAGGACCACTGGGAGAAAAGCATCCACTGAAGAAGCCGCATGTAAAAGCGGGCAAGGGGAAGAAGTATGATGGCTGCTTCCATGAGACCTAATACTTTCAGAACATACCTGGCCTGAATTTTGTTGCTCTGAAGGAGAACGTGAACATGATTTTGAATATCTAAGACTCTCTGTTCTGTTAACCTTGCTGAGAGCTGAACGGTGTCCAAGGTGGCGCCTATGAAGGTAATAGACTGACAAGGCGACAAAGCAGACTTTTCGAAATTTATAGAGATACCTAGCCCTTTGCAAATGTGAATGGTGTAATCTCTGGCTAGAAGACGACGCCTGGTGGTGGCAGTGAGGAGCCAGTCGTCTAGATATGGAAACACCTGGAATCCTTGACGTCTCAGGTGAGCCGTAACCGCTGCCATACATTTGGTGAACACTCGGGAGGCTGTAGTGAGACCAAAGGGCAGGGCTCTGAACTGGTAGTGACTGGCCCCCAGCTGGAAGCGGAGAAACCTTCTGGAGCGCCTGTGTATTTTGATGTGATAGTACGCATCCTGAAGGTCCACTGAGCAAATCCAATTGTCCTTGCCCAAAAGGGGTAGAATGGGACTGTAGCGTGACCATCTGGAACCTTGTTCTTTTTACAAACTTGTTTAGTTTGCTGAGATCCAATATTGGCCTCCAGTCCCCTGTTTTTTTTGGTACCAAAAACAACTTTGAGTAGACTCCGGATCCTAGTTGGTCTGCTGGGACTGGCTGGATGCCTCTCTTTTTTAGCAGTTTTGATATTTCTAGTGCTGCTTGTTCCCTTAGACTGGGTGGAACGTCTGGGAGAGACCCTATTTGAATAGTTGGGTTTTGGATAAAGGGGATTTTGTAACCCTCGGATATGATCGACTGCACCCATTTGTCTTGAGTGAGGGAGAGCCAGGCCTGTGGGTACAGCAATAATCTTCCCCCGACTGCCTCCGAAGGTGGACAGTCGGGCAGCACCTCAGGGATGCTGGAAGGGTTTGTCAGAGAGGGTTTCTCTGCTACCCTGATTCTGCGGACCCCCTCTGCTGTTGTTGTTCCCCCCTCCCCCTCTAGGGCGGAACTGACCTCTTACGTCAGGCGTGACTCCTTGTGATTTGCGGAACCACATTTTTCCACCCTTTTGACCCTTAGGATATGGTCTAGATGGGGTTGAAAAACGGACTCCTACGGCAGAAAGAGTCTTGCCATCTTGTTCGCATCTGGTCAAAGTATCTTTCACTTGAGGTCCAAACAACGTTGAACCATCAAAGGGGGAGTTAGTGAAGGACGCCTTGAAGGGGTCTGCGAATTTGCAAAGCCGCATCCAGGCGTGATGCCTTAAAGCCACATCTGTGCCTGTGGCCCTACTCGCTCCATTGGCTGCATAGGAAATAAGCCGCATGGAGGAGTTGGCAATGGAATTCAGGGTTCCTAGCTGTGAGTTAATTTTGTCCTGAGACCCAGCAGCTGATGGATCCTGTAGAACCTCACCCAGTTCTTTGAGAATGTCTCTTTGAAGATGGGTGAAGTGGCATAAGTAATTCAGCGACCGCATGGCAAAGGTCGCTGATGAGAACATCCGCCTGCAGTACCTATCCATTGTCCTAGATTCCTTGTTAGGCGGATGGATAGGCACTGAAGGATCAGCCAGTTCCTTCTTGGTGGCTGCCGCCACCACCATGGCATCAACTGGGACACCTTTAGATAAAAATTGCTTAACCGAAGGGGCTGTTATAAATTTGGAAGGCCTCCGTGGGGTGGGTTCCATCGAATCAGGGGCCGTCCACGCCTTCTGCGCCACCACTTCCATAAGGGGGGGTGGAGACACCCAGGAGGTGGAGGTGGAGAACCAAAAGCCTCCAGGTAAACCGACTCGTCCTCGGAAGGATTAAGGGAAGACCAGTTCCCCCTCTGTTTAAGGATTTCAAGGATGTCAGAAAAGGAGACATCCTCAGAGGGGGACCTTGGGTATCCTTCCGACTCATCCAAGTCGGTATCAGATGTGATGGACTCAGGGGAGTCCACATGCTTCCTCTTACGCGGGGGTTCACCTGATGGATCAGGAGAAACCTCGGAAGAGGAGGATATTCCCAATGGGAAACCTGAGGCGTTGGATCTCTGCGGCCGGGGGCGAGAGAGTGGGAAGAGACCTCAGCAGGCACTACAGTGGGAGGAGCTGATGGAGCTGACCGTAGAACAGGCACTGGGGCCAGTACGCTCATGACCTTGAAGGCGCCCCTATCAGGCAGGCCAGAGGGCTCCCGCTCCGAAGAACTAGGAACCCCAGCCAGCACCGACAGGGATGGCTCCGAAGCCGATGTCGGGGCCGAACTCACCAGCGCCGACGCTCCGAGAGGGAGAATGGGGTCGGACAAGGGTCCGATGCTACTCGCTCCCTCGGAGCCGGCGAGAGAGTCCATGCACCCGGATCCCTCCAAGGAAGGCACCATGGATGAGATCGGGGCAGACGAAGGAGCTGAAGGGGGAGGTATCGGCTCCGACATCACAACGGTCGCGGCTCCGAGGAGCTCCAGCTCCGAACACTGGGGCAGAGTCAAAGGAGGAATAGTAGGTTGTATGGATGTAGCCGCTGTCTGATGAGACGGGCTATGAAGCATTTGGGCCAGTGCCTGAGACTTTAACAGCCTGCTAACCACTCTCTCAAGGTCATGGTCGGAAAGCCTGGAAGACCGAGAGGAATGGCTCCGATGGCTCTGCTCCGAGAGTAAAGGTGATCTCGGAGCCGAATGGATAGATTCCAGAGATGGAGATCTGGACCTCTTACGTGTGGAGGGCATCGAGATTGGTGGAGCAATGGAGCCGACTGTGAAGACTGAATCTTGGAGGCATCGGCTCCGACCGGAGCCGATGCAGGAAGCTGTGATACAGACATATCGGCTCCAGCCGGAGCCGATCGTGTCGCAGAAGAAGAGCCACCATCCGAAGGCTTAGAGCATGGAGCCGACTGTTTGGATGGCTTCAAAGGCTTCCCTGGCACGGACTTAGTCGGGGAACCTTCGGGCTTTAACAAGCCCCTCAAGATCAACTTATTCCTGCGCTCCTGCAGGACTCTTGGGCTGAAAGCATGGCACACAGAACAAGAGTCCTGCAGGTGCAGGGGTCCCAGGCAATAAACACAAGAAGTGTGACCGTTTGTCAGCGACATCTTCTGACAGCACGAATCACACTTCTTGAAGCCTGAGACCTTTGTGTCTTTCGACATACTGCTGTCGAAAGAAAAACAAGATCCTAAAGATAGAATCCACACACACACACTCAGACAGGGATACTAAAGGCACACACACACAGCTAAGAATCCCTGTGAGGGGATTTGAGAAAAAACGGAAGGGCCTAAGGCCTAACCTAAGGTGGGGAGTATAACTGGGATAAGGGATAAAAAATAGGAACTAAAATTAGAAATAACAATAAAACTAGCCTATTTAGACAAAGGAATGGGAAAACTAAGAAGAAAAAATAGATTTCACAGGGACAATCACAATGACTTGACTTTCATTCCGCCGACCAGGGCTCAAAGAGAAGCACCTCTAGGCGGAAAATTATCCTTATTCTCAAAGAACTGGCACATTTTAACCAAGGACAAATGGACTTTGGACATAGTAGACAAAGGTTACAGGTTCCACTTCCATACCTTACCAACGAGACAAGGCATGCCAAACCTGCCACAAAATCAAAGGGCAGAGGCACTCATACAAGTTTCAAAGCTGTACTTAGCTTTTTGATGACTTCGGTAACTGAAAACACAGGAGCTGACCGACCGGCACTTGCGAACTGCTTCTGCTTCGGGCACCGCGCGGCAAGAAAGACTGAAGAAGATGGCGTCGGCAGATGCCTTTATACCCCAGCCGCTCTGACGTCGGGGAGTAGGCGACATCGGCCGACGCCGGACCCGGACTTTGGAATCCGGCCGACCGAAGGGCTGCCTGAGGCAGGACAACCCATATGTCAGGACTGCAGTTGCATTCTTGAAGGACATCTAAGAAGAAAAACTAGAATTTTTCTTAAATTTTACACTGACCTGTGAGCCAGTAAAAAGAGCACCTCGCTAGCGAACCGGCAAACGAGATCTGGGTAGTTACCGCCTAGCATCACGGGATATAGGGTTGCCTCGAGCCGGTAAAATTAGCTCTCGAGCTTTAGTATAGGCCGAGTCGGAGCTGAGGCTCGGCTCCGAACCCATTCAGCAAGAATGAAGGTGAGACTGACAACTTAACATCAGTGGTTTATCTGTCATTTAGACTGGAAAGATTAAAATGCTATCACCATAACAGAGGTGGACACGATGGAGTGGCAAACTGGAGCTCAAAACAAAGGGTAATGAAGTGAGGAAAAAGGCACTTTTCCTGTGGTCTAAATTTGGTACCAGCTAAACTGGATACTAGTTTCTCTCTGTTTTACTACATCACTTAGATGTCTTCTCTTGTGTTCACCAATGTGATATGATCCCTTTATAGTCCACATTTCATCAGTCCTACTTGTACATCTAGTAGTGCCAAAAGAAAGTACACCAAGCAAGCAGCACTCAAATTCAACCCTCAAGATAAAGTACCTACACGCATTTCTAAATCTTTCTCATTTCAAATAGGTATATGCCCCTTATAAATAAAGTGAAAAGTGAATAAAAGGAAAACGCAGGACTGGAAATGGGTTTCAAAGCAGATGAGATGCACTTACAATGGGTCTACATGGAAGTCCACAACATTTTTAACAACTTTTGTGTTGCTTATTTTACTTACACAACAGAAACACTGGGCAGAAATGCAGGTAAACACAGCATGGTCTAGTCTGCCCACTTTCTTACCCAAAATGGAAGCTGCAGACCTAAAAATAATTTCTTCCCTCCCATTAACAAAAATAAATAAATAAAAATTAATCCTAATATGTATTCTTCACATTCCTGAATTCTCTCACAGGACAATGAAAAAAAAAAACTGTCAGAGGTCATTGGTCATTGACCCCCAAGTTGTCCACCCTGTGTCTTCAAATTACAGCATCCAATTATCAAATATATTTTTTCTGAAACTTGAGACTCTCCTGGAGCTCTAAGATATCTGAAAGTTTCAGTCATATTCTTCACTTCCCCAACGCTGAATGCAAAATTGACAGGATTACAAGTGGCAGGGTGCTCTTCCCTCAGATGAACTCTTCAGTCGCTGACTTTTTAATAGAATACCATTGCCAATGCAGACTTATGTGTACGCCTGCAGTGATTCTTTTCCTCATGGTTATCTGACAATTAAGTTAGTATATCTATGCAAGGAAGATTTATTTATTTTTTTTTTTTGGGGAGCAAGGCCCAAAACAGTAGGTATTTAGTGAGCATACCCACATGCAAAATATGATTTAAGAAAAGTATCTCATCGAGTTGAAAGCTTGACTAGTTGCTTTTGTTCAGCTGAGCCTTTGTGGATTAGCTACTCAACGAGACACAGGATACACTTCCTTTACTTGTTTGGGTGAGATTTATAACTATTCTGTTAATTTAAGCAACGTTATATATTGTAATGCTGGCAAAATAGAGAGCAAAAGAGAGGGTGGGTCAAATTATTTGCTAGACAGTAGACACAAAGTATTCAGATTCTCAAAAATACCTTGGGACAGTGTGAGAAACAATACACTCATTTCTTGCTATAAAGCACCAATAAACTAATCTATTTAACTATCTGGAAAATCTTCTCACTACTACTTTACTAATCAGCTGAGCTGAGATTCACAGACACAGTTAACTGTAATTTAATGAAGAATGGGGTGCAATAACCAGTTCTGTGTACAGACAGATGCCAGGAACTGCATTCTGAATTATCAACCCACATCAAGAACCTGTAGAAACGCTTTGTTTTTATACCAAACACTGCAGTCTAACAACTGAAAAATGTACTATGGCACAGCAGAAAAACATGTCTCTGAAGTACAAAGATCACCAACAGCATGTGTGTGTGTCTTTCGGCTTTTCCCGATTAGGGGTCGCCACAGCGGAACTCCGGTCCGCCAATGATTGGCAGTAGAGTTTTACATGCTGGCTTGCCGGGCCTAACGCACAACCTTCAACGAAGGAACGCCCATATCACCAACAGCATGTAATAAACAGAAATACCTTCTCTGAAATCAATCAATATGCATATTTCACACTGTCTCCCTGTGTTCTGAACTACAGGTTACTACTGCACCTAACACTGTAGTCCAAACTGTGCTTCAAAAAAAAGAGGGACTTGCGGCCACATTATCCAAACATTTAAGAAAAGTAAACAAATAAAAATCAATAAATGCCTCTGTTGACAACTGAAGCCAGGAGATACGGCAGAGGACAGGTGCTAAAGACATTGCATAAAAGCAGCTGGAGCTAAACAAATCTATTGATAGATACCATAACCATTTGAAATGATGGGACCCAGTAGAGAGAGTCCCGAAACAGACTAAATGGCCAAAAAACAGACTCTCATATGCCAAGCCCAAGAAGGCTATTTCTTGAAATATTTCCTTTTCTCTGAGGCATGGCAATCTTAGAGTTGGTATATCTATGTTCCAGGAGGGGACTTTCCCCTGCACAAAAGAAGTTTAAAGGAGAAGAGCGAGCTTAGATTCACTCTTTGCCTGAGATTTTGATCTTTCAGCTTGCTGGCACATGGCATTTCGAGTGCTGACATTTCAAATAGAAGCCAACTTTTATGCTACACTGCCTATCTGAAAACCACTTTAAAATGCAAATGTAAAGCCAGCAGCTTCAGATATGTGCGACAGTGTGGCTGTAATGAATTCAAGTTTGACTAGTTTACATACATGTATACATAAACTTTTCATAAATATTTTCTAAGAATAGAAAAGATTTTGCAACTGTGGCTGTGTGTTCCCATGAGCACACAGGGGTTAGTTACGAGGGGATACTCAACTACAGGAAAAATTCTGACTGAATCATCAGTTTAACTTTTCAGTTTAAAAGCAGGAAGCATCTTAATTATCAACCTCTCTTTGTCCCCTTGTAATGAACATTTTATGGGTACAGCTCCACAGCAGCTAGTTTACTGCTAGAACCACCATTATTCAAAGCTGTGCATGAGGCTGTAGACATCTGACAAAACACTCGTGTTGGATGCTTGGCTGTGTGTAAACGCAGCTTTTTGCTATTTACTAAGATAGCATCTCAAAAAAATAGAAGCCATTAAAATATGTCTTTGCAGTCATGAAGATGTAACAAAAATCTGTTAGCATATCATTATATTACAACAGAAGTTCAAAACCCATCCTGTAAAAAAAAATAAATTTTAACTAGACTGGTTTCCCCCCATCCCTACTTACCTGAAAATCTATTGAACTTGAGCTATTTTTCCCCAAAACAGGAAAAGGACATTTTAGACTTATGACTTGAAATAAGTAGGACTGACAATAAGAGAAGATCATGAGTGCAGTAAAAAGAAAAGTTGTTCTGGGAGTCCAAGGTAGAAAGTATTACTAACAGGAACACAGTTTGGGAAAAAAGAAGCTATGTACTCACCATAACGTTCCATCTGAGTAGTTAAACTTCATTTGTCAGCAAACTGTGGGTTCCGGATCCGAGCCGGCAGCTTACCAAGCTAAAGATCTGAGCTCCAAGTTCCTCCACCTTACCCATACTACACTGCAACCTCCTTCCAATCCTCAGATCGAATTTGCCACCCATTGCATGACACACAACAACCTAAGATATCAAAAACCTGACCCGAACACATACATCAGGCTCATCAAACTCAGGACATCGAGCCAAAGCAGAGAAATAACCACCAAGGTCAGGGGGAAGGAGGGAGGGAAGGTTGCTGACAAATGAAGTCTAACTACTCAGATGGAACATTATGGTGAGTACATAACTTCTTTATCTGAAGTAGTTAACTTCATTTGATCATCAACCTGTGGGACAGAGTCCCCAGCTACCCGAAATCTTGGGAGGCCCTTAAGGAAGGATATTCCGGAGCACTGCAGAGCCAAAGGAAGCCCTTCCTCTAGACACCATATCTAGCTTATAAGGAGCAATAAAAGTGTGAGAGGAAGCCCAGGTAGATGCTGAACAAATATCATCCAGGGAAACTCCAGACCAGAATGCAGAAGTAGCCATAGAATGGGTAGAATAAGCATGAACCCCTTCTGGTTCTGGTAATCCAAGTTCTTTATATGCCTGTAAAATACAAAGCGAAATCCATTTAGTGAGAGTCACCTTAAAAACTGGCTTCCCTAAAAAGGGGTTAGCAAAGGAAACAAAAAGTTGATCAGATTTACGGAAGGGTTTGGACATATGCAAGTAAAAACGTAACTGCCTGTGAACATCCAGCAAATGAAGTTTGTATTCCTCTCTATTTTGAAAATTAGGGAAAAATACAGGCAAATTAATAGAATGATTAATGTTTCACTCCGAAGCAACTTTAGGGAGAATAGACGGGTTAGTCCAGAGAGACACCCTATCCTTATAAAAAACTAGGTATGGGGGTTTCATACATAGCGCTTTAAGCTCCAACACTCTCCTGGCTGAAGTGACAGCTACCAGGAAGGCCATCTTCCACAACAAGAATTTCAAGTCAACTAATGCTGTGGGCTCGAACGGGGGTGCAACTAAGGCCTGAAGAACCAATATCAAATCCCACGGACGGGAAGGATTTTTGATAGAAGGTCTCAGAAGAAAAGTACCTTTAATAAAGGTCTTGCAAATTCTGGCAGCAGCTAGAGAACCTGAATTTTCCCCTACGTGAAAATGGGATATAGCTGCCAGCTGGACTTTCTCTGTGGAAGAGCTGGCCCCTTGCTGGAAAATATGAGACAGAAAGACTAATACCGCTGGAACTGGAGCGGTAAATGGATCCAGATTTCTCTGCGAAGCCCAAATGGAAAAACGTTTCCATTTACTACTGTACACTTTTCTGGTAGAGGACTTGTGTGCCGCTACCAGAATGGATTTAACTGGGGAAGAGATACTGGGAGTCCTGGCAACTAATGGAACTGGAGCAACCAAGCTGTGAGCTTGAGGCTGTCCAGATTTGGAGGAGGAATTCCAGAGGGATGACGAATGAGATCCAAAATGGTTTCCAAAATCTGGGGTGGAGCTAGAAGATGAGACCGTAGGCAAGGGAACCAAACTTGATGAGGCCAGAATGGGGCTATGAGGATAACCCTGCTCCCCAACCAACGAGCTTTCTGTAAGAATTTTGTCATGAGAGGAAGCGGGGGATACGCATAAAGAAGACCAGGTGGCCAAGCACTGACAAGAGCATCTCCGGGGACTTCCCCCATCAGGGGAATCAGAGAGAAAAACTTGCTGCACTTCTCGTTGGACGGCGATGCGGAGAGATCGCAAGGCTGACCCCACCTGAGGAAGATCTGTTCCTCTACATAGGGGTTCAGAGACCACTGGTAAGGCAAAAGGATAGTCCTGCTCAATTTGTCTGCCAAAATGTTGGACTGACCCGGGATGTGCGTTGCTATCAGAAAACAGTTGGTGGAGATCGCCCATTCCCACACTCTCATGGCCTCTCGACAAGTGGATAGGACCTGGTTCCCCCCTGTTTGTTGATGTACCAGACCACTGACAAATTGTCTGACTGGATCGCAACAGTTCCCACAGTAAGAGAGGTATGATGGGCCTGCATCACTAAAAGGACTGCTCTCATCTCTAGAACACTGATATGCAGAGCGGTCTCGCTTGGGGTCCACGTACCTTGGACAGTCCTGCCAGAACAATGCCCCCCCCACCCTAAGCGGAAGGTGTCCGTGGTCACAGTGGCTTGGGGTGGAGGCATAACAAAGGGGCGTTCTTCTCGCAGATACTGGGACTGAAGCCACCACATGAGAAAAGCTTTGCACACTTTGCTTAGAGGAATCGGAAAGTCTAGAGACTGATATAGTAGAGACACTGAACTTGTAACGTCTACTGTAACACTTTCATATGCAGACATGCACAAGGAAACAGATTTATAGCTGCTGCCATGGACCCTATAGCTCTCAGGATTAACTCCACTGGGGGTGCAGAAGTCTGAAGGAGCGCCAAGACATGAAGGGCCAGGCTGCAAACTCTGTCTGGGGTCAAAGATATCCTGGCCTGAAGAGAATCTATTCTTGCCCCTATGAAGTCTAGAACTTGAACAGGTTGAAGAGAAGACTTCTTGAGGTTTATTGAGATACCCAGCCAATTCGACAACTGAAGAAAAAGGTTTCTTGCTAGTACAAGTTGGTGCCTGGTGGAGGCGGTGAGAAGCCAGTCATCCAGGTACAGGAAGAACGGGAAGACCTGAATGCCCTGAAGCCTCAGGTGGGCCGCTACAACTGTCATGACCTTGGTAAACACCCTGGGGGCTGTGGTGAGACCAAAGGGTAGGACCCTGAACTGGTAGTGACTGGCTCCTAGCCGAAAGCGGAGGAACCTCCTGGATCGCCTGTCCATCAGGATATGGTAGCAAGCATCCTTGAGGTCTATAGAGCACATCCACTCTTCCGCCTGCAAGAACGGCAGGATGGATTGTAAAGTGACCATCCGGAACTTCTCCTTGGCAACGGACAGGTTCATTGTGGAAAGGTCGAGAACCAGCCTCAAGTCCCCCGTCTTTTTTGGCACCAAAAAGAACCTGGAATAGATGCCTGATCCGGACTGGTCTGGGGGCACTAGCTGGATTGCTTTTTTGTCTAGCAGCTTTTTTATTTCCAAAGCTGCCGCCTATTGAGTGGGTGGGAAGTCCGGGAGGTGCATTGTGGATAGGGGACTGTTTATGAAGAGAATAGAATAGCCTCTGGATATTATTTGAAGCACCCAGCAATCAGACGTGATGGACTCCCACTGGGCTAGGTGCCTCAAAAAACGCCCCCCAACTGCCTCCAGAGAGAAGCAGTCGGGCAACCCCTCAGGGCTGCTGTGCGGGTTGGTTGGAAAATGGTTCCTATGACCTGAACTTCTTCGGTCCCCCTCTGCCTCTGGGCCGGCATCCACCTTGTCCCCCTCTGCCTCTATGGGAGGAGGAGTCTGGAGTGTTCCGGGACTGCTGAGACTTCCAGAACCACAACTTGTGCTCTTGCTGGTTCCTGGAGAAGGACCTTTGAGGATTGGAGAAGCGGATCCCAAGGGCCCACAGCATTTTCCCATCCTTCTCGCTCTGGACTAGCATATCTCAGACCATCTTCCCGAACAGGGTCGAACCGTCAAAAGGGGCATTAGCAAAGAACGCCTTGAAAGGTTCTGAAAAATCGTAAAGCCGGAGCACAAGCATGACGCCTCAGGGCAATACCGGACCAGACTGCCCTAGCGGCTCCCTCGGTGGCATGAGAGAGTAGACGCATGGACATATTCAAAACAGACTTGAGAGTGGCCATACGAGCACAGAATGTCCGTTTATCCTTGGCCAAAATGGACTCCGGGGGAGACTCCGCGTACTCTTTCACAAGGTCACGATGAAGTCTAATTATGTGGACCATGTAATTCAGCTTCCTTATAGCAAAGGTAGCTGAAGCAAACATCCACTTTCCAAGACGATCCATCGCCCTAGACTCCTTGTCCTGGGCCAGTTCCTTTTTGGTGGCCACCGCCACCACCGTGGCATCAACTGCGGAACCCTTACTCCAAGTGTGCTTGTCAGCAGGAGGGCTCAATACTTTGGCCGTTTGGGTATTGGCTTTACAGTGTCCGGTTACTTCCAAGCTTTGGTGGTAATGAGGTCCACCAGAGGGTCAGCCGGGGGAACACCCAAGAGGTAGATGAGCCTGCGAACACCTCCAGAAATACCAACTCGTCCGAGGAAGGTTTTTGGGTGGACCAGCCCCCCTTCTGGCGAAGAATTTCCATTATGTCTCCAAAGGAGACGTCTTCACGGGGCGATCTGGGGGAACCTTCCCCTTCCCCCAAGTCAGTATCCTCAGTGAGGGACTCAAGGGAGTCCATGTGCCTCCTCTTGCACTGGCATTTGCGAGGGGCCTCCTTGGGGGGACTCTCCAGGGAGGGCTCACAAACAGTCTCATATTCCTCCAGGGGAACCATCTGGGGCGTATCAGACACAGGCTGTCCCTGGGAGGACTGGATAATGGAAGACAAACTCAGTTGCAAGGGAGCAGCGGAGGACTCCGAGGAAAGAGTGAGGGGTTTCGATCCTCCAGAGAGAACCCTCTCCACAGCGTCGAAAGCCGAAGGGGAACCGGCTTCCCTGAAACTGGTGGGGCGGGTAGCTGTGCCCCTCGGATCTGACGAGGGGATCGGAGCTGAGGCCTGAACAGCTGGATCCAGGGGGATGGTATGCCCCAACCACAAAAGGGCCGACAATACACATCACAACTTGGATCCGACGTCCAGATCTCGGCTCCGAGAGCTCGGATCCTACAGTGGATCTGACAGACTCAAGGGCAGGGCCAGCGTCGAGGTTGGAAGAACCATTGGCGCCGACCCCCTGACTCCGGGGCTCCTTGGATCCATGGACTCCGAAACCCAAGGGTGGATCAGAGAAGGAGCTCTCAGGGCAAATGTCGGAGCCGAACTCCCCGCTATGACTGGGGGGGGGTGGGGGGGGATAGGGCAGCAATACTCCCATCTGCAATTGAGTTTGCAGGAACCTTATCATCTGGTCCATGTCAGCTTCAGAAAGGCTCCTTGTGGATCTTGAGGATACCCCCGACACCGGCCGGAAGGGCCAATGCGAGGATGACCACGAAGCGGGCCGATCCTCCTCCTCCGGCTCCGGGAGAATAGTGGGGAACGGAGCCAATGGGAAGACGGCCTTACAACTTTTTCTGGAGTAGAGACCATTTTAGCAGGGGGGGGGCTGACGGATCTGAGTCTGCTTGCCTCTTGCGACCCTCTCCCTGACTCTCTCTCGCTCTCCTTTTCCTTGTGTTTGACATTCCTGTCCTCTCTCTCACCCTGTTTGGAAGTGGGAGTCCCGGACAGGGAAGGAGGGCCAGATGCCTGAACAGTCACAGCCATGGATGACGAAGACACTGCATAAGAGGTGGTTGATTCTGCAGGTAAAAGACCTGCCAGAATCAGCTTGGTCCTGCGATCCTGCAGGGCCTGGAGGTTGAATGCTGCACATATCTTGCAGCCTGATGTGAGGTGAGGAACCCCTAGACAAACCACGCACAGAGTGTGACCATCGCCCGGCGACAGCTTATGGCCACACTCTGTGCACTTAGAAAGCGTCAGCTTTTGTGTCCTGATGTGAGGTGAGGAACCCCTAGACAAACCACGCACAGAGTGTGACCATCGCCCGGCGACAGCTTATGGCCACACTCTGTGCACTTAGAAAGGCACACACACACACACACTCCAAGGGCGGGAAAGGAAGGCCTACACAGGGTGAAAGTTCTAAAACTTTCCTTCTCTACTACTATTTATTTTTTTTTTGTTTGACGCAAAACCCGAGGATAAAGTGAGGAAAGGGAATAACTGTTTTGACACTCACAAACCACACAGACAGAAAGTTAGCTGAATAACCTAACTATACCTGCCTGGAGCTCACGAATCCCGTCCTGGTGAAGCCGCGGCAAATGAGATCTGAGGATTGGAAGGAGGTTGCAGTGTAGTATGGGTAAGGGGGAGGAGCTTGGAGCTCAGATCTTTAGCTTGGTAAGCTGCCGGCTCGGATCCGTCTT
>NC_056737.1:218020896-218043396 GCF_019279795.1 Protopterus annectens
CTTCTACACTTATACCATCTCACTATGAACTCTTCTTCACCACCTACCCTTCTAACCCCCACTAATACCTTGCTAACTTTAACTTTAACTCTACTTTTCCATACTACCTCCTATTTCTCCACTTAGTCCAGCCCAACCACCTCTACTACTTCAAACCAAAGATCTTACCCACAGTAGTAAAACACAACTTCCCTAAACCTCTTCCATATCATCCCCTGCACTCAAAAGGAAAACTTAACCACTTACTACCATCTCTCTTCATCCACCTACTTCTAGCAGGTGATACACACCCTAACCCTGGACCTAGTTCCATCAACACCACCATCCCTCCAAAAACCAACACAACTGCCAGCCTCAAAAGCCTTAAATTAGTTACTCTAAATGCCCAAAGTTTATGAAATAAAGTAACTAACTTCCATGCCTGGCTTAACCAGAACCAACCAGACATAGTAGCCATCTCAGAGACTTGGTTAAAACCATACATCTCTGACTCAGAAATTCTACCCCCTGGCTACCAAACCATTATATATCACCGCATGAATAGAAGAGGTGGAGGAGTAGCCTTAGTATTCTCTAATACACTCCCCATTATTCCTTACCCAAATCCCACTCCTCAGTTTAACAATGCAGAACTTGTCATAGGTGTACTACAAATGAACACTCATAAAAGTATCTGCATCATATCCTTCTATATTCCCCCAGGTAGCAACACTACTACTTTAGAAGATATCCTCTAATGCCTCAACTAATATCCACCTAGAGACCTACATTCTGTGTGACGCACTAGACTGAATAAAATTAAAAACAAAAAAATCACATATCATTCCATCTCTCTCAATCTCACCCAATTTACTAACTCTATCACCAGACCCAACAAAATCAATCCTCCAGGATCCACTCTGGACTGTATACTAACTACCCACCCTAACAACATTTTAGACTCTGACATCCTTCCTGATTCTATTAGTGACCACCTGCCTGCCTTTATCCTTCGAGCAACCCATTCCTCCCCTCACCAGCACCATTATATTCATATTCATAACCTTATTAACTTCAACTCTACAACCTTCTCTAACACCCTCAAACAAACTAACTGGAAAACTCTAAAAACACTCCATCTAGATAACGCTGTTGATCACTTCAATTCCACCTTCCTAAATGTACTTAATACCCAAGCACCTCCACGATCTATTAGAGTCGAACCCAACCTCGCACCATGGCTAACCAAGGGAACCAAAAAAATTATGCAACAGTGAGATAAATGCTGGAAACTTTCCCAGCACAATAAACTTCCTGAAACCCTCCTTAAATATAAGCAACTTCGCAACCTCACCAACATATACATAATCAAGGATAAACAATCCTACTATATGAAACTCCAGACCAACCACTCCACAAACCCCAAACAATTTTGGAACTCCATCAACTCACTCCTTCACCCAGGCACTAAAAACAACCCTTGCCCTGATACTCCTAAGACCGATGCAGAAATTGCCTCTCTTTTCAACTCCTTCTTTATTAACTCTATTGCTGAACTAACTAAATCCTTCCCAAACACCCCACCCTACCCTTACAAGCTAGTCATTCTACCCCAGCCACTAAACCCAGCCCCCCAACCTTTGAACTTAATCCAATTCCAACTTCCTACATAAAAGAACTCCTCAGCAAGCTGAAACCATGCTCCAATGCCCCAGATAGCATTCCCTCTAAGTTCTTAAAAATTGCTGCAGACGGCATCACCCTCCCCATTAGCATCTTAATCAACAGATCCATACAAGAATCTTATGCCCCCAAGCTCTGGCGTTCTGCCTTTATACATTCTCTTCACAAAGGCGGTAAAAATAATAATACCTCTAACTTTTGCCCCATAGCCATCCTCTCCCCAATATCTAAAATACTGGAAAAATGCGTTCACACCCAACTAATGCCCTTCCTAACCACAAACCATCTAATCTCTCAAAACCAACATGGCTTCCGACCTGGCCATAGTACTATTACTGCTCTTCTCTCATGCTTAGAGATAGTCAACCGTGCCCGTGACTCCAGAAATATCGTTTCTACAGTTTTACTAGATCTCTCCAGAGCTTTCGACACTATCTCCTACACCCATCTGGCTAATCTTAACCTTTCTCACAACTCCCTGTCCTGGTTTTCAAGTTATCTATCTGATAGATCTCAAGCTATAAAATGGAAGAAAGGCACCTCTGACTTCCTTCCCATCCCTACTGGAGTTCCCCAAGGATCTATTCTCGGCCCTATGCTCTTTAACATCTTTGTCAATGATTTCCACTCAGCCATCCCAAATACTAAAATAGTACAATATGCTGATGACTCCACTCTAATCTGCAGAGCCACCAACCTCCCAGAACTTCAATCTTACACACAAGCCGCCTTCTCTGCCACTGAGGACTGGATGTTGCAAATCCATTTATCTCTAAATGCTAACAAATCTAAAATACTACTTTTCACTCCTTCAAAATCCTGCCCACTTGATGATAATTCGTTCCAAATCAGAAGCCACAACAATTCTACTATAGAAATCATTCCCTATGCTAAACTACTTGGGGTCACCATAGATGAACACCTAAAATTTGACACACATTCAACTAAACATAAAAAAAACATCAAAAACTTGGCCTACTATATAGAAACATCCACCATCTCACTCCTTCTACTAGACAAACCCTTGCCACCACCTACTTTCTCCCCACTCTAATGTATGGTGCACCCATACTAACTAATGTATGGTGCACCCAATACTAACTAACCTATCTGCCTCAATCTCTTCCAAAATGGAAAGTTGTTACAATAAAATCTCCAAGTTTGCCATAAATGACAAACACACCTCCCACCATTGCTCTGCCCTCCATATTCTTAACTGGCTAGAACTTCCCAACCATCTGGATTACCTCCAACTTACTATTGTCCATAAGCTATTCTTTAACCCTACCATATGCCCTGCTCTTTCCAACTTCCTACAACCTTACACTCCTAATAGGCCACTTAGATCTTCCCACCTAAACCTTCTCACTGTCTACAAACCAACCCGCCCTGGACGGCACCTCCTGTCCTTCTCCCTAGCCAAAAAATGGAACTCTCTCCCTCCTTTTCTACGAACTATTGAAAACACTAACAACTTCAAATCACATCTACATTTGTACTTATTCTCTAAGTGGAAGTGTAATTGCACTTTACCCATCTAGCCTTCTTCTCTCCTCACTTTAAATCATATTTTCCCTACTTCCCCTTTGCCTACTACTTAACTCCTCTAGAAATTACTTCTTAACACCTCTAGAAATGACTCTCTATTCAGCATGATTTCTTGTACATTTCATACATATTATATCTAGTTTTCTTTCCCTGTTCTTCTCTCCCTTCATTTGTACCTGTTCTGGCACCCAAACAAAACACATTTTCTATACAAACCCTGGAATTTTTTCCTTGCAACATGACCTATTTGCTAAATTACTAATGTACCAGTTCATGTCTCTATTCTACATAGTATTTGCACCAGTTCATGTCTCTGTTCTCAAAATTGTCTGCTCCCTCAATTGCTACTATAACTTGCTTATCTTATGTATCTGCATCCTGAGGGGTACTTTATCTGAATGCTTAATGCTTACTATGTAAAGTGTAGCTTTATCAATGTACCAGTTCATGTCTGAATTTTGAATAGTTACTTAATCCACAAACTCAATGTCTACTATGAAATGTGAAGCTTTACCAATTTACCTGTTTGTGTCTGTATTTTTTTCTATACCCTCCATATCAATTGTATTTTGCTTAGCTTATGTATCTGTATCATGAATGGCAACTTTATCCAATATCTAATGTTTTACTATGTAATGTTGGAGTTTTTCTCCCCAGGCCTCCACTGAAAATGGGCTCTCGAGCCCAGTGGACCCCCGGCACCAAACTGAAATAAATAAAAAAATAAATCTTGGCATCAGTCAAAATATGTAGCCTGAAGGCTATTACTAGAACACTCAAATGGGCAATAATGGGAATGTTAAAACTCATTGTAACTATGTACTAAAACCAGTATTTTGATTCAACAACAGGAGGAAGGCAGGAAACACTACTAGACAAGGAACTCTAACTCAAACGTTCCCTAGGAAAAGGAAGCGACAACAGAACACACTATAAAAAGAATGCGAAGGAGAGGACTAGGTCCCTCTAAATTAAACGGGCCTAGCCCGCCAAACACAAGGGATACCACACACACACTCCAAAAAACTAACCGAACAGGCTCAAACACACACAAAAAACACAACATAGCTATGAGAATAGCTTTTTTGTATAAAAGAGAAGTACAAAACTTTAGAAAGTTTAGTAAGAGTGTACTTAGCCACAGCCAAGCTCGATACCAGGTCCTAACTCAATGAGCGGCAAATGAGATCTGGGGGTTGGCGCGAGGTGCATCCTGGGATATCGGTTAGCCCAGCCAATTAGAGATTTCGTGCTAGAAAATAGTCGGCTGAGTCAGAGCCGATTCTCGGCTCCGAACCCATCAGTAATGAATGTAGGTGAGATAGGACCGCATAACATCCAGTATTTTGATTCCCCGAAGCCCATGTGTTCATCAAAAACCTCAACATAGGCAAGGGTAAGGAAGTAAATCAACAGGACATTGACCCACAGTACTAGGGCAACCAATAAGCCTTCAAATAAAAATGCATTACAAAAGATAAATGTGGGACCGAAGGGTCTCAAATTATCCTTTATCTATATCTACCAGTGCTTAGCTCTAATGTAATGAGCATGCAGGAGTTTTATGGGGTTCTTTTTCATTCAGCTCCATGAAGATCACCTCGTCTCCTGAAGTCAATGGATACACATATGCATAACTTGGCAGGAATGCATTACCTCCATCTAGAATGTATTAAAATAACTTCTGTTACTTAAACATCACAGAGTGTAAATTATTTTACGGGATCTCTTCAGTAAGAACATTTTTTTTCTAAAAAACTACACAACTCTGATTCTTACACTGCAACAATCAATCATTGCATGAAGATGATATACTCAAAGTTTATGTGCTAACTGTATATATCGGTTCATAAATGCAGCCTTCAACCCATTCATTCTAGTCCCTTCAGCAGCCCTTTCAAATAGCAATTAAAATTACACATGTACATTGTTATAAGCATGGGTTACCAACTGAAAATGGCTATTAATTTTGCTGACTGGGGGGGGGGGGGGTGAGCCCTAGTAAGCTCATTACCTGTTTTTAGAGAACACTCCAAAATGTTACTTATGCATACTGAAGTACTAAAAAAAATACACCAGGAAAACCATCCTCCTTTTTGTCAGTAAATACAAGAGCATCTTTAACATAAACCTAAGTTACCACCAACATTACCATATTCATGGGTGACTTTAATTACCCCACTATTAACTGGGAATCCTATACAACATCAAACATACATGCACACAGATGCTTGGATTTTGTAAACACAAACTTCCTGGACCAGATAGTCAATACATCAACCACGGGTGCAACCATACTGGATCTGGTCCTCACTAATATGGGAGACTGCTGCACACCCCCTACTGTAATGCCTTCCCTGGTAATGTCAGACCACAAAATAGTCTCCTTTCAAGGAAAAATAAAACCTAGATGCCCAGCTAAACCAGGAATATTCAGGAACTATTCTAAGACTAACCTCCTGCTACTAAGGGAGAGCCTGGCAAAATTTCAAGCCCCCATAAACCCGGAGAACACTTCTTCCTACATAGAGCTGTTCACAGAAACCCTGTACAAGCATGGCAATAGCAGCAGAGAGGCAGCTGTATCCACCAGGAAGTAGTACAGAACTAATTAAAAAAACAAGCCACCCTGGCGGAATCACAAAATCAATCAAATGTATAAGATGCGGAAGAAAATCATGGCAAAAATTAAGAGGTGCAGCACCCAGTAGGATAAAAGCTCTCTCATCAAACTAAACAAACAACTAAGAGGACAAATAAAGTCTACCAAAGCCACATCTGGGTTAAGTTTGGGCTCCCAGGCCAAGGACAACCATAAAGCATTCTTTAGCTATGTCCGTAACCTCAAATGAAATATACAATTGTGTGCAGAGCTCATTGTAAATGGAGCCACAAGATATAGCAAACCTCCTGGCTGATAAATTCAGCTCCAACTTTACTCCGCTCTCCTCCTCAACCTTCCCCCAGGGAATATCATCAAATAGAATTCCCCCTACTATTACTACGGAACAGGTAATTAATGCTCCCTCCAAGACCAAGAACACTGCATCAATGGGCCCAGACAACATTGCAAGGATGCCTTCTAAATAGCATGAAACATGACCTGGAATTACTATTTAACTGTAACCTCCAAACAGGCTTTGTGCCTCATGAATGGAGAAAGGCAACAGTCATCCCTCTGCACAAAGGTGGGCCACCTACAGACCCATAAGTCTCACTAGTTTTATATGTATAGCCATGGAAAAGAATTATCATGGAGATGATCAACAGTGATATAATAAACCTCCAGACACTGGACCCAACCCAGTTTGGTTTCGTCAAGGGCAGATTGTGCCTACTCAACATGGACTTCTTTGAGAAGGTCACCAAAGCAATGGATGAGGGCAAAATCATTCACACTGCCTAATACCCCACTCGGACATTGTTGACAAACTTAAAAGGTAATGTACAAACTCGTATGTCTCCCAGTGGATAGCCAACTGGCTCAGACAGAAGCCAGGAAATTAGAATTGGGGAGTTCACCTCTACAAAGAAGCCAGTCACAAGTGCAGTCCCTCAGAAATCAATCCGTGGACCGCTCCTTTTTGGCATTTACTTCTAAGAATCAAGGCCAATGTGAGTGGTCTCTGGCTGACTAAATTTGCAGATGTTTGCAAATTAGGGGCTGTCACTGAATCTCACACTGACACAAATGTTCTCCAGGAGGTGCTGACACAGAAACAACTGGTTTCAGACCCATGGACTAAAATTAAATGCAAAGAAATGCATAATAGTATCCTTTGGAAAGTCATCCATCCCTGGTAACCATTATATTGAGAACACACCCCTTAGAATTGACCCAGTAATCAGGGACTTAGGGAGACAGACAGACAGTAATCTAGCCTTTAATCATCATGTGTCTACTGTGATGAGGAAATCATTCTATGTTGCGCAACTTACAAAAAGGTATGGCATCCAAGTCCAAGGAAGTCATTGTTCCAATGTATTCAGCATTCATCAGACCTATCCTTGAGTACAAAGCCCCCTTTAGTATGTACCTAACCAAGCACATCCAACAACTGGAATGTCCACAGAGGCTCCACACTAAAAGAATACAGGGAGTAAATAATATTCCCTATGCAGACTGCCTCAAGGTCCTATCCATGTATTTGGTCTCCTACAGGTTCTTGAGGGGAGATCTATGCCTGGCATACAGGGCATTGTCAGACCCCACTCTGATGGACCTCCTGCATATCCACGAAACAAGTACCAGAATTACCCGTTCTAAAGACGTAAACCTTGCCTGTGATATAAATAGGACCTGCCGGAGAGATAAGTATGTATCCCAGAGACTACACAGTCTATGGAACAGGCTCCCCATCCATGTGAAGCAGAGTTCCTCCCTAACCCAATTCAAGTGCAACTTGGGACAACTGGATGGGAAACCAGAAATTTATCTCTGGTTTGGCACCTATGTCTCTAATGCAAACAGGTAACCTGTAAATAGTTAATCTCCCAGGCCCATGTTTACACTTATCAAGGGTATCAGAACTTGTCAGAGATATGGGATGCATGGCTGGGCTTAAAAAGGCCGCTGTGGTCATTAGCCTAGTGAACACCTATGAACCTATAAATAAGCAGGAAGTAGGCTTAATGTTGCATCTGAAGGCTGAATTCTTGGAAAACTAGCGTTAGCACCTGCTACAGGGATAAAAAAAGTACAGTTGTGTACCTACCATAAATGTAGATGTTCAAGTGTATTCATTGTTACAGTCATTACAACTGGGTTATCCTGCTGGCAGGCTACCCGCAGTCGGCCTGAATTACAAAGTCCTGGTCCGGCGTCGGTTCCTGTCGCCTCCTCCCTGACGTCAGTGCACCAGGGGTATAAAAGATGCAGCCGACACCATTTTCTTCAGTTTTTCTTGCCCCAGATGTCAGGTGCCCCAAAAGGGTAGGCTAATTTATGCCAATAAACATGCATGCAGTAAAGTAAAACTCTACCTTCATCTACAAGTAAATACACCACATAGGTTGTATAGAATAGAGAAGTACAGATAAGCCCCAGCAAAGTAAAGGGGGATGGTGGGTGGGTAACCTGGAGTACAACAGTGAATACACTTGAACATCTACATTTATGGTAGGTACACAACTGTACTATGTTCGTGTTTCACTGTTGCAGTCATTACAATTGGATTGAATCCCAAAGCTAAGGTTGGGCGGCTGTGGCTAAATAGGATTAGGAGAGGCTATGAGGCCCTGCAGAACTGCAGTGGCAAAGCCTGCTCTGGATTTAGAGTAGAGAGGTAAGTGATAGTGCTTTGTAAAAGTGTGCAGTGAACTCCAAGTTGCAGCCTCTAAGATGTCTTTGGTTGGTACTCCTTTGAGGATGGCTGCTGAAGTTGCTGCTGCTCTGGTTGAATGCCCTTAAGCACTGATTTGCCATGCTGTGAATAGCAGAAACGAATGCAGTGGCCTATCCATTTTGAAATAGCCTTTCCTTGTGATCCTGCAGCATATGCCACTAGAAGTTGTTCAGTCTTTCTGAAAGCTTTGGTTCTGTCCAAGTAGAAGCGTAGCTGCCTGTGAATGTCCAAAGAATGCAGAAGTCTCTCACCCTTATTCTGTGGGTTTGGATAAAAGGTAGTTAAATGAATTGTTTGATTCAGGACCACACTGGACACTACCTTAGGCATAAATGTCGGATTTGTCCTCAGAGAAACCCTGTCCTGATGGAATATGATAAAAAGGTTCCACAGCCATGAGTGCCTGTAACTCTGAGACTCGTCTTGCAGAGGTTATTGCTAGGAGCAGAGCTGTTTTCCAGGATAAGAATTTTATATCAGCTGTAGAGGCTGGCTCAAAAGGAGGCAGTGAGTTTTTCCAAGACATAATTTAGGTGCCATGCAGGTATTGGTGCTCTCCTTGGAGGTCTTATGTTTTTGGGCCCTCTGAAGTACTGCCTTAGTAATGCATGAGAAAAAAGAGGTGGTTCTGTATTTTACTGAGCTGAAATGGCAGAGGCATGAATCTTAATTGATGAAAAGGATAGGCCTTTGTCCAGCATCTCAGTTAAGTATTGCAAAATCTGAGGAATATTTGGTACAATCGTGTCAATTCCTTGTGCCTGGTTCCAAGCACAGAATCTCTTCCATTTTTCTGCATAAGATTTTCTGGTGCTAGGCCTCCTGGCCTCCAAAATAACATCCATCACTACTTCAGAGAGAGGCGTGTTTTGAATGGTTACATTATCCGCCATGCTGCCAGATTTAAGGTCCTGAGTTGGCTTTGCAGGATTCTGACTGTTTTGTTGGGTCAATAAGTGAGGAATTTGAGGCAATGTCCAGACTAGGCATTGAGACAAGCTCTTTAGGATTGGGTACCAGTGCTGGTGGGGCCAGTCTGGGGCAATCATAGGTAGGTAACTAGGCTATCGGCCCTAGGGCCCATACAAGCCTAGCCAAAAAATGTACCCTGGCTTTCGCCACCCAAGAAAATTACTTTCATGAGCCCCTGTCGAGCAGAGCCACAGAAGTGATCCCTGTGGTGAATTTCCCATTTCCCATCCAATCATCAAGATTTTTCTTGAAGAGTACTGATGAGGAGCTCTGTTTGACATAGATAGGTAGTCTGTTCCAGAGTATGGGAAGTCTCTGGGACAGGAATCTATCCCTCCAGCATGTTCTGTTTATTGTGGTGACCAGGTTTAGGTCCTTAGAGCGTGTAGCTCGGAGGGATTGGGATTTCTTTAAGTGGAGCATGTCCAACAGCTCTGGGTTTGACATAGCTTTGTATGTTAGGCAGAGATCGCCCTGAGTAGGCGATATGCAATGGAATAAAGCTGTAGTTTTTTGAGACTGTCTTCATAGGGCATCTGTTTGAGGCCAGTAATCCTCTTTGTGATGTATTTCTGTGGTCTTTCCAGTTGTTGTAGACGTCTTGTGAGGTACATACGCTAAGGGGCGTTGTACTCTATAATGGGTCTAATGAGTGATGCGTAGAGGGGAACAATGCCCTCTTTTTTTCTGGATGAGAATCCTTTTGTGATGAGATAAGCCACATAGAAGGATTTCCTGACCACTGTGGCAATGTGATTATCAAAGGAGAAACTACTGTCCACCTGTGTCCCAAGGTCTCATCACATTTTCGGCATTAAGTAGACTACCAGCTATGTGGTAGTTCATGGGTACAGAGTTTTTACCAAAGGGGATGACAATACACTTTTTGGCATTGAGCTTCAGGCCATGGCTTTGACACCAAGTATCTGTCTCAGTGAGGCCCTTTTGTAGTTTGTCCACATCGTTAGGAGTTTCGATTATGGTTCCTAGTTTGCAGTCATCTGCAAACTTTGTTAGCCAAAGACCTTCTGTGTTGGCCTGCACTTCAGAGAAGTAGATACCAAACAGGAGAGGAGCCAGGACTGAACCCTGTGGTACTCCACTTGTCACGGGTCTGATGTCAGATTTGGAATCCACTACTTTCACAGTGTGGGTTCTGTCCGTGAGCCAGTTGGCAACCCATCATGTGACATAGGGATTTATACCTAGAATCAGTATCATTTTTGGCTTCTCTTGTCTGACCTTTAGGAGTACCCTTGGGGAGGAGAGGCAGTGGGGGAAAGGCATATATTGTTATGTTTTTCCAGCTGAAAGATAGAGCATCCACTTTCCATGCTTGCTTGTGATAAGTCCTTGTGCAGAATCTCTGTAGTTGGCAGTTGTGAGACGAGGCAAATAGGTCTATGTCCGGGCATCCCCATTTCCTTGCTATCATGCTGAAGACTTGTGGATCCAATTTCCACTCGTGGGGATCCATTAGGTTTCTTCTTAGTTTGTCTGCCAGAGAATTTATCTTTCTTGGCAGGTATTGTGCTTGCAGATGTACTTGGTAAGTCAATGCTGTGTCCCACAAAGTCATGGCTAGTCTGCAGAGGGGGTAGGAATGTGTGCCTTCCTGCTTATGTACCACATGACTGTAGTATTGTCCGTCTTTATCAATAGTTGTCCTAGATGAAATAGATCCTTGAAGGCAGTCAGAGCATTTTGAATACCTAGCATCTCTTTTTGATTGATATGTAGATGCATTTGGCTTGTGGGCCATGTACCCTGAATACATCTTCCTGCCATATGGGCCCCCCACGCATAATCTGATGCATCTGTTCTTAATGTCTGCCTGGCTGTGGGTAAAGTGAAAGGCTGTCCCTTGTTGTGGTGACAGGCCTTTGCCCACCATCGAAACTCCTGTTGCAGGCAGGGAATGAGGGTAATTATTGTTTCCAGGCTGTGGCAATGTTGAGTCCAAACACTTTTTAGATACCATTGTAGTTTCCTCATATGCAGTCTTGCATATGGAATTAGCAGAATGCAGGATGCCATGAAGCCCTAAGCCTGCAGAATTTTTCTTGCAGATAACTGGGTCTTTATTGCCAACATTTTGAAATAAGTAGTTGTCTGTTTGTCTGGCGTGAGATAAGCCATCTAGGCAGTTGTATTTAAGCTTGCACCCAGGAATATTATCTCTTGTGAGGGTACTAGTTTTGATTTATTTTTGTTTACTGTGTACCCTAGACATGTTAGTAATCTTTTTACAAACGCCAGATGCTGTAGTATAATGTCTTTGTTCGCTGCTTGTATAAGGCAGTCGTCCAAGTAAGGATATATTTGTATTCCTCTTTGTCTGTAAAATGCAATTACTGGTGCCAGGCATTTTGTGAAGACCCTGGGCGCAGTAGATAAGCCAAAGGGCAGTGCAGAGAATTGGTAGTGCATTGAGCCAGCTATAAATCTGAGGTATCTGCTGCATGAATGCCTGATTGGGACATGCAGGTATGCCTCTTTTAGGTCTAAAGTCACAAGCCATGCCTTCTTGCCAGCATGGGCAGAAGCTGCTGCAGAGTCAACATTTTGAATTTTGGAATATCCAGAAATGTGTTTAGAATAGACAGGTCCAGTATTGATCTCCAGGCATTGTCCTTTCTGGGCACAAAAGAACAGTCTTGAGTAAAATCCTAGTCCCTGCTCTTGCTGTGGTACTCACTGAATGGCCCTCATGTCCATGAGGGATGAAAAGTACAGTTTTGTACCTACCATAAATGTAGATGTTCAGTGCCCACATTGCTGCAGTCCTTACACTTGGGTAGTCGGGTCCAATATCAAGGGCTATATAAAGAATAATATGCCGGTCGGTCAGGGCGCGTAACTACCAGGACGACGCCAGGGCAGCCAATCTATCCTCCGGGCTTCCTCATCCTTCAGATTTTTCTTGTCCCAAAGGTCAGAAATAAAAAAAAATAAAGGTCAAAACCAAAAATAACAAACCACCAACCACCTACCTATATGCTAATATATACAATATAATATACACCAAACAACCTGCACCCACACACAACCCAGGAAACCACCTCCAAGAGGAGGGAAAGGGGGAGGATTGACCATCTACATTTATCTACATTTCTTATACTGTGCAAAACTTACAACTGTACTCATGTTCTTCATTGCACATTGTTGCAGTGGGTAGGAATCCCAGCAGAGTAGAAAAAGGGATGGTAAACTATAAGGAAGGCAAAGCGCCAAAATGCCCTGCAAAAACCGCAGCAAAACCAACTCCTAGTGACAGAGTAACCTGGCTGGCAGTGGCAGATGCTCTAGAGAAAGTATGCACAGAACTCCAAGTAGCTGCCTCCAAAATATGGTTGGCCCACTCTCAAAAGCAAGCGTGGCAGACCCCCTAGGAAACAGGGATAATCCCATCCCAGAACTCCGCCATGATGGGAATAACAGAAAGTAATGCAAAATTGATAAAACCCTGAGAAGGTAATTTTTTTACACATTTGCCCTGGCTGCCCAAGCTTGCCGTGAACACTCAACAAACTAGTTGAACTGAACCCTTTACCCAAATAATAATAATAACACATGCAGTTCCAAAACATTTATCCAAAAATTTGCATTTTTCCCCTGCAATTTGGGGATGCAAAAAGTAGGGCAAATGAATAAACAGTAGAAAGCATGGCTAGAAACCAATTCTAGGGCATAAAAACCTTATAGAAAATCATGAAGGACCATTCCATGGAAAATCAAAAAGGCTCAACTGCCATAAGGGCCTGTAATTCAGAAACCCTTCTGCAGACAAAAAACAAGTCTTGCAGCGTAAATTCCATGATAAAGCAGTAGAGTCAGCAGTAAAAAGGTTACAAAGGGAGTTTCAGGAACAAAGGCCCAACACAATTGATCCCAAGGGAGTAATCTTCGTCTTCTTCGTTGGGGTAAGGACTCTAAGAATAGAAACTTGCGGATATTGAACAAAGGATGAGTGCAAAAATCGTAATAGTGAGAAGTGAGCTGAAAGTGCTGCAACATGAACTCGAAACAGAAACCAGAACGAAAAACAGAAGAGCAGTAACTCAGTACACACATAAAAGCTCAACAAATTAACTTCAAAAAAATCAAAATCTTTAAAAAAACTCCAAAATCTTAATCTTATCCATTTCTCAGCCGCATAATCTTCCATTAAAAACTTTCTCAGTACTTTGGAGGCCCATTAAAAACCCAATGAGGTTCTGGAACAGAATTATGGCCATTGTTAGAATAAACACATTATCTGTTATTGACAGAGAGTGAAGCTTGACATTGAAAAAATGGCTGTGGCTTCCGTGCTAGGAGCTTCTGAGGCTAGCTACAAAGGTAATGATACCTCGTGACTGACTTCTTTGGCTAATCTGGCCAGTGCAACAGCCAATCTCCTGTCTGACAAATCAAAGGTGCTTTGGGAGGAGAGGCAGAGCCAGTAAAAAGGGACATGAGGCAGAGGTGGAAAGAAAGACACATGAAGATTGCTCCAATTGAAAGAAAGAGCATCCACGAGCAAGCTGTGGTTAAAATGATGTTTAAGCAAACTCTTGGGCAGAGGATGGTTAGTTGGAGAAGTTTAACAGATTCATGAAATAGTTGAGGATCCAATTTCAGATTTCTGAAATACATGAGCTGATCCACTCATGCTCTGATCCATAATTGCCTGGCAAGAACAAAACTGCTAAGGAAGAGCTTGCCTGGGCAGAAACGCCTCCTGAAGATTGAGTTGTAAGCTGAGCAGTGTCTAAGTAAAACATCTGCTTTTGCTTGTAGAGGATAAGAAGCAGTTGTCCTTGTGTTGAGAATCACAACCTGTCCCTGTTTGTCTGAATGTGAAATCAAACACTTGTCCTGAAGAAGGACACTTTGAAAGTATCTTCTTGTAACTGCTATGCTCTCATCTCCTCTGACATGTGTGATATGTAGTCTCTGTAGTCCCTCAGGCCACTTGTTGTGTATCCTGTTTGTTTTTAGATGAGCTTGATCTGACCTGTCTACAGGCATCTGTCGCTTCCCTCATTTGGCTGACAGCCACCACAAAGAGAGTCCCTGAATTTCGTGACATAAGGTATTATTTAAGCAAAGATTCCAGCAATGCAATTATTTGTGTGAATGATGCCAGATGTGAGCTGGCTTGTGTGATTCCATACATTTTGAGATATGGATGAAGCTTCCTCATATGCAGAAGGCAGGAACTGTCACCTCAGAATGACCGATGTTGCAAGGCCTAAGGACTGATTGATCAATCCTTGGAAGTATAGACTCTTCTCTTTGAGGATAGAGTTGCTGAGTAATTCGATTGACAGTAAGCACAAAGCCCATCTCACATGTCTTGAGAGGGTTGTATTCAGTCTCACCTAGAAAGCATTGATAAATTGAGCACTTAATTTAGACTTATTCCACATTCTGCTCAATAGAATCCTTCCTCTTCCCTTAGCCAGACTATCACATATCCCAAATATAGGAGAAGCTCTTCCCTAGTTTGAGCAAAGCTAAAGCTGTCGCCCAACAAGGATAGAGATGGACCCAGAACAATTAGATAAGCCTCTGGCTGATATGAGAAACTGAACATGAAGGGAGCAGTAGATAAGCTGCAGATGAATTCGATAGACTGATCTGATAGGAACATGAAGGTAAGCCTCCCTGAGATCTGAAACTGAGTCAGCATGACCAGAAGGTAAGCTCCTGAGATCCAAAGAACTTTGAATGTCCACTTTGCCTGATGGATGTTGTTGCTGCAACGCCAACCATTGGAACTCAATGAATGTCCAGTACTGTCCAGGATAGATAAATCCAAATTGGTCTCCCACTCATAGAGGCTCCGTTTGGTACCAGGCCAGCGTAGAATAAACCTGTTTGTGAGCCTCCCTGTAGAGGAGGAGGAACAGGAGGCCCTTTAGTTGGAGTGGAGGAGGCACCTGTTTGAAAACCTGTATGGATAATAGGATATGGAACGCCATATGTGCTACAACTGTCCTGGCAAGGTATGGAAAATAAAACCTCAGTCCCAACCTTCCACAACCAATACAGGTCTGGCAGCTGTAAAAAAACTCAATTTTGGGCTGAAAAGTGCCAGCCTGAAAAGGAAACCCGCTGCCAGGCTCAGGAGCCCCAGCCCTGCCCTCAAGGAAGGTCATTGGAGCCTCCTGAGCTCTGACGCCTGACTTAGATCTGCCCTCATAGTAGAGAAATCTGAAGGATACGTCCACCCCTTTACTTGAGTCATTTCTACCTTTGGAGGCTGGGACCCTAGAAACTTTAAAGAAGAAGGATACCGACCTAGCCTTTGTTTCCAATTTCTACTAAACTTTGGAGGCTGACCTGCAAAAAATCTTTAACAGACAGCAGGACAAATCTTTTGTTTTGATTGTAAATGCAGATCAGTGATCCTTCAGCTGTATGTGCCAATACCCCAGAGCAGTAACAATAGCCTAAAAATCCTTTACAGTCAGTGGCAGCCACCCAAATTAAAATCCCTCAGCCAGGCTGCCCAACAACTCAATACGCTTTTGCCAGCCAGACAACACTACCTACTGCCAGAGCAACAACCTTAGACTGCAATTCATGCTTAGACACCTTTGGTAATTCATACCTGTGATAGCAACACTTTTACACTCAATATATACTGCCAGAGCATCAGGCCCCCTTTTCCCACTTAGAAAAGCCTTGTCTGTCCTTTTTTCTTTACACAACGGAGAAGCTCCAACATTCAGGTTTCTTCTTTCAACAGTGCCTAAGTATAAACTAGACCCCTACCCTCTAAAGATACCCCTCCTTATCTGTAGGATGTAATACCTAACAACAGAAGCTCAACACCTCTCAAAGAGGGCTAATTAAGAACTGGTCTGAAACAGGAATCTTAAAATGATAAAAATAGGAGGTATACCCAAAGGCACTCTATAGAAACAGCCTGAGCTCCCACCGCTTCTCTCCCTCAAGAAAAACCTGAGTTCCCACTCTAAAAATGCTCTCATGGACAGGAGGAAGCAGCCAAGAAAAATCCTCAAAAACAGAAATTCCTAAGCCGCTTCCTGAATCAGAGATCAGAATCATCTCCCAGACCTAGTCTGCAGCCTCATGTCTGAAAGAGTTTCTGCTGCTCTCTTGGCAGGAGGCCCTAGCTCCACCTAATCAATATACCAGGACCTTTCAGAATAAGGAGAGTATTCTGCAAGTAGATCAGCGCCAGACTCCATAACATCTGACAGGGCAAGAACTGAAGAGAAGAGCTTGGGGAAACTGGAGTCTTAGCTGGAGAGCCCTGGGCAAACCCCTAGAGGAAGTAACAGAATCTGGGAGCCTGGCCCAAGGAATTGAGAGGTTAACCCGGATAATACCAACCTGCTAGGGGTAACAGAACTGGAAGCTCCTGAGATGCTGCCCCCTGCGAGAAGGAACACAAACAGAAATCAGCCGCCCAGCCACTGACACCTGGGAGGGACCGCAGCAACCCGAGAGTTGACCCCGTCTGCACAGACGGGCGGAGGCCAGCTCAGCTAATAAGGTCTTGTTCTGCGCTTTCCAAAACCCCTCCATGAGCGAATTGCTCCAATCAATAATTCCTAAAGAAAACAATCCGCTAACAATCTTTCTTTCTTTATTAAGCTTATCTAAATCAAGCTTGGCGCAGCCAAGCCATGGGCGCCGTGACAGCCCCGCATAAGCAATTGCACCGCTTCCGGAATACTAACCGGTGATTCCCATAAGAAATCAATTAACGCTTTATTAAATCTAGCACCAAAATGACTTTCCAACAAAAAACGAAAACTAAAAAGCAAAAAATCAACACGGTAACCGCAAACTCAATGCTGTTTGCATCGCCAAGATCGGCAAAAACTTTGAAAAGATGTACGCGTCCTGCGGGCACCAAAACCAAACATTCCAACGGGTACTTGGCCGCCTCCAGCCTTATACTTTTGATGTCAAATCGATGCGCCTCAGAACGACAAAGTGTAAGGACTGACTGCAGCTTCTGATATCGAATCTTGTTTTTGTGCCTCTGCCCATTGATTGTGTGGCAGGTCTGGCATTCCGTTTGTCCTTGGCAGGGTGTGAAAATGGAACCTGTAGCCTTGTGAAACTATATTCAGGACCCATTTGTCCTGGATGATCATGTGCCAATTTTGTGAAAAAAGTTCTAGTTTTCCCCCTAAATGGGCTGCCAGAAGATAAGTGCTTGGTGCTGGCAGGGGAAAGTCATTGAGACTGTTTCCTGTATGGCTGTGATTTATCTTCTCCACTTTTAGAGGTAGAAGCACCCCATTGTTTAGACCTGCGAGTACACCAATAAGTGCTAAGGCTAAAAGCCGAGAAACAAACTGATGCGACAGCGTAAAATAAAATCAAGAATATTTATTGTAAACAACCGATAACACAAGAGTTTAGCGCTGTTAGGAAAATTAATTTGGACATCTATTTTAATAAAAGTTTTCATTTGTTTGAAAAAAGAGAGATATCACGTAAAGGAAATCAGAACAAAGAAAATCAGACTACAGAATTGAAAAAAGTTAGTACATTCATTCCACCCTCCCACCCTAAGGTAGATTTATGAGAAAATGACTATAAAAAACTTTTATCATGAATATAAAAATGTAAAAGAAATGACCAAATATAGTAATTTAACTGTAGATGACAGTAAATTATTAAGTGAAATTATGAACAATTTGAATATTAGGGTGATGAAACCAGACAAGGGGGGTGGTATTGTTTTATACTACAACTTTCGATATACTATGAAAATGTATGATATTTTACACTACTCAGGAAATTATACTCCTATTTCAATTAATGAACTTAATTTGGCATATCACAGGATAGATTCCTATATAGAGGAATATCATATTGAAGGGAGAATTACCGAAGAAGAGTATGATTTTTTAAGGGTTCAATTTCCCAAACTAGCATCATTTGTAGGTATACCCAAGGTACACAAGGACAGAACTGATCCCCCATTTAGACCGACAGTTTCTGGAAGTCATTCCAAAACCTTCACTAAAGGGAAATATATTGACGCAAAACTAAAAAATATTTATGATAAAGTACCCCATATAGTGAAGGATTCTTGGAGCTTTCTCAGAAATTTTCCAATGGATTTACATCTCGACAAAATTATATTTTTAACTATAGATGTTATAGATCTATTCTCTTGCATCACCAGAGATGATGGACTTGAAGCTTTTACTAATAGTATTATAAAATATTCCGGAATGGAATGGGAGGATATACGTTTGTTACAAGAAATGATGTCAACAGTTCTTGACAACAATTTTATTTATTTTGAAGGGGAAATTTTCAAACAGATAAGGGGCGTAGCGATGGGTGCTGCTTGCGCCCCCTGTTTATGCAAATATGGTGATGGTATATTGGGAAGACAATTTACTATTTAAGAGTGATTTTTATCAACATGTTAAACATTATTCGAGATTTTTAGATGACACTTACATTTTATGGGGGACAGATAAACAAACACTGGAGACTTTTATACATTCTTTGAACTCCAGTAGTGACTACTTAAAATTCACTTATTCTTATAACAATATAGGTGTACCTTATTTGGACACGTTAATAAAATATAAAACACATCAACTTTTTTCATCTATTTATAGGAAGGGTACATTTTCAAATAGCTATCTGCATTATATGAGCTGTCATCCTGAGAAATTAAAAAATAACATATTTAAAGGACAATGCGTACGAATAGTATGTATGACCTCAGATGATGGTGTTTTAAGGGAAGAATTAGAGTATATCAAGAAATTATTTTACAAAGGGGATATCCTAGTAATATGATGGACAATACCATCCAATACATTTAAACTTACGTGATACTAGATACCAACCGTTGTTAGGTAGCAATAACAGATTTCCAGGGCAGGAACCCAATACCACATATGTTATGAAGAATATGGAACCCATTAACACTGTTAATTTTCAAAAATCTTGTGTGGTTCAATATAACATGACAGCTAGTTATGTTAAAAAAATTATAAGTGATTCTTGTTTTTTAATTTTTAATGATGTCCAAATTACTAAAGTTATTGGCACAAAACACAATTTTATTTTTAAAATGGGAAATATTTAAATAATGAACTAAAAAGCTGTATTAGAAGTAAATTAGGTAATTGTAATAGTAAGTTTGTGGTCTATTTGAGTATATGTCAAAAATGTTCAAATTTTTATGTAGGCAAGACTGAGAGACATCTTAAAAAAAAAGAATTTATGACCACATGTACAGCATAAAGACAAAGGACAGAAATAATGCCCTATACAGGCACATTTTAAACAAAGGGGATGACCATATATTCAAATTCCTTATTTTAGAAATAGTCAAATTTGACCCTAAAGGGGGTGATGTGAAAGGGTGGTTAAGTTAGAGAGATTTGGTGGCAAATTTATCTTGGCATACCCCTCGGTCTAAATGACTATATATCTATAAAACCATTACTGGGTATTAGAAATAACAAATTATAAATTTTACACTACATATAATAACAACAAAAGTTCATTTATGGATTCGTTTTGAAGTTTTAAACAATTTTTACTAGTATACATTTTATATTGCTTTTTATTAGTGTTATATATAATTAATAGAAAATTTTAACAATATTTATACATTATATATTTTTATTTTTAACATACATATTCACTCTGCTACTTAGACATTCACACACATTATTTTTATATATCATTATATATCAGATTTCAGCCATTATAGACATTAGAAGTTATATAACAGTAATCCTTGTTATTGTATATAATATTATGAAAATTACGACACCTTCATAATATGTAGTCTGTATTATTTACACCTATGTATGAGTGCCAGGAACAAATGTATTATACATATATATTTTTTTATATTTTTTACATTTTTTATATACTATTGATATTATTAGTATGTTTTTCTTACAATGTCACTTTAAATATTTGAATGCTTTTTTGGCGCCAAAAAAGCTATTTAAGTATCTAAACCAAATTGTTTCATGAGTTCTGAGGAAGCCCTGTTATTGTGGGTGAAAGCGCTAAACTCTTGTGTTATCGGTTGTTTACAATAAATATTCTTGATTTTATTTTACGCTGTCGCATCAGTTTGTTTCTCGGCTTTTAGCCTTAGCACTTATTGGTGTACTCGCAGCCTTCTTTACACAGTTACGCTAGCTTATTTATTTTTTTTCCATTGTTTATACCTGTAAGAGCCCTGGGGCTGGGATCCGCCTCTGGGGTGTCTGTATCCTGCCCTCTTTGTGGCCTGACACTGGAGGACCAATTATTTGCAGGCCAGTTCCTGCTAAATCTGGGAGGTTGTACCTGTAAGAAATCCTTGATTGTTTGCATAGATTTAGCTTTGTCCTCCATTTTCTTCAACACCCCTTCTGCTTTAACACCAAACAAGTTATCATGCTGTAATGGAGCATCTAATAATTTTGCTTTAACATGATCAGGCAGATTCTGTTCCTTTAACCAAGCATGCCTCCTAATGACAGAACCCATAACAGCGGCCCTGCAGGAAGCCTCCAGACAATCAAAACCACATTGCAAAGGATGCTTTCCCACTTGTTCAGCTGCATGCAATAAATCCTGCATTTCTTTGTTTTCTGCACATTCAGAATTTATCAACATTTTCTGTTTAAGTAGTGACATAAGATATTGCTGATATTTAAGCATATGAAACTGACAATTTAAGGCCCTTATAGCCAAGGTAGCAGAAGTGTAAATCTTTTTCCCCCATCTGTCCAGGGCCCTTGAATCCCTATCAGAGGGGATAGGGTTTTTTTGCAGTGGACGCCTTGACCCCTTTGGGACCCTGAGATATAGTTTCTGGGTCAGCAGCAGGGTTTTTGTAAAGAAATTTATGTGAATCAGGAACCCTGTAGTATCTGTCTGGCTTCACAGGAGCTAGTGATAAAGAGTCAGGAGTGAGACCGGACTCAATAAATACATCATCTACAATGTCTAAAACAGGAGGAATAGCAAGGGGCCTGTGCTGAGGTAGTAAAAGAAAATCTCTGAGCTTTTTCTTAGATTCTGAGTAATCTTGGCTCTCCCAATGGAAATGCTCCCTCATAGTATGCAGGGTCTCCCTATAAGAATAATCTTCAGAAGAAGAAGAAGCTGACGGGATAGATTCTTCAGCATCAGAATCCTCATAAGGAGGAAGAGAGTATCCCTGTTCAGAAGAGGAATCAGAGGAAATGGAAACCTGATCTGAAGATTCATATTCTGTCTCTTGCCTAGGTCTCTTATCAGGAGGGGGATGGGAACCCCTGATCAAAGTAATTAAGTCTTCGGCCATTTTAAGCATCTGTTTTTTAGGCATGGAGGCCTTTCCAGGGGAATGTTGTACTTGTTTCCTTGTCTTTAGAGGTGCTTTAGTCTTTGCCTTTGAAGCTGAAGTCGTTTTCACATACAACTGTGTAGGCCTGAAAACGCCCTCAGAAGCCGATGCTTGCTCAGTGGCTCTGGACCCATCTGAAGGAATAGTTTCCGAGGGTCCAATACCTTGAGTTTCCAGCGGCCTAGTCAGAAGCGGCCTGTGGCTTTGAGGTAGCGGACATCAGGGGCTGCGAAAGCGCTTCACTGAGAACCGGCGACTGGCCTAGCCGAAGCCTCGTTGTCGGTTTTGGACCTCAGATGCTTGTCCTTTTCTTTGTCTTTGCGCTTTTTATAAATTCCGGTAGTTGGCTGTTCCGACGGCATTATATAATTAAATCTTCTGCCAAAATAATGAAATGCAAAATCGTACCAACGCTTAATAGTGCGTTGGTTAAATCTAGCACAACACCGACAACTAGCAACGTCGTGGTCAGGGCCTAGACAAGGAATACAGTAAGAATGAAAATCCTTATGAGGTATTTGCTTCCCACAAGAAATACAATTAACTTTTTCTGACATCGGTCTGGAGCAAGAAAAAAGTATCCCCAACGGGGTACTTACCTTTAATGAAGACTTCGGATCTGAAATTCGA
>NC_056737.1:218045896-218205896 GCF_019279795.1 Protopterus annectens
CATTACTCAAGTCCCAATACCCTAGCCCAAAAGTTCCTAGAATTCATAAACTCAAATGCTATGGAACAACTAGTCACCTCTCCCACAAGAGGGGAAAACATATTAGACCTGATCATCACAAACATGGGGACAAAATGCTCCATACCTGAAGTATACCCCTCATTGGTAAGATCGGACCATAAATTAATCTCCCTGGAAATCCACATCCCGCTCCCACCCCCAGCACAGAAGACCACAGTGAAGAACTTCTCAAAAGCTGACTTCACACTTCATAAGACTGAAGTGGAATCCTTCAAGGCTCCCGGGCCAGTGGAAACCACAGCCCACTCTACTGAATCCTTTATAAATGCATGGAAACCACAGCCCACTCTGCTGAATCCTTTATAAACGCATTCTATGGATACCTACAGGAATGCATGGATCATGCAATCCCAAATAAAACCAAGACCCATTCCCCCAAAGGCAGGTGTCCTGTCTGGTGGACCCCAGCCATTAATAAGCTATACAACAGAAGGAGGAAGCTACATGACAGAGCAAAATCCATAAAAGGGAAGGCATCTCTGATCAGTACTAGCAAAAAACTACGATCACTCATAAAATCATCCAAGGCCAGCTTTGAGAGAAAAATTGCACAAGACACTAAAGATAATCACAAGGCTTTCTTTAATGATGTTAGAAACCTGAGTGGAAACTCCCAGATATGCTCAGAGTTAGTCCAAAATGACAAAAAATACAATGAACCCACAGACATTGCCAACATACTAGCAGACAGGTTCAGTGCAAATTTTTCTTCCCCCCTCCACCCCAAAGGGACAAATATCTATCCCAGCAGAGTGTTGCCTCCCTGACATCTCAGATGCCCAGGTGAGAGCCGCCCTCTCCAAAGCTAAAAACACAGCATCAATGGGACCAGACAGTGTCCCAGGTTGCATGCTAGATGAGCTCCAAGAAGAGCTAAACCCACACATAAGGCAGCTGTTTAATCTCAGCCTTACTACAGGATATGTACCCAAAGAATGGCGTACAGCAACAGTGGTCCCACTCCACAAAGGAGGTGCTTCTACGGACCCTGGAAACTACTGCCCCAAAAGCTTGACGAGCCTGGTCTGCAAAGCTATGGAGAGGATCATTATGGAACTCATTAACAAAGACATTGGGGACCTACAGACACTGGATCCTACCCAATTCGGCTTTGTTAAGGGCAGATCCTGCCTCTTGAACCTGGTTGACTTCTTTGAAACAGTCACCAAGGCCGTTGACGAGGGTAAGGTAGTTCACGCAGCCTACCTTGACCTTGCAAAAGCCTTCGACACAATACCCCACTCGGGCATCATAGACAAGCTCTCCAGCTTAAATATAAACCCCTATGTCATAAGATGGGTTGCAAACTGGCTCAATGACAGAACCCACAAGGTCAGAACTGCTAGAGCCATGTCAGACTCTAAACCAGTAACAAGTGGTGTCCCACAGGGCTCAGACCTGGGACCTCTGTTGTTCGGTATTTATTTTTCTGAGGTACAGGCTAACATGGGAGGATTGTGGCTGATCAAGTTCGCAGATGACTGCAAACTGGGCGCCATAATTGATTCTCCAGCGGACACAAGCATCCTTCAAAAGGGTCTCATAGAAACGGAAAACTGGTGCCAGAGCCATGGCCTTAAACTAAAAGCCAAAAAGTGTATAGTCATACCCTTTGGGAAAAACAAAGTGCCCACAAATTACCACATAGGTGGTAATCCATTAAGTACAGAAGAAGTAATTAGGGACCTAGGGAACCAAGTTGACAGTAACCTCTCGTTTGACACTCACATTGCCAAAGTGGTTAGAAAGACCTTCTATATTGCCCACCTTATCATGAAGGGATTCACATCTAGATCAGGAGAGGTCATTGTGCCCCTTTACTCTTCTCTCATCAGGCCCATAATTGAGTACAATGCCCCATTTGGGATGTACCTTACCAGACACCTGCAGCAATTGGAAAGACCCCAAAAGTACCTCACCAAGAGGTTCAAGGGACTCAAACATATGCCATATGCTGCCTGGCTAAAGAAACTCCAGCTCTACTCAGTAGCATACTGCCTACTCAGAGGCGATCTATGCCTGATGTACAAGGCCATGTCCAACTCAGAATTAATGGACATGCTCCACCTCAGAAAATCCAAATCCACCAGAGCTACGCGAGCGAGAGATTTGAACCTCAGCACAGAAATAAATAGGACATGCTGGAGGGACAGATTCATAACCCAGAGGCTCCCTTCACTCTGGAATAAAATCCCAGTCCATGTTAGGCAGAGCCCCTCACTGACTCTCTTCAAGAGAAATCTTGACGAGTGGATGGGAGATAGTACAGTTTTGTACCTACCATAAATGTAGATGTCCGATAGATATGCAACTGCAGTCCTGACATATGGGTTGTCCTGCCTCAGGCAGCCCTTCGGTCGGCCGGATTCCAAAGTCTGGGTCCGGCGTCGGCCGATGTCGCCTACTCCCCGACGTCAGAGCGGATGGGGTATAAAGGCATCCGCCGACGCCATCTTCTTCAGTGTTTCTTGCCCCAGATGCCAGGTGCCCTCCAAAGAAGGCTAAATTTGGTGAATGGATAAAAAATTCCAGACATGCACAACAGTAATAAACAGATACACCATAACAGATATCCCCAGCTAATAGAGGAAAGGGGGAAAGGACCCAAAAGGAAAATTGCAGAGGGGTAGGAGGGAGAAACCAGACTGCAGTTGCATATCTATCGGACATCTACATTTATGGTAGGTACAAAACTGTACTATGTCCTTCAAGAATGCAACTGCAGTCCTGACATATGGGTTGAATACCATAGCCAAGCTGGGGGTGGTAGGATCCAAGAAAGGGATGGTGTAGCTAAAATGCCCTGCAGGACTGCCGAAGCAAAGCCTGCTCGGGATCTAGAGTATAAAGGCAGGTTGTAGTGTTTGGTAAATGTATGCACGGAGCTCCATGTATCAGCCTCTAGAATGTCCTTTGTAGCCACTCCTCTTATAAAGGCTGTGGATGTGGCTATAGCTCTGGTGGAGTGTGGCCTAATATTGGCTGGCACACCTTTTCCATGGAAAGAGTAACAGAATCTGATGCAGTGCCCAATCCATTTTGAAATTGTTTGTTTGGAGATTGCCTTTCCTTGCACTCCAGCAGCATAGGCTACAAATAGTTGGTCAGACTTTCTGGTGGTCTTTGTTCTGTCCAAGTAGTAGCGTAATTGTGTATGTCCAAAGTGTGCAGCAGTTTTCCCCCCTTATTTTGAGGATTGGGAAAGAAAGTAGGCAGGTGAATTGCTTGATTTAGAGACACCCTGGATATCACTTCTGGCATGAAGGATTGGTTCTTAGAGAAACTCTGTCCTGATGAAAAATGATAAAGGGAGGTACTGCCATGAGGGCCTGTATCTCCGAGACTCTTCCTGCTGAGGTAACTGCCAACAGGAAAACCATTTTCCAGGGGAGAAATTGCAATTCTGAAGATGCTGCTGGTTCAAAAGGAGGAAGAGTTAATTTTTCCAAGATGAAATTGAGGTCCCATGCAGGTACTGGTGGTTTTCTGGGAGGTTTGATATTCTTTATCCCTCTTAGAAACTGTCTTAGCAAGGGATGCGAAAACACAGGTGGGTCACAGTTGTATTTTGCTGAGATTGCTGAAGCATGAACTTTTATGGAAGAATATGAGAGGCCGCTATGAAACATTTCTGCCAAGTATTCTAATATCTGTGGTATGCTCATTACTGATGCATCCTGACCCTTGTTGGCATTCCAGATGATGAATCTCTTCCACTTGGCTGAATAGGTTTTTCTGGTGGAAGGTCTGCGTGCTTCCAGCAAGATTTCTTGTACTTTTTCGGAAAGAGAGATATGGGTGAAAGTTATGGAACCCTCCAAGCTGTCAGCTGTAATGTTTGCAGGTTTTGATGAACAGTCTTGTAATTGCGCTGAGTTAGAAGCAGAGGCCATTGAGGCAAGGGCCACGGTTTGGTGTGAGTTATGCTCAGTAGCAATGGCTACCAGTGCTGCCTTGGCCAGTCTGGAGCTATCAAAATTCCTTTTGGTTGTTCTGCTTTGATCTTCAATAACACCTTGGTCAGTAATGGTAGAGGAGGGAATGCATAAATTGTTAGGGAATTCCAGCTGAAGGAGAGAGCATCCGTTCTCCAGGCTAGAGGATGGTGCGTCCTTGAACAGAACTTCTCCAGGTGATGACTGAGGTGAGAAGCAAAGAGATCTATGCCTGGTCTTCCCCATGCACTTGTTATTTGTGAGAAAATGTGTGGATGCAGCATCCATTCGTGCGGATCCAAGAAATTTCTGCTCAGCCTGTCCGCCAGAACATTGTCCTTGCCTGGAACAAACTGGGATTGCAAGTGGATGTTCAGTTTCAGAGACTTTTCCCAAAGAGTCATTGTTGGTCTGCAGAGGGGGTAAGAGTGAGTGCCTCCCTGCTTGTTTATATACCACATGACAGTGGTGTTGTCTGTCCTTATTAGCAGATGGCCTTGTTGAAGGTATTTTCCGAAGGCCTCAATTGCATGTATCACTGCCAACATCTCTTTTTGATTTATGTGCAGATGCATTTCCCGGGGAGTCCATTGCCCTTGAATGCATCTGCCCTCCATGTGCCCCCATCCATGATCTGAGGCGTCTGTTGTAATGGTTTGACTTGCTAGAGGTTTGTTGAAAGACATGCCTTTGTTTAAATGACTTGCTTGAGCCCACCACAAAAATTCCTTTGCAGGCATGGAATGAGTGGTATCACGTACGCTTCTAGATTGTGGCTGTGTTGAGACCATAAGCTTTTTAGGTACCATTGTAGCTTTCTCATGTGTAGTCTTGCCAGAGGTACCAGAAGAATGCAAGATGCCATGAACCCCAGGGCCTGCATGATTTTCCTTGCGGTCAGCTGGGTGAGCTTTGCTAGGCTTTTGAAGTAATCTGGTAAATGTTCTTGTTTCTCCTCTGTGAGGAAAGCCATTTGTGATTGTGTGTCCAATTTGGCTCCTAGAGAAATAATCTGTTGGGATGGCAGTAGTCTTGATTTTTGAATGTTGACTGTGTATCCCAAAGCCTGTAGTAATTGAATGACATAGTCCAAGTTTCTTATCAAGGTTTGTTTGCTGTCTGCTTGTATAAGGCAGTCGTCCAGGTAAGGACATATTTGAATCCCCTGGAGCCTGCAATGTGCAACTACTGATGCCAGGCATTTTGTGAATACTCTGGGCGCAGTAGATAAGCCAAACGGCAATGCTGAGAATTGATAATGCTCTGACCCTGCAAGAAATCTGAGGTATCTTCTGCAACTGTGTCTGATTGGGACATGCAGGTATGCCTCCTTGAGGTCCAGAGTAACCAGCCAAGACCCCTTGCCCAGCATGGGAAGGAGTTGCTGTAAAGTCAGCATTTTGAATTTTGGCACAATGAGAAAAGTGTTTAGAGCGGACAAGTCCACTATACGTCTCCAACTTTTTTCTTTTCTTGGAACAAGGAACAGTCTTGAATAGAATCCCTGGCCTTGTTCCTGCTGTTGGCACTCTTTCCACAGCTCTCATGTTTGCTAACTCCATTATCTGTTGTAGTGCCTCTGTTTTTGATTTGGAGGTAGATTTGGCATTCCTCTTTGACTGGTAAAGTGTGGAAGTGAAACCTGTAACCTTGATCTATGGTCTGTAAAATCCACTTGTCTTTGTTATGTAGTGCCAGTTCTTTGAAAATAAGGTTAACTTTCCGCCTAGAGGAGCTGCTATTTGTTCCCTGGTAGGCGGATTTAGGTTAAGTCACTGTGGTTGTGCTGATGTAGTGGCAGTGGTTGTGTCTGTGCCTCTGTTGTTACCTTGCCACTGTCGCCTCTGTAGGCACCTCCTCTGGATTGGTTTCTGCCTCTGGAACGCCTATTCCTGCCCCTTTGAAATTTTGTGGAGTCAGGAAAGGACCAATTTTTGGCAGGCCAGTTCCTGCTAAACCTTGGGGTTGAACCTGCAAGAAATCTTTAACCGCTTGAACAGATTTTGCCTTTTCTTCCATTTTCTTCATAACCTGCTGGGCAGGTGTACCAAACAAACTTGTCTTATCCATAGGAGCATCTAGCAACTTAGCTTTAACATGATCCGCAAAGCTTGCTCCTTTAGCCATGCATGCCTTCTTATCACTGTGCCAGTCATGGCTGATCTAAATGAAGCCTCCAGTGCATCATAGCCACATTTTAATGAATGGTTGCTAACCTGTTGTATGTTATTTACCATTTCTAATACATATTTCTTATCAAGAGATTCATCAGTGGTTAGTTTTTAGTTAACTGATCAAGCATAAACTCTTGGTATTGTATCATGTGAAACTGACAGTTTAAAGCTCTAGCTGAGAGAGTAGATGAAGTGTAGACCTTTTTACCCCATCTGTCTAATGACCTTGCTTCCCTTTCAGAAGGAATAGGGTTTTAGCTATGGTCGCTACTGCCTTGGGACCCTGGGATATAGTTTCGGGTCTGCAAGTGGTGCATTGCAAAGGTGGTGCTGTGTATCTGGCTCCCTGGACAATCTGGCTGGTTTGGCAGGGGCTGGGGTAAAGAATCTGGAGCGGAGCAGACATCATTGAAAGCATCATCCACCACAGAGAGAACAGGAGGTATAGCTAAGGGCCTGTGCTGTGGGAGGTGCAGAAAGGTCCTAAGTCTTTTCTGGAGTCTGAAAATCCTGTTGCTGCCATTGGAACTGCTCTCATGGCATGTAATGTTTCCCAAAGGAGAATTCTTCTGGTGGGGAAGCAGCTGGAATGGATTCTTCAGCATCAGAATCTTCAAAATTGGAGAAAGGAGCCTCTGGCTGGTCAGTTATGTCTGATTCCACAGCAGAATCATCAGAGGACACTGGCTCAGGGGGCTCTGCCCTAGGTCTCTTCTCTGGGGGCTGCGAGGCCCTGTCTGGGTGAGATTGAGATCCTCTAATTAATGAAATTAAATCTTCTGCCAAAGTAAGCATTTGAGAACTAGCAGAGGGCCTGGTTGTGGGGGTTTTAACAGGCACCGCCTTAGTAGTCTTGGCTGCTTTAGCCCTGGCGAAGGCCTTAATGGACATGGCTGTTTGAGGCCTAGCAGCACCACGTGCTGGGGTAGAGACATCCAAGGGAATGGTGTCTGATAAGTCAGTGGCAACCACCGTAGTGGATAAAATTTCTGAGGCCGATTCAAGAGTGGTAGCAGGGGCCTCAGTTGTAGAGATAGGTTCAGCTGTACTTTGATCAGTTTTCTCGGTTTCGGCCGAAACCGAGACACTCGCGGTTTGCTTAACCATGGTTTCGGCCGAAACCGCGGACCGCGAGTGTCGGTCTTTATCTTTGTGTTTTTTGGCAGATTGGGTAGTCGGAGGATCCGACGGCATAATGTACGCAAAATCAGAACCGAAAAACTGTTCTGTAAACTCCGACCGACGCCTAAGCGCTCGGTTGAAAGAAGCACAGGCCGAACAGGCTGCTACGTCGTGGGCTGGGCCTAAACAAGGCAGACAATAAGAGAGGAAATCTTTATGAGGTATTTGTTTCCCACAGGTTAAACAATTATTAACTTTTTCTGACATCGGCTGAGGCAAGAAAGAGTCCCCAACGGGGTACTTAGCTTTAGAAGTCTTCGAAGTAGTATTCGGTAGAAGTAATCTCTGGATCCGACCGACCGGCACTTGCGAACAGCTTCTGCTTCGGGCGCCACGCGGCAAGAAAGACTGAGGGAAATGGCGTTGGCTGATGCTTTTATACCCGAAGACCAACAGAGATGACGTCGGGTGAAGTGCGACATCAGCCGAAGCCGGACCCGGACTTTGGAATCCGGCCGACTGAAGGGCTGCCTGACGACAGGACAACCCAGTTGTTATGACTGCAGATGCATCCATGAAGGACATCCTATATGCATACATTAAATATATACATATATGTAATGTGCGAGAGAGTGTGTGTGAGTGAGTGTGACAGAGAAAGTGTGTGTGTGTAAGCAAATGGATTTGTGCATATACAAGTGTCTATTAAAGCAAAAGTAAAATCTAAAATGTAGGAACAGATGCACATGCCATTGGAAAGACACTGACTGCGACACATCATCAAAAGTCAAGACCTTGTAGAAAGAATATTCTTCAAACAGAGACAACATACATGCAGATACAGTATGTATATATGCAGGTGACTATCAAAGGAAAACTAAAATCCAAAATGTAGGAATACATATGGAGAATATTCTCCATACAGAGACTGTATGCAAAAACAGGCATATTTTGCAATGTGCAACATTCTTCGATTATTCTAGCCAAAGTGGTTTGTCAAATAAATCAGAATACACTGTCAGAAATCAAATGTTACCATCTTCTCAGAAAGCTATGAATCATATCTAAACTGTTAATTAGCAAGTCAAAGCAGAAGTCTTCAAGAATTATTTTCTGTGACATTTGGCAGTTTTCATTACTTTTCTTGGCCTTTTATCTTAACATCCACTAGTGTTCAAACAATCTCCTCCACACTTAGTCCCTCAATCAATTTCAGTTCTCTAATATCTCATCTGCACTTGTCAGCAAATTACTTAAATTCCCTTTCACTGGAAGCTCTGTCTCAAGTTATCTATACCTGCTTTCTGCTTTTCATTAATTGAAACTATTGCATTCCTAATATCCAAAAATACCCCCTTACATGCTGTGGTAATGACAATGCTGTGGAAATCAGGTCCAATGATTCTTCTATTTAAACTAAATAAAGCATCAATAGCAGAGGGCTTCTGTCTCATCTGTGCATTTCAAGCCATGATGATGGCAGCATATCTCACACTGCTAGTATGGATTTTATATAGGACATACAGTCATGACGTCCACTTGGCTTGTCATATGTGCTATTTTAAATAACACAAACACTGGTTTCATTAACAGTGCAGTCTTTCTGGCCTTGAAAAAGTTTCTTGACAGTATCGGCAAACACTTGTTATTTAACTATCTTTCTTAAATGGGTTTGCACACAACATATGCAGCTGGGTTTACGGGCTAACAAGATAACAGGTTGTGTCGAAACTTATAAATTCTTCTTTCCTGAGTTCAGTGCCCACTTGTGTTTTTTTGGGGAGCTGTAATGGAACTTGTGTTTTTCCCTTCCATATTAATACATTTTTCCACATATTTAAGGCTCTGAAAATCCTGTAAAAGCTGATGCTTATATACTTCCCCAGGCCATCCTTCAACCTGAAATGAATACAGTAGCTTCTTTAGGTAGATTTCATAAATCTCAACTAGATTAAACTACAGCCCATTACTATTAAAACAAAATCTATACTGTTCTGTAGCTAGCAGAGGACAATCCCCTATATCCCAAATAGTCAATAATAATGCTGAAGTACAGTTTCAGTTTTTCCACAATCTTGATGTCCGAATACAACTCTCATGGTCCTTTTCACAGCAAGAAAAGGTAATTTCCAAAAGTGCTGCCCAAAGCTAAAAACTATTATAAATACAAGCTATCTTCAAACCCCAGAAGCAAACATTGCTACTCGTAAAAAAATGTCACAGTCATTAACAAATCACCTGCAGCCAAGTTTTACAGCATCAAGTGGCCAGCTCCGATGCAGTGTACAGTATGTGGTGGTCCACGTTTTCCTATCCAGAAGATGCTGATGCTTAAAGCAGCTGGTCCAAGTGACTCTTCCCCTGACGGATTACCACCTATAGTCAGTGCTGTTTCCATGACTCATTCATTTTCAGGTGCATTCAGTTGGCAGATTGCTCAGATGGGAGGTTTGAACCATCCAATACCATCCAATACCCTCCATCTTTCAGAAGTACACACTCAGCAATTCTTTTTTAAATAATTTAGGGAGGAGTGTCATACAGACATGGGGAAAGCCTGCAAACTGCATACAGAGAGTTACCAACAGCCAAGATTAAACCCTGGATGGACATTGTGAGGCAAAGATCTTCATCATTAAACCACCATGCTCTCTGTAAACATATGTGAGACAACAGTACTGGAATATGAACTGTCCTAGACGAGCAGACAAAACTTAAATGGATGGATTAGACTTGCTGAACATTTTCTGTGGAGATGTTCTTGCTAACATTTTACCATTCAGTATGTCGGGCAAAATCATTCATTACGGAAAATCATGTAGTAAAGACACAAGAACTCTCATTTAGCAACATACCTGGTATAGGTCTCTCTCCCACTTTTTGCTGTATAAAAGCAAAAAAAAAAAAAATTAGAAACTGAAAACAGAATGGTGATGTCAAGACTGTTCTTCTCATACTAACAAGATAGACCACGTCTCCAACATGCAATACCAAATTCTAATTAACCAGATGCATGAAGTGATATAGTTCACTATGAAAACTGCATTACCTATATTATGTGCGCGCGCGTGCACACACACACACACACACACACACACACACACACACACGCACACACACATTATATATGTATATAATGAGGAGATATATAGTATTTGTCTACTGAGATAAAGCCATGCATGCATAAAACAAAAGATATATGATAAATACAAACCCAGAGCTATATGAAGCACCAAAATTAAAATGTATACAAATTAAATATGAACTGGTGGAATGCACTTGATTACAAAACATACAGACCAAATAAATAGCTAGCAAACAGGATAATCTTAATATGCAGAATAAACAAAACAGTCATGCTTTATATGTCAAGCTACTAAAACTGAATACTGGGACTACAAATGCCTGCACTGGTGAAAACTAGCATACTCTTCTGCATGGTGCCCTGTCTCATGCAATCCTTGCTTGTGGGGGCAACACTGCTTCTAAATATACCACCCCCAATTCAAAGACACAAATTACACACCCCATTTTTTGCAAACTTAATCGCTGCAATTTTAATAACAACTCTCGTAGATATATAAGTGCAAATCAAGTTTTTTTTTTCTTATCACAGTTCAGAACTATACACAGTTTCCACCAAAGACATTTATGTTAACTGACATTGCAAGAGTGCTAATACTATGTATACTGAAAAAAAGACACTGCTCTGCCAAGTAAACCAAAACTGAGATTAAGTGAAATCCTTCAGGTAGGATCTTGAGTGCATTTTGCACCCAATTATCTTCTTAAAACGTCCTAAAATTTTCATTATGAACTGTAGTACACAAACTGGCATATAATTACATATACAACATTAGCAAATTCAGTGTTGCAGACAGCTTTGTTATCATGATATGGCAACATTCCCAGCTTTCATCTGTGGGCTATCTGACCTCTGCTAACAAGGCTGGAGAAACTCATCCAAAATGTATGTGGACTAAGTCTTCATTAGATCAGAATTAAAAAAAAAATCACTGATTTCACCACCCAAGTCAGCATTTCTGTTATTGCAAATAAGGTGATGCCTACATTCTGTACACTGACTGCACAGCCATGTAAATCAGAACTGAGATGCAGGAAAACTGTGGTACAATGGCATTCTTGGCTGTGTTTTACACTCAAGTATCTTAGTAGAACAGTTTGCTTTTTTATTGTGAACTGCCTTAAGGAAAATAATATAACTGCTCTTATATGCAGTTAGAAAATTCAATGTTTTACTTTTCTCTCCACATTCTGGCACTATACCCAGTTCCCACACAAAAGCTATTTCGCCTCTGCTCTCAGTGCTGGAACAAACTAATGTCCAGAATATGTGCATGCAAAGCCCTTATTTGACCCCCCCCCCCCCCCCAGCAACAATTGTATTCCAGCATATCAACAATACTTCTATCACTGCTTACATGGAAAGCACTAACCTGACAATGACTGTGTGCTATCATGGAAATAAGAAGTGAAGAACTGAGATGCAATAACATCTTGAGGGAAGAATAACATTTTGATTACATACCCAAGTAATTTCAAACTTCCATTACACTTTCACTGTAAAGTGCCTTAAAGGAACTGACATACTGCCTTTTTACATACCAGTGGTTCAGAGGAATATTTCTGTCAGTGTGGCACTTTCCACCTAGGTGCCTTTAGACCTCTGCTCCCAAAGCTGGATAAAGCTAATGTCTAGAATACATGTGTATTAAAATTAAAGTACACCAGATATATAAACATTGATTTCTCCAGCCAATGCAACTCTCTTCTTACTGAGTACAAGTTGATGCTTATTGTGACAAACTGAAATGCTGCCAGCCCAGCTAGCTGGTATTTTGTAAATAATTCTATGTCATCTGTGGATATTGATATGATTTATACAGAACTATATGTTATGTGTATATTAAGCCACCTGTACAAAAGTGTGTGCTGAACAGGGTTTGTACAGTACTGAGCTTCAAGGATGTGTCCACAGTGTACCCTACTGGAAAAGAACAGAAATGTATATAAACTATATACCTGTGCAAATGTATGTTTTAATATTAGAAACGGGAACATACAGAGTTAATCTGCAAAACTTCAAGAAAATAAGTTGAAATTAAATTATTTTACGATTGTTATAAAAGTTAGTTTCAATGTGGCAAGGAGACAGGATGTCTACAAGTAGAGTTCCTTCTGCATTGTTTTGTAAATGTTTTTATTGCTTTACGACTTCCAAGATCTGAGAGAGATGCATTTCTCACACAGAGATGTTAAATCCCATTAGTTTCTGGTTTAGCCTAGGAACTGAAGGCAGGTCACAACAAGTGATGTCACCCAGGCTAACCCAGAAGTAAAACGTGATATTAATTTAAGAACTCTCTGAGAGAGAGACTATGCATTTTGTATTGGACCTAGCAAGAACATCCACTCATCAGCACTACATCTGCACTTGCTGTAAGTAAGATTAGGGCATAGTATCTCTTTTAGATATAGATAGGAATATAGTAAAGATTAGTTTAGATGTTTTCTGTATTATTTGAGACTGTCCTGCAGTGTTGTTTTAAAATATTTCCTGTGATTCTGAACTCTGTAGTTACTGTGTTGAGTATTGTCTTGTTCTTTGAATATTTATTATTAAATATATTCAAACCTACCTTTGTGGCTGATATTTGAGAGACATATTTAAGCTCTTACAGTATTTGCATATGTATTTGTTGACACTGTTCAGGCCACTCCTAATAGCTTGGTGCTTAGTCAAAAACTACCATTTGGATAACAGTAACATTACACAGTAGGATTGTTCATCCTTTGTAAGAGCCTTATAGTAGCTCATAAGTAGGGGTTGGTGTCAGTGAAAACTACCTTCTAGTCTGTGCAGAATGAGGCACAGCTAGTAAACCTGTGCCAGCCTTCCCCAGGTGTGTGTGTGTTTGTATACAAATCAAATCTCAAAGTGTGTGTGTGTCAGCTACTTAGGCAGGGACAAGAAGCACTGGTTGGACAGAGAGGGTTGCTGGAGGTCTTGGCTTGACCCCTCAGCTGAGATCCTAACCCTATAACTGTGCTAGCGGGGAGTCTTATTGGGGTCTGGAGAAAGACAGAGAAACCAGCCTCAGACAGACTGATCTCTGTGTGTTCTTAAGGGAAATTGCACTTCACTGTCTATGTATTTGTCATGCTCCCATTATGTATGTCTCTGACTGTTGCCAGTGGCGAGGATTGAGGCTGCATATGGACACTGTGCAGTGATGTAAATCAGAACTGAGAAGTGGTCAAATCCCTAGGGTCATAATAGAATTCTAGAGTGTATTTTATACCCAAGCATCTTATAAGAATCCCCATACAGCCTCATATAAACAGCTAACAAATCCAGGGTTTCACAGGGCTTTTGCTATCACAGTACGGCATTATACCCAGCTTCCACCTGAGCCACTTGACCCCTGCTCACAAGGTTTGATGAAGCTAATATCTAGAATACATTTCCAATAGGACTATTTGAGGCAAAAAAAAAAAAAATTTTTTTTGATTTCGCTGTAAAGGCAACATTTCTGTAACTAGAGATAGGGTGATGCCTGCACTCTGAATACTAACAAAAAGAGTGTGCTTTCATATAATCAGAAGTGAGATGCGGTAAAATCCTTGGGAGCTAAATGGCATTACACAGCATGTTTTATAACCAGGTAGTCTAATAGAATTCCATGAATGTTCCACTGTGAACTGCTTGGGAAACTGATATATAGCCTGCTATTTACAAGTTAGCAAATCCAGTGATTCAGATGGCTTCTGCCATCATAATCTGGCATATCAAAATTCTACCTGTAAGCTAGCTGATCTGAGAACACAATTTCAGGTGAAAGTAATGTCGTGAATATACATGCACTATGTCCTCATTATAACAAAGGTAAAAGCTCTATACATCTCGATTCATCTTTTTCATTTCTAACTTGTCATGGCTACAACATCCTATTTCATGTAGCTTAAGTGGTACAGTCAAATTCAAAGCACAGATACAATGAAATTCCTGAGAGAAGAGCAAGATGGCAGTGCCTTGTGTGGCAGCGGCCTCTCCAACTCCCATTGTACATTTTTATGTTTTGTCTTGAATTTTCGTGGATTGTTGATCTTTTGGTTCGTTTGGTCTGGTTGGGTGTACAGTTGATTACGGCACTGGTGTCCTCACTGAATTTTTTTTCTTTGTTTTGGAAACGTTGAACATATGAAGTTTGGGCCTTCAGTGGCAAGTGGCTGGATGCAGAAGCGAATGCAGTAGCCTTTGTCTGCCAACTGTGATTTAAAGAGATCAGATTTGTTTTTTTGCTGGGTCTGTGGATTACCAGGCTGGATTTAGGATGCTGCCAATGGTGTTGGAGATGGAACTGGTGATGGTGATGGTATGGATAGTGAAGTTTGAGGAAAACTGTTTAATTGGTTGTGACCATTCGGGCCTGCAAGTAGTGGCGGTTGTGAGGTCTGTGGAAACTGGACTGGATTTTGGACACTGCTGATGGTGTCGGAAATAGAAGTGGTGGTGATGACAGTGTGGATGGTGAAGATGAAAGTTCGTTTAACTGGTTGTCAACATTTGGGCCTGCAGGTAGCAGCGGTTGTGAGGGTCTGTGGTTTCGGAAGGAAGGACTGGGACTTGGATGTTGCTGGTGATGGAGTGGGAGACAGAGGCGATGTAGAGGAGTGACTGAGGAGTCCATGAAATTGTGCTGTTTTGAAGCTTCTGTGCCTTAGGTTGGCTCGTTCACTGTTGTTGTATAAGAGTATTTTTTGTTTCTGTGCTTCTGTTTGTGCATGAGCTTGGAGGAACAAAATTTCATTCAGCTGTATACTTGTGTATGGCTGAATGACAAAGTTACATTTGACTTGAGTAGCAGTCATAGCTGGCCACAATGCTGATACCGGCTTAAAGTTTATAACAAAACCTTAAAGTCTGAGACTCAGCCTTTCATACACATGCAGCAAACGTTTGGTCTTGTATGTCTTTACTGTCACAACCATTCTGCATTATACTCATTTTACACTGCGGGTGTTCTGCTGAACTTCAGCTCAGTATGCAAATTACAGTAATGGCTTAAGTTACTTTTCTTATCGAGTTATCAACAGATTAGGAGACAAATCCTGCAAATTTTACCAGAAAATTTATTTTTTTCTTGGTGCCATAGAGTACAGCATCTAAACATACTGTAAAATTTAGTGTAGAGCTGCAATGAAGCTTCCAAATATAGAACAGTAATCTTATGTATTTTCCATTGGAGAATATGCTGTAGTTAGTTTGAAAGCTTCATAATGGTGACTGAAAAATGACCTTTAATATACGAGCAGCACATCAAGTGTTTCAGTGGTGCTCACAGCCACAGTCTAACACTTTGCATTATAATCCATTCCATGGTCTAGAATACTTCTTAAATGAGCTTACCACTATGCCAACATCTTGACCAGAAAATATTTTTTCCATTTGTCACATGTTGTAGATAACATGCCAAAGATTAGTGCAACTAAAGTTTGATCAAATTTGATATAGTGTTCCACTGAAACACAAAGGTAATGCAGCAATCTTTGGTGCCTACTCTAGCTGAACTCACAGTGGTTACTGTCTGAAAGACCTGTGATAAATTCTCAAAGGGGAAATGGGACATGGCCATATAGATTGATACATATTACATATGAACTATACCAAAGTACAGTTGTGTACACTTACCATAAATGTAGATGTTCGAGTGTATTCACTGTTGCAGTCATTACATTTGGGGTAATCCTGCTGGCAGGTTGCCCTCAGTCGGCCTGAATTCCAAAGTCCTGGGTCCTGCAACGGTTGCTGTCGCCTCTTCCCTGACGTCAGGTCGTCAGGGGTATAAAAGATGCAGCCGACGCAATTTTCTTCAGTTTTTCTTTCCCCAGATGTCAGGTGCCCTCTAAAGGGTAGTCACAATTTATATATATATATATATATATATATATATATATATATATATATATATATATATATATATATATATATATATACACATATATAAAAAAAAAACATACATGCACCAATATAAACTTTACCTTCATCTACAAGCAAATACACCACATAGGTTGTATAGATCATAGAAGGAAAGATAAGTTCCAGCAGAGATAAGGGGGATGGTGGGTGGGTAACCTGGACTGCAACAGTGAATACTCTCGAACATCTACATTTATGGCAAGTGTACACAACTGTACTATGTTCTTCGTGTTTCACTGTTGCAGTCATTACATTTGGGTAGAGTCCCAAAGCTATGGTTGGGAGGCTGGAGCTAAACAGCATTAGGAGCGGCTATGAAGCCCAGCAGAACTGCAGTGGCAAAGCCTGCCCTGGATTTAGAGTAAAGTGGCAGATGATAATGCTTTGTAAAGGTGTGCATTGAACTCCAAGTAGCAGCCTCTAAAATATCTTTAGTTGGAACTCCTCTGAAAAAGGCTGCTGAAGTGGCTGCAGCTCTGGTTGAATGTGGCCTAATGCCCTTAGGCACTGGCTTGCCATGTTGTGAATAGCAGAAGCGAATGCAGTGGCCTATCCACTTTGAAATAGTCTGCTTGGAGATGGCCTTTCCTTGTGATCCTGCAGCATATGCCACTAGTAATTGCTCTGACTTCCTGAAGGCTTTAGTTTTGTCCAAGTGGAATCTAAGCAGTCTGTGTACGTCCAAAGAATGCAGAATTCTCTCCCCCCTGTTCTGTGGATTTGGATAAAAAGTTGGCATATGAATAGTTTGGTTAAGGGCCACACTGGACACCACCTTAGGCATAAATGTTGGGTTTGTCCTCAGAGAGATCCTATCTGGATAAAAAATTATAAATGGTTCTACAGCCATGAGTGCCTGTAGCTCTGACACTCGTCTTGCCAAAGTTATTGCTAGGAGCAGAGCTGTTTACCAGGATAAAAACTTTATATCAGCAGTAGCAGCTGGCTCAAATAGAGGTAAGGTGAGTTTTTCCAAGACATAATTGAGGTCCTATGCAGGTAATGGTGATCTCCTTGGAGGCCTTAAATTTTTGGATCCTCTGAGGTACTGCCTTAATAAAGGAAGAGAAAAGATTGGTGGCTCTGTATTGTAATGAGCCGAAATGGCAGAGGCATGAATTTTAATTGAAGAAAAAGATAGGCCTTTGTCCAGCATCTCAGTTAAATATTGCAAAATCTGAAGAATATTTGGTACAGCTGTATCAGTTCCTTGTGCCTGGTTCCAAGCACAAAATCTCTTCCATTTTCCAGCATAACATTTCTTAGTACTAGGCCTTCTGGCTTCCAGAATGTCATCCATCACAGCTTTACTGAGAGGTGTGCTTTGTATGGCTACATAATCCACCATGCTGCCAGGTTTAGAGTCATGAGTTGGCTGTGTAGGATCCAATTTTGTTGGGACAGTAGATGAGGCATTTGAGGTAAGGTCCAGGCTGGGCATTGAGACAAGTTCCTTAAGATCGGATACCAGTACTGGCGGGGCCAGTCTGGGGCAATCAGTATCATTTTTGATTTCTCCTGTTTGACCTTCAGGAGTACCTTGGGGAGGGGAGGCAGTGGAGGAAAGGCATATACAGATAGGTTTTTCCAGTTGAAAGATAAGGCGTCCACCTTCCATGCTTGCCTGTGATAAATCCTTGTGCAGAATCATTTTAGTTGATAGTTGTGAAAGGAAGCAGACAGATCTATGTACGGGCATCCCCATTTCCTTGTTATGCTGAAGACATGTGGATCCAGCTGCCACTCGTGGGGATCCAGGAGGTTTTTGCTTAGTTCATCTGCCAGAGTATTTTCCTTTCCTGGCAGGAATTGTGCAAGCAGGTGAACTTGGTAAGTCAATGCTGTGTCCCACAAAGCCATGGCTAGTCTGCAAAGGGGGTAAGAATGTGTGCCCCCCCTGCTTGTTTATATACCACATGACTGTGGTGTTGTCTGTTTTTATCAGTAGTTGTCCCGGATGAAGTAGGTCCTTGAAGGCTGTCAGGGCATTTTGAACAGCTAGCATCTCTTTTTGATTGACATGTAGATGCATTTGGTTTGTGGACCAGGTGTCCTGAATGCATCTTCCTGCCATGTGGGCCCCCCAGGCATAATCTGATGCATCCGTTGTTAGGTTCTGCCTGGCTGGGGGTAAAGTGAACGGCTGTCCCTTGTTTTGGTGACAAACCTTCGCCCACCATCAAAACTCCTGTTGCAGGCACGGAATTAGAGTAATCATTGTTTCCAGGCTGTGGCAATGTTGTGCCCAGACACTTTTTAGGTACCAATGAAGTTTCCCCATATGCAGTCTTGCATATGGAATTAGTATGATGCAGGATTCCATGAAGTCCAAAGCCTGCAGAATTTTTCTTGTAGACAACTGGGCCTTTGTTGCCAATGTTTTGAAGTAGGTAGTCAGTTGCCTTTGTTTGTCTGGCGTGAGATACGCCATCTGGGCAGTTGTATTTAAGCTTGCACCCAGGAATATTATCTCGAGAGGGTGCTAGTTTTGATTTCTTTTCAATGACTGTGTACCCTAGGCATGTTAAAAGTCTTTTCACAAATGCCAGATGCTGTATTAGAATGTCCTTGTTCTCTGATTGAAGTAGGCAGTCATCCAAGTAAGGATATATTTGTATTCCTCTTTGTCTGCAGAAAGCAATTACTGGTGCCAGGCACTTTGTAAAGACCCTGGGCACAGAAGATAAGCCAAAGGGCAGTGCAGAGAATTGGTAATGCATTGAGCCAGCCTTGAATCTGAGGTATCTTCTGCATGATTGCCTGATTGGGACATGCAGGTATGCCTCTTTTAGGTCTAACGTCAAGAGCCAAGCTTCTTTGCCCAGCATGGGCAGGAGCTGCTGTAGGGTTAACATTTAGAATTTTAGAATATCCAGGAATGTGTTTAGAATAGATAGGTCCAGTATTGGTCTCCAAGCTTTGTCCTTTCTCGGTACCAAGAACAGTCCTGAGTAAAATCCTTGTCCCTGCTCTTGCTGTGGTACTTGTTGAATAGCCCCCATGTCCATGAGGGATGAGACTTGTTTTTGTGCCTCTGCCCATTGATGTTTTGGCAGATCTGGCCAACCATTTGCCTTTGGCAGGGTATGGAAGTGAAACTTGTAGCCTTGTTACACAATGTTTAGAACCCACTTGTCTTGGGTTATAATGTGCCAGTTTTGAGAAAAAAGTGCTATTTTTCCCCCTAAGGGTGCTGCCTTGAGATAAGTGCTCAGTGCAGGCAGGGGGAAGTCATTGAAACTGTTTCCTGTATGGTTGTGATTTGTCTTCTCCACTTTTGGAGGTGGAAGCACCCCATTGCTTTGACCTGTATGAACCTTGCACCTGGGATCTGCCTCTAGGGCATCTGGATCTGCCCCTTTGAGGTCTGTCTGACACTGGAAAGGACCAATTCTTTGTAGGCCAGTGTCTACTAAACCTGTGGCTGTAGTTGTAAAAAAATCTTTGACAGTTTGCATAGATTTAGATTTGTCCTCCATTTTCTTTAACACCTCTTCTGCCTTAACACCAAACAAATTATCATGCTGTAAAGGTGCATCTAATAATTTAACTTTGACATGATCAGGCAAACTTTGTTCCTTTAACCAAGCATGTCTCCTAATTACAGAACCCGTAACTGCGGCCCTGCAGGAGGCCTCCAGAGAATCAAAACCACATTGCAAAGTATGCTTTCCAACTTGTTCAGCTGCATGCAATAAATCCTGCATTTCCTTGTTTTCTGCACATTCAGAGTTTAACAACATTTTCTGCTTAAGCAATGTCATGACGTTGCTGATATTTCAGCATATGAAACTGACAGTTTAAGGCCCTTATAGCCAAGGTAGCAGATGTGTAAACCTTTTTTCCCCATCCAGTGCCCTAGAATCTCTGTCAGAGGGGGTAGGGTTTTTTGCAGTGGAAGCCTTAACCCTTTTGAGACGTGAAATAGTCTCTGGGTCTGCAGTAGGGTTTTTGAAAAGGATTTTATGAGAGTCAGGAACCTTGTAAAATCTGTCAGGCTTAACAGGAGCTGGAGGTAAGGAGTCAGGGGTCAGACTAGACTCTGAAAACACATCAACTACAATGTCTAACACAGGTGGAATTGCAAGGGGCCTGTGTTGAAGTAGTAAAAGGAAGTCCCTGAGCCTCTTTTTAGATTCTGAAAAATCTTGGCTCTCCCAGTGGAAATGCTCCCTCATGGTATGCAAGGTTTCCCCAAAAGAATAGTCCTCAGGAGGAGAAGCTGAAGGAATAGATTCTTCAGCATCAGAATCCTCATAGGGAGGAAGTGAATATTCCTGATCAGAAGAGGAAATCAGAAGAAATGGAAACCTGATCTGAAGTTTCATAGTCTGTCTCTTGCCTAGGCCTCTTATCAGGAGGGGGATGGGAACTCCTGATTAAGGTAATCAAGTCTTCGGTCATTTTGAGCATCTGTTTTTTGGGCATGGAGGCCTCTCCATGTGGCTCTTGAGCTTGTTTCTTTATCTTTGAAGGTGCTTTAGTCTTTGAAGTCGGTTTAATGTATAGATGTTTAGGTCTGAATTCACCCTCAGAAGCCGGTGCCTGCTCAGCGGCTTCGGACCCATCTGAGGGAATAGTGTCCAAGGCTCCAATACTTTGAGATTCCAGCGGCATAGCCGACTCCACGTGGGAGTCGGTAGCGGCCTGCTACTCTAAATTAGCGGGTGTCGGGGGCTGTGAAAGCGCCTCACTGAGAACCGGCGAATGGCTTAGGAGAAGCTTCGTCGTCGGTTTTGGGCCTCTGTTGTCTATCCTTTTCTTTGCATTTTTTGTGAACTCCGGTAGTCGGATGGCTATCCGACAACATTTTATAATTAAATCTGCGCCTAAAATAGTTTAAGGCAAAATCCTACTGACGCTTAATAGTGCGTTGGTTAAATCTAGCACAAAACCGACAGGAAACGTCGTGGTCAGGGCCTAGGCAAGGAATACAGTAAGAATGAAAGTCCTTATGCGGTATTTGCTTTCCACAAGAAATACAATTATTAACTTTTTCTGACATCGGTCTGGAGCAAGAAAAAAGTTTCCCCAATGGGGTACTTAGCTTTAATGAAGACTTCGGATCTGAAATTCAAACACGAAAATCTCAGGAGTCGGCCGACTGGCACTTGCGAACTGCTTCTGCTTCGGGCACTGCGCGGCAAGAAAGACTGAAGAAAATGGCATCGGCTGCATCTTTTATACCCCTGACGACCTGATGTCAGGGAAGAGGCAACAGCAACCGACACAGGACTTTGGAATTCAGGCCGACTGAGGGCAACCTGCCAGCAGGATTACCCCAAATGTAATGACTGCAACAGTGAAACACGAAGAATATGTTTCAGAAGTGCCACAGTCTAATATTTTACATTATACTACATTTCCATTAACTGTATTTCTGCTCAGTATGCAGAGTACAATTACAGCCTAGAATATTTTTTACTGGGTTTTACTACACTAGGAATAAAAAGCTGAAATATTTTTCTTCCATTTCCCACAAACAGTAGATAATGCAGCCCAATGATGCTGTACATGGATAAATCCCGGACTGTGGCCGATGTGATCTGAGTTCAAGTAGCAGCTTAGGAGCTTGGTGGTGAGCCAGGGAGGATGGTCACACCTATTTGGAGTATGTGGGAATGTGTTGAGAGGCCCTTTCTAGCTCTGGTGGGGGCCAGAACTTCTAGTGATGTTGGGCTGGTGAGCAATGAAAAGAAATTACATGCCCTTACTACAACCTGGGATGGGAAAGTACAGTTTTGTACCTACCATAAATGTAGATGTTCGAGTGCTCATACAGCTGCAGTCATAACAGATGGGTTATCCTGCCGTCAGGCGGGTCCTCGGTCGGCCGAATTCCAAAGTCTAGGTCCGGCGTCGGTTGTCATCACTTCCTCCCTGACGTCAGTGCGGCAGGGGTATAAAAGAGGCAGCCGACGCCATTTTCTTCAGTTTTTCTTGCCCCAGATGTCAGGTGCCCCCAGAAGGAAGGCAAACATAATGCTATGCAAAAATGCAATGTTGATAAATCAAAAACAGTAGTTGCAAGCAAATACACCATAAAAGAGTACTCCAAAAGGTTATATGAAAAGGGTTTGTCATAAGGCCTGTCCTAAGAGGGGTTGGAGGGAGGGAAACCTGGACTGCAGCTGTATGAGCACTCGAACATCTACATTTATGGTAGGTACAAAACTGTACTATGTTCATCGTGCATACAGCTGCAGTCATAACAGATGGGTAGAATCCCAAAGCTAAGTAAGGGTGGTAGGCACTAAGTGGAACTAGGAGGGGCTAAGATGCCCTGCAGGACTGCTGTGGCAAAGCCCGCTCTAGATTTAGAGTATAGTGGGAGGTGATAGTGCTTGGAGAAAGTGTGCACTGAACTCCAGGTGGCTGCTTCCAAAATATCCTTGGTAGGGATCCCCCTGAGGAAGGCTGCAGAGGTAGCTGTGGCTCTGGTGGAGTGGGATCTGATGCATGCAGGCACAGTTTTTCCATGAAATGAGTAACAAAAGCATATGCAGTGGGCTATCCATTTTGAAACTGTCTGTTTGGAAATAGCCTTTCCTTGAGGACCTGCAGCATAGGACACAGAGTTGCTTAGATTTCCTGAATGGCTTTGTCCTGTCCAAATAATAACGAAGTTGTCTGTGAATGTCCAAGGAATGTAGAAGTATTTCCCCTTTGTTCTGTGGATTAGGATAAAAGGTAGGTAAGTGGATAGTCTGATTCAAAGCTACACTGGATACTACCTTTGGCAGAAAGGTAGGGTTGGTTCGTAAGGAAACTCTGCCCTGATGGAAAATGATGAATGGTTGCACAGCCATGAGGGTCGGTAGCTCCAAAACCCTGCGAGCTGAGGTGATAGCCAGAAGAAAGGCTGTTTTCCATGACAAGTACTGTAACTCTGATGAAGAAGCTGGCTCGAAGGCAGGAAGGGTCAGCTTTTCCTATACGAAATTGAGGTCCCAAGCAGGGACTGGTAGTTTCCTTGGGGGTTTTATATTCTTTGCCCCTCTGAGGAACTGCCTTAAGAGAGGATGAGAGAATAGAGGAGGACCTGTGTTGTATTGTGCCGAAATGGCTGAAGCGTGGATCTTGATGGAGGAGAAGGAAAGCCCATTGTTTAACATCTCAGCTAGGTACTGTAAAATTTGAGGTATATTTATTACCCAAGGATTCTGTCCCTTCTTTTGATTCCAGGCACAAAATCGTTTCCATTTGGCGGAGTAGGCCTTTCTAGTAAAAGGTCTTCTGGCCTCCAAGATGACATCCTGCACCTCCTTGGAGAGGAGAAACTGTTGTAAAATCAAGGAATTCTCCATGCAGCTAGATTTAGAGTTTTGAGATGGCTGTGAAGAGTTTTGTAGTTGTGCTGGGGCAACAGAAGAGGTACTAGAGGTAGGATCCATGGTGGGGAATGTGTCAGGCTCTTCAGGAGCGGATACCAGTGTTGTCTTGGCCAGTCTGGAGCAATGAGAATCATTTTCGTCCTCTCTGCTCTGGCTTTTAATAGAACTTTGGGCAGCAGAGGAAGAGGCGGGAAGTCACAGACTGTCAATGTTGCCCAATTGAAGGAAAGTGCGTCCACTTTCCAGGCCTGTGGATGATAGGTCCTTGAACAAAATTTTTTCAAATGGCAATTTCTGTGAGTAGCAAAGCGATCTATATCTGGCTGTCCCCATGCCCGAGTTATCTTTGTGAAAATTTGAGGATGCAACTTCCATTCGTGTGGATCTGTCATATTTCTGCTTAGGTTGTCTGCCAGTGTGTTTTCCTTCCCTGGCAGGAATTGTGCCTGTAGTTGAATTTTCAATTCCAGTGCTGTGTTCCATAGGGTCATGGCTTGCCTGCACAGGGGCTATGAATGAGTTCCCCCCTGTTTGTTTATGTACCATATCACTGTGGTGTTGTCTGTCCTTATCAATAGCTGGCCTGGATGCAGTAGGTCTTTGAAGGTCATAATAGCCTTTTGCACGGCTAGCATATACTTTTGGTTGATGCAAAGGAGCTTCTCTTTTCGTGCCCATTTTCCCTGAATGCACTGATTTGTCATGTGTGCTCCCCAGGCATACTCTGAGGCGTCTGTTGTGATGATTTGAGTTGCTTGAGGTACACAGAAAGGAAGACCTGTTTTTCTTTGGCAAGCTTGAGCCCACCACATAAATTCCTTTTGAAGGCGTGGAATGAGTGGTATAATTGCTTCCAAGCTGTGGCTGTATTGAGACCATAAGTTTTTTAGGTACCATTGAAGTTTCCTCATATGCAGCTTTGCACATGGGATAAGTAGGATGCAATATGCCATGAATCCCAAAGCCTGCAGGACTTTCCTTGCAGTTAGCCTGGTGTAAGTTGCCATTTTTCTGAAGTATTGAGACAGTTGCCCTTGCTTGTCTGGCGTGAGGTAGGCCATCTGGGTGGTTGTATCCAAGTTGGCACCCAGGAAAATTATTTGTTGAGAGGGTATTAGTTTTGATTTCTTTTTGTTGTCTGTGTATCCCAAGAAGTTCAACAGTTTTATTACAAACGCCAGGTGCTGCAGTAGTATGTCCTTGCTGTCCGCTTGGATCAGGCAGTCGTCCAGATATGGGTAGATTTGTATCCCTTGTAGTCTGCAGAAGGCGATTACTGATGCCAGGCATTTCGTAAACACTCTGGGCGCAGTAGATAAGCCAAAGGGCAATGCAGAGAATTGGTAATGGGTTGAACCTGCAAGAAATCTGAGGTATCTTCTGCAATCTTGTCTCATAGGGACTTGCAGGTATGCCTCCTTGAGGTCCAATGTTACCAGCCAAGACTCCTTGCCCAGCATGGGAAGAAGCTGCTGTAATATGAGCATCTTGAATTTTGGCACCTGTAGATATGTGTTTAGGATGGACAGGCCTAAGATAGGTCTCCAATCTTTGTCTTTCCTTGGTACCAGGAATAGTCTGGAATAAAACCCTTGACCTTGTTCTTTTGCAGGTACCTCTTGAATTGCTTTCATGTCCACGAGAGCTGAAATTTGTTTTTGTGCCTCTGTCCTTTGATTTTCTGGCAGGTTTGGCATGCCTCTCATTTTTGGAAGGGTGTGAAAGTGGAACCTGTAGCCTCTGTCTATAATGTCCAGAATCCATTTGTCTTTTGTAACAATATGCCAATTTTTTTGAGAATAATGTCAGTTTTCTGCCCAAAGGTGTTGCCATTAAAGCTTTGCTTGGCAGGTGTAGGGGGAAGTCATTGTGTCTGCTTTCTAAAAGACTGTGATCTATCTTCTCCACCTCTTGGGATTGGTGCCTGCCACTGTCTGGCTCTGAAAGATCCTTGAGGTTGCCTTCTACCCCTTGGATGCCTGTATCTGCCCCTTTGAGGTCTGTCCGTGGCTGGAAAGGACCAATTTTTTGAAGGCCAGTTTCTGCTGAAACGTGGAGGCTGTACCTGCAGGAACTCTTTCACTGTTTGCATTGATTTCGCTTTTTCCTCCATTTTCTTTAGCACCTCCTCTGCTTTAACACCAAACAACACATCTTTTTGAAGAGGTGCATCTAATAATTTAGCTTTGACATGATCTGGTAAGGTTTGCTCTTTGAGCCAAGCATGCCTATGTATAACAGACCCCGTAACAGCAGCTCTACACGAGGCCTCTAAAGCATCAAAACCACACTGCAAGGTATGTTTACCCACTTGCTCTGCACCATGCAACAAATCCTGCAACTCTTAAATCTGGTTGTTCTGGTTGTGTCATTTTGCTTTTCTGCTGAGATATCAAAAACTGTTGATACTTTAACATATGGAACTGACAGTTTAATGCCCTCATGGTTAAAGTGGCCGAGGTGTACACCTCCCCCCCCCCACCTTTCTAACGATCTGGAATCTCTCTCTGAAGGTAATGGGTTTTTAGCAGTGGAGGCCTTAATTCCCTTGGGACCCTGTGAAATAGTTTCTGGGTCAGCAGTATGGCTTTTATACAGGAAATGGTGAGAATCAAGTACCCGGTAATACCAGTCTGGTTTAACAGGAGCTGGAGGCAAAAAATCAGGATTAAGGCTGGCTTCTGTGTACACATCATCCAATATATCTAAAACAGGAGGGATAGCCAGAGGCCTATGCTGGGGGAGCAGAAGAAATTCCCTGAGCCTTTTCTTGGAATCTGAGTAATCTTGGCCTTCCCAGTGAAAGTGTTCCCTCAATGTATGCAGGGTTTCCCCAAAAGAGAAGTCCTCAGGAGGGGAGACCGAGGGAATAGACTCCTCTGCATCAGAGTCTTCGAACGGAGAATAGGCACAATCCTGGTCCTCAGACAGTTCTGAGGTAATAAAAGCTTGATCTGAGGAAGGGTAGTCTTCCTCTAATCTGGGCCTTTTGTCAGAGGCGGGTTGAGAACCCCTGATAAGAGTGATCAAATCCTCAGCCATTTTAAGCATCTGTTTTTTAGGCATGGTGCCTTGAGAGGGTGTCTGAGGAACCTGTTTTTTGGTTTTCATGGCTGTTTTAGATTTAGTTAAGGCTTTAATAGAGAAGGAGGAAGGCCTGAAGACCCCTTGAGAAATGGCAGGCCTATCTAAATTCTGAGTTTCCCTGCCAGGAGTGGCATCGGTACCTGTAGTAGGAATGGGGGCCGAGGAGCCTGCGACCTCGGGTACTGACGACACCGGTAATGAATTGTCATCGGTACTCAGGGGCTGCGTAGGCGCCTCGCTGCGTACCGGAGAACCGGTAGTCAGCCTTAGCGTGGTATCAGTAGGTGGTGCGGACCTCGTATGCCAGTCCTTATCTTTGCGTTTTTTGCTCAAAACTGGAGTCGGAGTATCCGACGACATAATATAATTAAATTTTTGCCAAAAAGTGAAGGCTTAACTCTGCCCGACGCTTAATAGTGCGTTTGTTGAATCTAGCACAAAAACGGCAGGCCGAGCCATCATGGTCTGGGCCTAAGCAAGGTATACAGTAAGAGTGAAATCTTTATGCTGTATTTCCTTCCCACATGAAATTATTAACTTTGTCTGACATCGGTCTGAGGCAAGAAAAGTTTCCCCAACGGGGTACGTAGCTTTCAAGAAGACTTCGGCTGAAATACTTTCGTAAATCTCAGGAGCTGGCCGACCAGCACTTGTGAACTGCTTCTGCTTCGGGCACCGCACGGCAAGAAAGACTGAAGAAAATGGCGTCGGCTGCCTCTTTTATACCCCTGCCGCACTGACGTCAGGGAGGAAGCGACGACAACCGACGCCGGACCTAGACTTTGGAATTCGGCCGACCGAGGACCCGCCTGACAGCAGGATAACCCATCTGTTATGACTGCAGCTGTATGCACGATGAACATCAAGTACTTGCAGCCAATCCCCACTACATACCCAGCCTGACCGCGGATTTTCTCAATACATTGGGGAGGGAGTCAGGACCTAGCAAAAAAGCCAAACTACAAGCTGGATAATACCATAGGGGCCACTTCGCTCTGCTTTCAGGACACTGTTCTCGCATTACCCTTCCCCAACCATTTAGTGGTCCCTGAATCAGTGGCCAGTACCAGGGTTCAGCCATATTCGACTTCCCCATTCCTTTTCTCAAAATCAAGTAGAGTGCTTGGGAGTTTGAGCAGCAGAAGCATCACTTGGCAGCCAATGGTTAAACCAGCAGTCTGGACAAAAAAAAAAAAAAAAAAAGCAACAGATAACACACTATACTGGTATGGTCAAATTTAGCCTAGTGCTGAAATAAAACACCCAAGGGAAGAAAATCAACCTCAGGAGATTTCTGTAACTGAACTCATACCGATGAGACCCTAATGCAAGAATTGCAATGTAATTGTAAAGGGAGACTGATGTATTGCATTTTATATACAACTTTCATATCCATTATTCCACAGGTGTTTGCAGTCTCAGTCAGATATTTTGCATTATACACCATTTTTACTGTGGATATTGTGCTGAATATCTCCTAAGTATGGCAATTACAATAATGGCCTAGAATTCTTTACTGCATTGTCATTCTGTTATCTGCCAAATGACACAGATGGCATGCTGCAGAGTGGAACAAATAAAATGGTGTGATCAAATGCAGTATGATAATGTGCTTAAAACCCTAAGGGTATGAAAACAATTTTAGGTGCTTTCAGAGCTAAAATGCTGAGGGTACAGCATATAAGTTTCATCATGAAATCTCAAAGTGGGACTGAGATAGTGTATGTTACAATTAGCCAACTTATCAGCTAGTTCAATAGTGTTCACTACTGCAGTCTGGCATTTTGCATTTTACCCCAGTTCCATTGTGGCTGCTGTGTTGAACTTCTGCTCAGTATGATGAGCACAATAATGACCATAAAGCTGTCTCCTTTGAAATCAAAATCAACACCATAATCCCATTAAAACCAGTAACAGGAATTATTCCAAGGCAAATTACCTGCTATTAAGTGATAGTTTGTCAGAAGTCAATGCCCCTCTGAACCTTGAGGACACACCAGCCTACGCTTAATTGCTCTCAGAAACTCTGTACAACCATGTCAATGGCTGCACAGATGCTGCTGCACTGCCCAGAACAAGACCCAGAAACAAACTGTCCTGGTGGTATCCCAAATTAAAAAGGATCTACAACAAAAGGGAAAAAATATGACAAAAATCAGGAAGGGTAATTCCCATAAAGACAAAAACAATCTGAAAGTAAATAGGCAACTAAGAAGGCTAATTAGGTTAAGCAAAGCCAACTTTGAGGTTAAAATATCCTCCCAGTTGAAAGATCACCATAAGGCCTTCTACAGCTGTGTCAGAAAACTCAATGGCAGCACACAGCCATATGCCAAACTAGTGGTTAATGGTGCCACATTCACAGACCCTGTCGGTATAACGACCAGTTAGTTATGTACTCACCATAACGTGAGATGTATGTAGTCCATCTCACCTCACATTCTTCACTTGTGGGTTCAGAGATGAATATCGGCTCCGACTCGGCCTATTTACTAGCTCAAAAGTCTTTGATTGGCTGGGCAAAGATGGTATCCCACAATACAGTGCTCCACATCAAAAGATCTAGTTTGCTGCCAACATAAGTATTGTATCCATCGCCCAAACATACACACACACCCATAACAACGAAGTCCAACAAATTATCCAAAGGGACTCTAACGTCAAAAGTACAAGGAGATCCTCCAAATCCTCCAGGCATGGGGGACTGTGGGGGGGTAATGAATGTGAGGCGAGATGGACTACATACATCTAACGTTATGGTGAGTACATAACTAACTGATGTTATGTAGTCCTATCTTGTCTACATTCTTCACTTGTGGAACAGCGTCCCTAGCACCTACATCCTGGGTGGCTCAATGGAAAATACTCCTGAGCACCGTGGAGCCAAAAGATGATCTGCCCCTGGACATCACATCCAACTTGTAATGGGAAACAAACGTGTGAGGAGAAGCCCATGTTGCAGCCGCACATATATCATCCATCGATAACCTAGCCTGAAAGGCTGTGGAAGTGGAAACTGCTCTGGTAGTGTGTGCTTTGACTGGAAAAGGCAGGCTCTTTCCTCCTGCCTGATAAATAAAGGAGACCAACCAGCTATCCACCTAGAGATGGTGACCTTGGAAACCGCAGACCCCAAGCGATTCTCTGAGAACAAAACGAAGAGCTGGTCTGACTTCTGCCAATCTTTAGTTCTGTGTAGAAAAAAGTGTAGTTGCCTATGAACATCCAACAGATGAAACTGGTACTCTGCCTTATTGGAGAAGTTGGGGAAGAAGACCGGCAGTTCAATGGACTGATTAATATTAGATAAGGAAGCCACTTTGGAAAGAAAGGACGGATTTGGTCCGAGAGAGACTATCTTTATGGAATACCAAGTATGGGGGCTTGACTGATAGGGCCTGGAGTTCTGATACTCGTCTAGCCGATGTGATCACTATCAAAAAGGCAGATTTCCATGTAAGAAATTTTAAATCGCAGGAAGCCGCGGGCTCAAAGGGTGGGAGAGTGAGGGCCTGCAGAACAAAACTGAGGTCCCAGGACATAACAGGTTGAGATACAGGTGGGCAAAGGAGAAGAGTGCCTTTCAGGAATGCTCTACACAGCCTGTGTGTCATTAAGCTAGGTTCATAAGCCACATGATAATTTGAAATAGCCGCCAGCTGAACTTTGATGGTGGCTGAGGCAGATCCTTGGTAGAATAAATGAGATAAAAAGTCCAACACAGAGTCAATGGGGGCTGTGTAGGGGTCAATACCTTTGGACTGGGCCCATATCGAAAACATTTTCCACTTGCTAGAGTAGATCTTCCTAGTGGACGGCTTAAGAGACGATGAAAGAATATGGACCACGTCTGGAGAAAAATCATGACACCTGACTACGGATGGAAGTGGAGTAGCCAGGCGGTCAGCCAGAGGGTCTCCAGGGAGGAGTGGAGCTGTCCCGACATATGTGTCAGCAAGTCTGGACGAGGGTCCAGAGTCCAAGGAGCATCCACGAAGTAAGGTTGAAGGAAGGGGAACCATACTTGTCGGGGCCAGTGTGGTGCGATCAGAATCAATTTGCTTCCCAAGAATAGCTCTTTCTGAATCACCCTCGAGATAAGGGGAAACGGAGGGAAAGCATACATCAGACCCGAGGGCCAATCGTGCGCAAGAGTGTCCCTTGGAGATTCTCCCGGTGGGGGGATCAGCGAGAAGTAGTTGCTGCATTTCGCATTGAGGGGGCTGGCAAACAGATCGCAGCAAGGCTGACCCCATTTGCTGAATATAGTGTCCGCCACCCGGCGGTTCAGGGACCACTCGTAAGGCATGAGGACCGCCCTGCTTAGCCTGTCTGCAATCTCATTGGTTTTCCCCGGGATGTGCGCTATTGCCCAATTCCACACTCTCATGGCCTCCCTGCATCGTGGGTATGATCTGGTTCCTCCTTGTTTGTTGAGATACCACACTACTGACATGTTGTCTGAGTGTATCGCAATAGTCCCTAGAGGGAGGACATCCTGAAGTGCCTGCAACGCTAGGAGCACTGCCCTCATCTCCAGGACATTTATGTGCAAGTCTATCTCATGCTCCTGCCACGTGCCTTGGACCATCCTGCCGAGATAATGCCCCACCCTATCTGGGAGGCATCCATGGTCACTGTGGCTACAGAGTTGTGTGGAACAAAGGGTTTCCCTACGTCTAAGTTGTTGGTGCATAGCCACCAACTGAGGTCCTGCTTGCATTTGCCTGTGATTAAGATAAGATGGGATAGCGATAGTCTTTGGAAGGACCATTGGGCGAATAGGAGCCATTGTAGGATCCTCATATGTAACCTCGCTAACGGGACCATCATGAAAGTGGATGCCATTGTCCCCAGTAACTGAAGAACTAGTCTTGCCCTCACACGTGTCAGAGACATCATCATCCGAACCTGTCGTTGCAACCCTGTGATCCTCTCCATAGGTAGGAATGCTCTCACTCGAATAGTGTCCAACTCTGCTCCTATAAATGAGACACGCTGTGAGGGTAGCAAGGCAGATTTTTTCCAGTTTATTGTGATGCCTAACTGGTGACAAAGATCGATAGCAGTATCTCTGTTTTGAAGAAGTAGATGCTTGGTGGGGGCAGATAGGAGCCAGTCGTCCAGGTAAGGAAACACCTGGAATCCTTGACATCTCAAGTGAGCCGTCACCACTGCCATGCACTTGAACACCCTGGGGGCTGTGGTGAGACCAAAGGGCAGGGCTTGAAACTGGACGTGCCTGGCTCCCAGCCGGAAGCGTAGATGACATCTGGATGCTCTGTCCATTTTGATGTGGTAATAAGCATCCTTCAGGTCGATGGAGCACATCCATACTTCCTTTCCCAATAATGGGAGAATCGACTGTAGCATGACCATCTGGAATTTGGACTTGTGTATGTAATTACTGAGTCGGCTGAGATCCAAAATGGGTCTCAGGTCCCCCGTTCTTTTCGGCACCAAAAAGAATCTTGAGTAAGTCCCTAATCCGATCTGGTCTGGGGGGACTGGTTGGATGACTCCTTTTTCTAGCAGCTGAGAAACCTCTGTTGCTGCATGACCCCTTTGACTGGGTGGAATGTCTGGGATCCTTTTGATGGGTGGGGGGGTGTGGAGTGAAATGGGATGGTGTAACCTCCAGCGATTATCCCGAATACCCATCCGTCCTGGGTGATGTTGACCCAGTCTTCCAGATACTGAGAAATTCGACCCCCGACTGGCTCCGGAGAAGCACAGCCGGGCACACCCTCAGGAATGAGAGTATGGGGAACCGCAAAAGGATAAAGTCCAAAAAATGAGAACTGTCACCACGAACAAATCCTTCTTTAGAGTAATCCCAAATGATTCTCCAAACAAACTCAAAATATCCACGATAAAAATAAGTAAAAATTCATTTATTGGAAACAGAGAATAAGCGCTTCATCTCTATAAAACCTGTACTGATTGAACGTAGATGAAGCTGGCTACTGCACTTAAGAACCCTACAGTTCTATACCTTCTTAGAAAGTTATGATAGTAATATTAGGCACCATGTTTTTTCTCAATTTGAGGTCTGTTACCCGGGCTTTTTCACTATTTATAGCCCTTTAGTAGTTGAATGTATAAGCATTTAACTTCAGGGACATTTTGCCACCTTGGAAGTTGTTGTTTAATATTATATGCTGGATTTATTATACAGCGTTAATTTTATATTAGGTTATATATTTCCCATATTATATATGTTCATGATGGGTAATAGATAAGCATAGTTATTGATATTTAGGTTGTATATATATGTTTTTTAATTTTTATTTTATTGATTGTATCACATCTTATATCCTATAGTAAGGGTATGTTTTAACTTGATAGAAGGCGTTTTAAGGCTAGCCTTTGATCCTATATACATATATAGCAAGGGTATATTTTGGTTGGATAGAATGGCGTTTTGAGATAGCCTTTGATCCTACACATATATTTGTTCTGGTATACAATCATGCATACTCATTTGGGGTGAGACGTCTCTATTATGAGATGATGAATTAGAGCTTCCCCTTTGACCATTGCAATACTGATATACAGGATCGGTTGCGATCTCTAGAGGAAGCGCTATGGAGAGGTCTTTTGAAAAAATTTCTTAACATTATTGTCTTGCATGGGTATATATCCATGCATATTATACCATAGATACATTTTATATATGCCGTTTGTTGTGAATATGTTTTTGTTGCATGTTTCGTTCTATGTTTCACATATATATATTTGCAGTATATTCTCCGAATTGGTTGTGAAGCATATTATTATGTAAATCATGGAGAATATACAGTATTCTTTGGTAATTTTTGGGTAATTTTTTAGACACACAACACATTTTATGTCTTATGACAGAATAGGTATTAGTAGGATTGTAGTGTTGAATTAATTAAGTATTTTGTAATATGACTCCTTATAGTGCGTATGAAATTATATGAGGTATGTGTAAAGATACAGATGCTGCCTCTACCACACCATTAGAGAATTAACACACGTGTATGTAGCGATCTCGGCTCCATTTTATATATTTTCCTTATGTTTACTTATTGAAGCATATTGCAGGACACAAAATTTAGGAACAGTGATACATTTGTGTATGCCTTAAATATGGTGTTTAGGATCCGTGAGAAGAGTGCGTATAAACGCTGGACTTATACCAATTTCCTCAGTAGCCGGACTCTAGAGCCTTGCATTAGGACCGTGGGGATATCTTTTTAGGTCGGGAGGTATTCCTCACAGAGCATCCAGACATGTGACCTTAACAGCAAATAGGATGACGTTTAACTTGCAATAGCAAGCAGTTTGTTGTTACTTCTCTGGTGTAGCTTTTTTCCCGGTGGTGGAATTGTCTCTAATAATCTGCACTGTAAAGAACTTTTCACAATCAAGGTAGGGATTCTAGGTATACTCATATAAGTTAAGAGACAAGGAACGCCATTATAATAATTCTTGCTGAATGTATTCTCAGCATGTGAGGGATGTGTTTACACTTCCGAATGCCGTATGCTATGTTGTCAATGCTTTTATTTAGCTTTTCTATTAACTATGCATTTTTGTATTATGAGCTTATATGCATTCTTTTTGCCTGAAGCCTGTAATGCTTTGCCTTGTTAGAGAGTTCTAACAACGATTTGAAATGTTTTACGATGAGTGTGAGTACTGCACCTTAAAGAACGAATCGTATTGAGTTTAAACTGCATTTGAATGTAATGATGGCTTTAAATTGATAAGAGGCAATTAATGTTTATTTTAAGTTAATGAGCCCGCCAAAAGTTGTTTAGTATAAGTACTTTGGAATTATTTTATGTTATTGTATCTGATGAAGCATAGTTTAACTATGCGAAAGCGCTTATTCTCTGTTTCCAATAAATGAATTTTTACTTATTTTTATCGTGGATATTTTGAGTTTGTTTGGAGAATCATTTGGGATTACTCTAAAGAAGGATTTGTTCGTGGTGACAGTTCTCATTTTTTGGACTTTATCATTGCCTTCTCTTTTTTTGGTGAGAACGTCTTCAGTATTGAGTTGTGTTCTTTATATCTAGTGAACCGCAAAAGGAATCATGGTCCCCAGAATTGCGGGGGCCCCCACTGCCTCTTGGGCGATGTCTCCCTGAATACAACCTTCCTCCCCTGCCTCGGGGGGGGGGGGGGTCTCACCCTGTGCGGTAGGTTTTTTTGAACCACATCTTTCCCCCTCAGTGAGCCTTGGGATAAGGCCTCGACGGAAGGGAAAACCGGACTCCCATGGCAGACAAGGTCTTTCCCTCTTGCTCGCACCTGGTGAGTGTGTCTTTCACTTTGGTCCCGAACAAGGAGGAACCATCGAAGGGGGCCATCAGTAAAGGAAGACTTAAAGGCCTCCGCAAAGTGACACAGGCGTAGCCAGGCATGCCTCCTGAGAGCCACCCCTGAACTAGCCGCCCTATTAGCTCCCTCAGCCACGTATGAAATCAGTCGCATGGACGAGTTAGCAATGGAGTTGAGGGTAGAGAGCTGAGCGTTGACAGTCTGAGCCACTGCCTCGGGCCCGTTACCCGTTAGAGTATCTCCTAACTCCTTAAGGAGATCTCTCCAGAGCCGCGTGAAATGAGACAAATAATTCAGCGACAGCAAGGTAAAGGTCGCTGAAGACAGTGTACGCTTCCCGTACCAATCCACAGTCCTAGACTCCTTGTTAGGAGGATGGACCGAAGAGGAAGACTCAGCAACTTCCTTCTGTGTGGCAGCTGCCACCACCATAGCATCTACCGGGACTCCCTTTGTCAAATATTCTTTCCCTGGGGGAACAGACAAAAATTTGTTGGGGCGTCGAGGAACAGGCTCCACGGAGTCCGGAGTCTCCCACATCCTCGGACAAATAAGGTCCACGAGCTCGTCTAATGGTTAAGACACCCAGCAGGCAGATGGCTGAGTGCCAAAGGCCTTAAGGAATACTGACTCCTCCTCGGAGAGGGGTTTGGAGGGCCAGTCTCCTCTTTGTTTCAAAATCTCCAGTATATCGGAGAACGAAACGTCCTCAGAGGAAGACCTAGGGGACCCCTCCGATTCCTCGAGGTCAGTATCGGAAGTGAGAGACTCGTCCTGGGAGTCTATGTGCTTCCTCTTGCAAGATTTCTTTCTGGGGGGCTCCTCAGTCACAGGCTCTGTGGACCCCTCGGAAAGAAGGGGACCACTTGTGGGGGTATCCTTAGGCCCTAGCGCTCTGCTATCCAAGGATAGGTGGGTGTCAGAAGCTCTCGCCGGTGTTGTGGGGGACGGAAGAACCGATCCGAGAGAAGTAGCTGACCTAGCCAGCATGCTCCACATAGCCTCGAAGGCGGGACCTCCCGAATCGGAGGACCGACCACCTTCCAAGGCCATGACTGGGACCGGTGTCCCCGCAGCCGAGGCACCAAGGGGGAGGCTCGGAACTGAAGGGTGTTCCGAGACATCCCCCTCAGGCCCGACCGAGGAGACCCGAGTCCCGAACCCTGTGGACGGAACCGACAAGGTCGGAGCCGATGCGGGCACCGATAAACCCCGCTGGGGGATCGGCACCGGCGCAGGAACGTCCCTCGGAGCGGAACTTACCGGCTCCGACGACAAGGATGTGCTCGGAGGAGGAATAGCAGGTACAACTAACAGAGCTGGCTCCGGAGCCGACTGGGTCGAGCAGAGAAAAGTTTGGCCAACACCGGCGACTGTAGGAGCCTCTGCACCACCCTATCTACATCCAAATCGGAAAGCCTGGAGGATTTGGAGGAAATGGATGGAGACCTAGACCTCCTATCCGGAGAAGCTTGCCTCAAAGTTGGCGACTGGCTCTGAATCGGTTCCAAAATTATAGGAGCGGATGCAGACACAGTCGACACAGCTAGCTCCTGCGGCCCCGATGTCGGTGGAGCCGAGGAAGCAGATTCGACAATGGTAATTTTACAAGGTGGCTCCGAAACAATAGATGGAGCCAGAGACCTCTTCTTGGATTTGGAAGATTTAGACTTAGACTGGGAGCCGAACCTAAATCCTCCTCAAAGGACGGTTTTAGCAATCCCTTTAGGTTCAATTTGTTTTTCCTCTCTTGGAGCACCCGAGGACTAAAGACGTGGCAGAAACTACACGACTCCTGAAGGTGGATGGCTCCAAGACAGTAAACACAGACCGAATGTCCGTCTGCGATAGACATTTTATAGGCACACATAGTACACTTCTTAAAGCCCGAGGGCTTATGCTCTTTTTGTTCCTTAGACATGCCAGCCAACAATTGTAGCAGCCGCTACTGACAAGAGGCGGGAAACCACCGACAGAGAAACCAGTGAACATGAAAAACACAAGCAAGGCACAAGGGAGAACCTCTAAATAAAACGGTTCTCAACTTAAAATAAGAGAGACGCACCTAAAGACAGCCAGAAAAACACCACAAGGAGGACTAGGCCCCTCTAACTTAAACGGGCCTGGCCCGAGGGAGTAAGGGATACCACACGCAAAAACACTCGCAACCCACAAAAGTAAAGCAGCAACAACACTAATAACAACTCTATTTGAATACACACAATTAGCCAAAAATTAGCCAAAAATCTTCACAAAAAAGAGTTTTTTTGTAATACTTAGCTACAGCCAAGTCGAGACCACGTCCGAGCTCTACAAGCGGCAAACAAGATCTGGGGATGTGGAGCAGTGTATTGTGGGATACCATCTTAGCCCAACCAATCAAAGACTTTCGAGCTAGTAAATAGGCCGAGTCGGAGCCAATATTCGGTTCCAAACCCACAGGTGAAGAATGTAGGCGAGACAGGACTACATAACATCCTGTTACTGCACAAATTCAGTTCCAACTTTACAACAACTCTTGCCCCCAACCCCCCCTCCCAATAATACCTTCAAATATAACCCCTCAAACCATAACTAGGGAGAATGTACTGGCTGCACTCACTAAAGCTATCTGTTATACTCTCCAAATCAGTAGAGGAAACAAACCAGAAAATACTCAGCCGGTGAAGCCTAAACTCCTCTCGGTCCACTAGGACAGGGGGATGGAGGGGGGACGCAAGAAAGAAGGCGAGATGACGACAACTAACATGGAACGTTATGGTAGGTACATAACTTCTTTATGTTAAGTTGTCTATCTCGCCTTCGTTTCTTGCTTGTTGGGACAGCGTCCCTAGCACCTACGATCCTGGGTGGCTCATTGGAACAAACTCTTCAGAACAGTGGAACCAAAGTTAGCTCTATTCCTGGAGGCCATGTCTAACTTGTAATGAGAAATAAAGGTATGAGGATTTGCCCATGTGGCAGCGGCACAAATAGAGTCCATGGGCAGCCTAGACTGGAAGGCTATAGAAGTGGCCAAAGCCCTAGTAGAATGACCCTTCAGTTTGGAAGACAATTCTTTGTTTCTTAAATGATAGATGAAGGTAATAATGTGAGACAACCACCTGGACAGGGTCACTTTGGAAACTGGAAGACCCTGTTTGCCCCTAGCATAGGAAAGGAAGAGTTGGTCCGACTTTCTTATATCCTTCGTTCTATGTAGGTAAAAACGAAGTTGTCTATGAACATCCAAAAGGTGCAACTTGTATTCTGCCTTGTTGGTGTAGTTAAGGAAGAACACTGGAAGGTTTATGGATTGGTTTAGATTGTTTTCTGAGCACACTTTAGGAAGGAAGGAGGGATTAGTTCTCAGAGCAACCCTATCCTTGTGAAAAACTAAGTACGGAGAATGAACGCTTAGTGCCTGAAGTTCCGATACACGTCTGGCTGAGGTAATAGCTACTAGAAAGAGAGTTTTCCAAGATAGAAACTTAAGGGAGCAGGAAGCTGCCGGTTTCAAAAGGGGACATAATCAAGGAGGTTAGTACCAAATTAAGGTCCCAAGGAGGAGGGGGATCTCTCACTGGGGGCCTAAGGAGAGTGGTCCCTCTGAGAAAAGCTTTACACAGCTTATGAGAGATGATATTTAGATTGGAAAAACCAACATGATAGTTAGAGATGGCAGCTAGTTGAACCCTGATTGTGGCAGAAGCAGACCCAGAGTGAAAAAGCTCAGTTAGGAACTCCAAGATCTCATGAACTGGGGCTGAAAAGGGATCTATGTTCCTAGCCTCTGCCCAATAAGAGAAAGGTTTCCATTTGCTAACATACGTCTTCCTAGTAGTCAATTTGTGAGAGGAGACAATAATTTCACGCACAGCTGGGGAAATGCTGGAAAGCCTGGCTAGGGTTGGAATTGGATCAACCAAGCTGTGAGCTGGAGTGTTTGGAGGGATCGATGCAGCTCTCCTGACTGATGAATCAGCAGGTCTGGAATTGGATCCAGGGTCCAGGGCTGCTCGAGGAGGTAACGGTGCAGGAATGGAAACCAAATCTGTCGAGGCCAGTAAGGAGCAATGAGGATCATTTTGCAACCCAACAATATCGCTTTCTGTATGAGTTTGGGTATAAGAGGGAAAGGCGGGAAGGCATAAAGAAGTCCCTGAGGCCAATCGTGGACTAGCGCATCTCTGGAGAAAGGGAGAAATAGTTGCTGCATTTGGTGTTGAAGGGGGTTGCAAACAGATCGCAGCAAGGCTGTCCCCATTTGCAGATGATGAGATCTGCAACTACCGGATTCAGAGACCACTCGTGAGGCATGAGAATAGCTCTGCTGAGCCTGTCCGCTAGGACGTTGGACTTCCCAGGGATGTGCGTCACAATCGGAAATCGCCCACTGCCAGAGTCTGAGTGCTTCTCGACATAGGGGGTAGGACCTGGTTCCGCCCTGCTTGTTGATGTACCACACTACTGACATGTTGTCCGTTTGAATTGCAATGGTCCCAGGAGGGAGGGAGTCCTGAAGTGCTTGCAACGCTAGTAGCACGGCTCTAATCTCCAAGACATTTATGTGCAGATGGTACTCGTGAGGCTGCCAAGTGCCTTGGACTGTCCTGCCCTGAAAATGCCCCCCCCCACCCTATCAGTGGTCACTGTGGCAACCGGAGGGGGTTGGATGAATGGTCTGCCCTGAGACACTAGTGGAGAGACCATCCACCAGGAAAGGTGTCTTTTGCAAGTTTCTGTAATCATGATCATGTGAGACATGGGGAGCTGTTGAAAGGACCACTGTGTGAAGAGAAGCCACTGAAGGATTCTCATATGAAAACGGGCCAGAGGTATCAGAAGAATTGCCACCGCCACAGAACCCAGAGTTTGAAGGACCAACCAGACTTGTTCCCTTTTGCATTGCATGAGGATATGAACTTGCTGCCGAATCGTGGCCACCCTGTCCGGCGGTAGCCTTGCAGACATACTTTTTGTATCTAGATCTGCTCCTATATAGGTAATAGATTGACAGGGCAACAAGGCAGATTTTTCGAAATTTATGGTAATGCCTAACTGGGCACAAATTGCAATTGTATAGTCCCTGGCTTGAAGGAGTTGATGCCTGGTAGTAGCAGTAAGGAGCCAGTCGTCTAGATAAGGAAACTCCTGGAATCCTTGACGCCTCAGGTGAGCCGTGACCACTGCCATACATTTGGTGAACACCCTGGGGGCTGTGGTGAGACCAAAGGGCAGAGCTCTGAACTGATAATGACTGGCTCCCAGCCGGAAGCGAAGGAATCTCCTGGAGCGCCTGTCCATCTTGATGTGATAGTACGCATCCTGAAGATCTATTGAGCACATCCAATTGTCCTGACCCAAAAAGGGTAGAATGGACTGAAGCGTGACCATCCAAAACCTTTTTCTTTGAACGGACTTGTTTAGTCTGCTGAGATCCAAAATTGGTCTCCAGTCCCCTGTCGTTTTTGGTACCAAAAAGAACCTTGAGTAAGTTCCAGATCTGAATTGGTCTGCCGGGACTTCCTGGATGACTCTTTTTTTCTAGCAGTCTTGAAATTTCTATGACTGCTTGGGCCCTCAGATTGGGTGGAACATCTGGGGGGGGATTTGCTTGACGATAGGGGAGATTGGAAGAAGGGAATTACATAGCCTCTGGATATGATTGAGTGTACCCATTTGTCTCGCGTAATGTCTTGCCAGGCTTTTGGGTACAGTGAAAATCTTCCCCTGACTGCCTCCATAGGCGGGCAGCTGGGCAACCCTTCAGGGATGCTGGAAGAGCTTGTCAGAGAAAGATTCTCTGCTGCCCTGGTTCTGCGGACCCCCTCTGCCTCGAGGGCGGTGTCTGTTTCCTCCTCTGCCCCTGTTGGAAAAATCACTACGTGTTATCAGGCGAGGCACCCTGGGATTTCCGAAACCACATCTTTCCACTCTTCTGACCTTTGGGATATGGTCTGGAAGGAGTGGAAAAATGGACTCCCATGGCAGAGAGAGTCTTGCCTTCCTGTTCACAACTAGTGAGTGTCCTTCACCTGTGGTCCAAAGAGAAATGAACCGTCAAAGGGGGTGTTGGTGAATGATGCTCTAAAGGGCTCCGCAAAATTACACAGCCGCATCCATGCGTGTCTCCTAAGGGCCACGCCTGTACCTGCGGCTCTACTCGCACCATCGGTTGCATAGGAAATGAGCCTCATGGAGGAGTTAACTACTGAATTAAGGGTCGCCAGCTGAGAAGCTACTTTAGCTTGAACCCCTTCTGCTGATGGATCCTGGAGGGTATCTCCAAGCTCTTTCAGGAGCTCTCTCTGAAGCCTGGTAAAATGGCACAAGTAATTCAGTGACCTCATGGAGAAGGTCGCGGAAGCAAACATTCGCTTCCCATATCTGTCCATAGTCCTAGACTCCTTGTTAGGAGGATGGACAGAGGAAGAAGTTTCCGCTAATTCCTTTTTAGTGGCTGCTGCTACTACCATGGCATCCACAGGAACACCCTTGGTAAGGAACTGTTTGTCAGGGGGTGCAGTGATAAACTTGCCAGGCCTCCTTGGGGTTGGTTCCACTGTATCCGGGGCTGACCAAGCCCTTCAAGCCACCACAGACATTAGTGGATCGAAGGGCGGAGACACCCAGGAGGTGGAAGGGCGGGAACCAAACTCATCCAGGAATACGGATTCGTCCTCAGTAGGGGCTAGGGCATTCCAGTTCCCCCTCTGGCTAAGCATTTATAGGATGTCCAAAAAGGAAACATCTTCAGAGGGGGATCTCGGGGACCCTTCCGATTCATCCAAATCCGTATCCGAAGTGACAGACTCAGGGGAGTCAATGTGCTTCCTCTTGCACTTCCTCTTTCAAGGGACCTCCTCTGAATGATCAGGGGAGGCCTCGGAAGAAGAGGAAACACCCAGTGGGGTGCTCTGGAGCGTCGGTTCCCCATGCTTGGGGTCCGGAGGAGGGACAGAGGTTGATGCAGGCACTACAGGGGACGGAGTCCATGGGGTCGAACGTGGTGCTGACTCAGGGGCTAGTACACTCCTCATGACATCGAAGGCATCCCTGCCACGATGCAAAGAAGGCTCCGGCTCTGAGGAAACCGGAATCCTTCTCCGCACAGAGGGGGATGGCTCAAAGGCTGATGTAGGAGCCGAGCTCACCTGCGCCAAAGCTCCGAGAGGGAGAATGGGGTCGGACAAGGGTCCGATGCCAATAGCCCCCTCGGAGCAGACAAGGGAGTCTTGGTGCCCAGATCCCTCAACAGAAGGCACCATCGAGGGGATCGGAGCCGATGACAGAACCGAAGGGGAAATCATTATCGGTTCCACGATTCGAACCCCAACAAACTCTGGCTCCGAGCTCAGAGGAGTCAGAGGAGGAATATTGATGGAAGCGGGCGGAGCAGACACCTGTTGAGGAGGGCTGGATAACATTTTGGCCTGTGCCTGCGACTTCAACAACCTACTGACCACTCTCTCCATGTCGTTGTCCGAGAGTCTAGAGGACCGAGAGGAGTGGGAGGATCTGTGACTGCGATCACTCTGCAACAGGGGAGACCGAGGTGCCGAATGTATCGACTCTAGAGACGGGGACCTCGGTCTCTTGTGGGTCTGAGACGGCTCCGAAGATGCTGGTGGAGCCGACTGTGAGGCAGCCTCCTCGGTTCCAGCCGGAACCCAAGTAGTCGGTAATGTTTGGGCCAATGACGGCTCCGAGCTGGGAGCCGATTTGGTCGGTTTAGGAGATTTCACTGGCTGAGCCTTGGCCGGTGAATCCTGGTGCTTAAGAAGACCCCTTAATATAAGCTTATTTTTGCACTCCTGCAGAAAGTACAGTTGTGTATCTACCATAAATGTAGATGTTCGAGTGTATTCACTGTTGCAGTCATTACACTTGGGTTATCCTGCTGGCAGGCTACCCGCAGTCGGTCTGAATTTCAAAGTCTAGATCCGGCGTCGGTTGCCATCACCTCTTCCCTGAAGTCAGTGCGCCAGGGGTATAAAATATGCAGCAGACGCCATTTTTTTCAGTTTTTCTTGCCCCAGATGTCAAGTGCCCCCAAATTGGTAGGCTGAAAATTATGCCAATAAATATGCATGCAAAAAAAATAAACATTTCCTTCATCTACAAGCAAATATACCACATAGGTTGTATAGGATAGAGAAGTACAGATAAGTCCCAGCAAATAAAAGGGGGATGATGGGTGGGTAACCTAGACTGCAACAGTGAATACACTCTAACATCTACATTTATGGTAGGTATACAACTGTACTATGTTCATCGTGTTTCACGGTTGCAGTCATTACACTTGGGTCGAGTCCCAAAGCTGAGGTTGGGTGGCTGGGTCTAAACAGAATTAGGAGAGGCTATAAGGCCCTGCAGAACTGCAGTGGCAAAGCCTGCTCTGGATTTAGAGTAGAGAGGTAAGTGGTAGTGCTTGGTAAAATTGTGCACTGAACTCCAAGTTGCAGCCTCTAAAATGTCTTTGGTTGGTACTCCACTGAAGAAGGCTGCTGAAGTGGCTGCTGCTCTGGTTGAATGTGGCCTAATGCCCTTAGGCACTGATTTGCCATGCTGTGAATAGCAGAAACGAATGCAGTGGCCTATCCATTTTGAAATAGTCTGCTTTGAGATAGCCTTTCCTTGTGATCCTGCAGCAGATGCTACCAAGAGTTGCTCAGTCTTTCTGAAAGCTTTAGTTCTGTCCAAGTAGAAGCGTAGCCGTCTGTGTATGTCCAAAGAATGCAGGAGTCTCTCACCCTTATTCTGTGGGTTTAGATAAAAGATAGGCAAATGAATGGTTTGGTTAAGGGCCATACTGGACATTACTTTAGGCATAAATGTCAGGTTCGTCCTCAGAGAAACCCTGTCTGGATGGAAAATGATAAAAGGTTCCACAGCCATGAGTGCCTGTAACTCTGAGACTCGTCTTGCAGAGGTTATTGCTTGGAGCAGAGCTGTTTTCCAAGATAAGAACTTTATTTCAGCTGAATTGGCTGGCTCAAAAGGCGGCAGTGTGAGTTTTTCCAAGACATAATTGAGGTCCCATGCAGGTATTCGTGCTCTCCTTGGAGGTCTTATGTTTTTAGCCCTCTGAGGTACTGTCTTAGCAATGGATGTGAGAAAATTGGTGGTTCCGTATTGTAATGAGCTGAAATGGCAAAGGCATGGATTTTAATTGATGAAAAGGATAGGCCTTTGTCCAGCATTTCAGTTAGGTATTGTAAAATCTGAGGAATATTTGGTACAAACGTGTCAATTCCTTGTGCCTGGTCCCAAGCACAGAATCTTTTCCATTTTTCTGCATAAGATTTTCTGGTACTGGGCCTCCTGGCCTCCAAAATAACATCCAACACTGCTTTAGAGAGAGGTGTGTTCTGAATGGCTACATTATCCGCCATGCTGCCAGATTTAGGGTTCTGAGTTGGCTGTGCAGGATCTGATTGTTTTGTTGGGTCAGTAACGGAGGAATTAGAGGCAATGTCCAGGCTGGGCCTTGAGACAAGCTCTTTAGGATTGGGTACCAGTGCTGGCGGGGCCAGTCTGGAGCAATCAGAATAATTTTGGGCTTCTCTTGTCTGATCTTTAGGAGTACCTTGGGGAGGAGAGGCAGAGGAGGAAAGGCATATACTGTTAGGGTTTTCCAGCTGAATGATAGAGCATCCACTTTCCATGCTTGCTTGTGATAAGTCCTTGTGCAGAATCTCTGTAGTTGGCAGTTGTGAGGTGAGGCAAACAGATCTATGTCTGGACATACCCATTTCTTTATTATCATGCTGAAGACTTGTGGATCCAGTTTCCACTTGTGGGGATCCGTGAGGTTTCTGCTTAGTTCGTCTGCCAGAGTATTGTTCTTTCCTGGCAGGAATTGTGCTTGCAGGTGTACTTGATAAGTCAATGCTGTGTCCCACAAAGTCATGGCTTGTCTGCAGAGGGGGTAGGAATGAGTGCCTCCCTATTTGTTTATGTACCACATGACTGTAGTATTGTCCGTCCTTAGTAGTTGTCCTGGATGGAAAAGATCCTTGATAGCTGTCAGGGCATTCTGAACAGCTAGCATCTCTTTTTGATTGATATGAAGATGCCTTTGGCTTGTGGGCCATGTGCCCTGAATACATTTTCCTGCCATGTGGGCCCCCCAGGCATAATCTGAAGCATCTGTTGTTATTGACTGCCTGGTAGTGGGAAGGGTGAATGGCTGTCCCTTGTTGTGGTGACAGGCCTGTGCCCACCATCGAAACTCCTGTTGCAGGCAAGGAATGAGGGTAATTAATGTTTCTAGGCTGTGACAATGTTGAGTCCAAACACTTTTTAGATACCATTGTAGTTTCCTCATATGCAGTCTGGCATATGGAATTAGCAGAATGCAGGATGCCATGAAGCCCAAAGCCTGCAGAATTTTTCTTGCAGATAACATTTTGAAGTAAGAAGTCAGTTGCCTTTGTTTGTCTGGTGTGAGATAAGCCATCTGGGCAGTTGTATTTAAGCTTGCACCCAGGAATATTATCTCTTGAGAGAGTACTAGTTTTAATTTTTTTTCGCTTACTGTGTACCATAGGCAAATCAGTAATCTTTTTACAAACGCCAGATGCTTTAGTAGAATGTCCCTGTTCTCTGCTTGAATAAGGCAATCGTCCAAGTAAGGATATATTTGAATTCCTCTGTCTGCAAAATGCAATTACTGGTGCCAGGCATTTTGTGAAAACCCTGGGCGCAGTAGACAAGCCAAAGGGCAGTGCAGAGAATTAGTAAGGCATTGAGCCAGCTATGAATCTGAGGTATCTTCTGCAAGATTGTCTGATTGGAATATGCAGGTATGCCTCTTTTAGGTCCAAAGTATTTAGAATAGACATGTCCAGTATTGGTCCAGGCTTTGTCTTTTCTGGGTACCAAGAAAAGTCTAGAGTAGAATCCCTGTCCCTGCTCTTGCTGTGGTACTTGCTGGATGGCCCCCATGTCCATGAGGGATGAAACTTGTTTTTGTGCCTCTGCCCATTGATTGTGTGGCAGGTCTGGCATACCTTTTGCCTTTGGCAGGGTGTGAAAGTGGAACCTGTAGCCGTGGGACACTATATTCAAGGCCCATTTGTCCTGGGTAATTCTGTGCCAATTTTGAGAAAAAAAGTGCTAGTTTTCCCCCAAAAGGGGCTGCCAAAAGATAAGTGCTTGGTGCTGGCAGAGGAAAGTCATTGGGACTGTTTCCTGTATGGCTGTGATTTGTCTTCTCTGCTTTTGGAGGTAGAAGCGCAGCACTGTTTAGGCCTGTATGAGCCCTGGGGCTGGGATCTGCCTCTGAGGCATCTGTATCTGCCTCTTTGTGGCCTGAATGACACTAGAAAGGACCAATTCTTTGTAGGACAGTTCCTGCTAAATCTGGATGGCTGTACCTGTAAGAAATCCTTTACTGTTTGCATAGATTTCGCTTTGTCCTCCATTTTCTTCAACACCTCCTCTGCTTTAACACCAAAATAAAGTATCATGCTGTAATGGAGCATCTAATAATTTAGCTTTAACGTGATCAGGCAGATTCTGTTCCTTTAACCAAGCATACCTCCTAATGACAAGAACCCATAACTGCAGCCCTGCAAGAGGCCTCCAGCGAATCAAAACCACATTGCAATGTATGTTTTCCCACTTGTTCAGTTGCATGCAATAAATCCCGTATTTCCTTATTTTCTGCACAATCAGAATTTGACAACATTTTCTGTTTTAGCAGTGACATTAAGTATTGCTGATATTTAAGCATATGAAATTGACAATTTAAAGCCCTCACAGCAAAGTAGCAGAGGTGTAAACCTTTTTCCCCATCTGTCTAGTGCCCTTGAATCTCTATCAGAGGGGATAGGGTTTTTTGCAGTAGAAGCCTTGACCCCTTTGGGACCCTGAGAAATAGTTTCAGGGTCAGCAGCAGGGTTTTTATAAAGAAATTTATGTGAATCTGGAACCCTGTAGTATCTGTCTGGTTTAACAGGGGCAGGAGGTAAAAAGTCAGGAGAAGGGCCAGACTCTGAAAATACATCATCTACAATGTCTAACACAGGAGGAATAGCCAAAGGCCTGTGCTGAGGGAGTACAAGAAAATCTCTAGGCCTTTTCTTAGATTCTGAGTAATCTTGGCTCTCCCAGTGGAAGTGCTCCCTCATGGTATGCAGGGTTTCCCCAAAAGAATAATCCTCAGGCGGTGAGGCTGAAGGGATAGATTCTTCAGCATCAGAATCCTCGTAAGGAGAAAGAAAGTATTCCTGTTCAGAAGAGGAGTCAGAGGAAATGGAAACCTGATCTGAAGATTCATATTCGGTCTCTTGCCCAGGCCTCTTGTCAGGAGGGGTATGGAAACCCCTGATCAAGGTAATTAGGTCTTCGGACATTTTCAGCATCTGTTTTTTAGGCATAGAAGTCTGTCCAGGAGAATGCTGTACTTGTTTCTTTGTCTTTAGAACTGCTTTAGTCTTTGCTTTGAAAGCTGAAGTTGGCTTTACATATAACTGTGTAGGTCTGAAAACATCCTCAGAAGCCGATGCCTGCTCAGTGTCTCCGGACCCATCTGAGGGAATAGTTTCAGAGTGTCCAGTACCTTGAGTATCCAGAGGCCTAGCTGGCTCCACGTGGGAGTCGTCAGCGGCCTGTGGCTCTGAGGTAGCGGGCGCCAGGGGCTGCGAATGCGCCTCACTGAGAACCGGCGAACCAGCGACTGGCTTAACGGAAGCCTCGTAGTCGGTTTTGGACCTCGGATGCCTGTCCTTTTCTTTTTCCTTGTGCTTTTTATAATCTCCGGTCATCGGCTGTTCCGACGGTATTATATAATTGAATCTTCGGCCAAAGTAATGAAAGGCAAAATCGTTCCGACGCTTAATAGTGCGTTGGTTAAATCTAGCACAGAACTGACAGCAAGCAACGTTGTGATCAGGGCCTAGGCAAGGAATACAGTAAGAATGAAAATCCTTATGAGGTATTTGCTTCCCACAAGAAATACAATTGTTAACTTTTTCTGACATCGGACTGGAGCAAGAAAAAAAGTTTCCCCAACGGGTACTTAGCTTTAATGAAGACTTCGGATCTGAAATTCGTTTTTGAAAATATCAGGAGTCGGCCGACCGGCACTTGCAAACTGCTTTTGCTTTGGGCACTGAGCGGCATGAAAGACTGAAGAAAATAGCTTTGGCTGCATCTTTTACACCCCTGGCGTACTGACGTCAGGGAAGAGGCGACAGCAACCGACACCGGACCTAGACTTTGGAATTCAGACCGACTGCGGGTAGCCTGCCAGCAGGATAACCCAAGTGTAATGACTGCAACAGTCAAACACGATGAACATCCCTTGGGCTGAATGCGTGGGATACAGAACAAGAGTCCTGCAGGTGCACTGCGCCTAAGCAACAGACGCAAAAAGTGTGCCCATCTGTCAGAGACATTTTCTGACAGCATGAGTCACACTTCTTGAATCCAGACACTTTGGATTCTTTAGACATAACTAGCTTACACTAAAATGTTTTTGGCCAAAGGCCCAACAACAAAAATATACAAACACTAACCTAACCAAAAAACACAATAACTACAGTCAAGAAGTTTTTTTTTTTTTTAAAAATAGGAAGCCTCTAACTTAAACAGCTACCTATGAAGTAAAAGAGAAAGACTAAAACTAAAACGCTACTATAAGTAGAGATAGGAAAAAAAGAAGGGGGGAGGGGAAGAACTCTCTAACTTAAACGAGTTCTAAGGGAAAAATACAATAAAGTACAGTTTTGTACCTACCATAAATGTAGATGTTCGAGTGTTCACCCTGCGGCAGTCATTACACTTGGGTTATCCTGTCGTCAGGCGGTCCCGCAGTCGGCCAGATTTCCAAAGTCTTGGTCCGACGTCGGTTGCTGTCGCCTCATCCCTGACGTCAGTGCGCCAGGGGTACATATATTGCAACCAACGCAATTTTCTTCAGTTTTTCTTGCCCCAGATGTCAGGTGCCCCCAAAAAGGTGATCCAAATTAGTACCAAAAGGTGGGAGCACTGTACAAACAAAATCCCTTCAGCTAAAAACAAATACATCAGTAAGGCCTAGCAAAGATTTAGCCAGTAAATCAGAGGGGTTGGAGGGAGGGTAACCTGGACTGCAGCAGGGTGAACACTCGAACATTTACATTTATGGTAGGTACAAAACTGTACTATGTTTATCGTGTTACCCTGCTGCAGTCATTACACTTGGGTTGAGTCCCAAAGCTAAGGTAGGGTGGAGGCATCATAGAGGGTTAGTGGAGGCAATGAGGCCCTGCAGAACTGCAGTGGCGAAGCCTGCCCTGGACTTAGAATAAAGAGGCAAGTGATAGTGTTTGGTGAAGGTGTGCACAGAACTCCAAGTTGCAGCTTCTAAGATTTCCTTGGTAGGAACCCCCCTGAGAAAGGCTGTAGAGGTAGCTGTTGCCCTGGTAGTGGGATCTAATGGTAGGAGGAACTGGTTTCCCATGATGGGTATAGCAGAATCGGATGCAATGGCCTATCCATTTAGAAATGGTGTGCTTGGATATGGCCCTCCCTTGAGAAGCTGTAGCATTGGAAACAAAGAGCTGGTCAGTTTTTCTGAAAGCCTTAGTTTTATCCAAGTAGTAACGAAGCTGCCTGTGAATGTCCAAGGAATGCAGGAGTCTCTCACCTTTGTTCTGTGGATTGGGGTAGAAAGTGGGTAGGTGGATGGTTTGATTTAGAGCTATACTGGAAACCACCTTAGGTATGAAGGAAGGATTAGTTCGTAGACAAACTCTGTCTTGATGAAAAATGAGGAAAGGTTCCACTGCCATAAGTGCCTGCAATTCTGAAATTCTCCTAGCAGAAGTTATTGCCAGGAGCAGGGCAGTCTTCCAAGATAGGAACTGAAGGTCTGCAGAAAAATGGTTCAAAGGGAGGTAGCGTTAGTTTTTCCAGAACAAAGTTGAGGTCCCATGTTGGTGTAGGAGCTCTTCTAGGTGGTCTAATGTTTTTCGCCCCATCTGAGGAACTGCCTTAGGAGAGGATTTGAAAATAAAGGTGGATTCGTGTCGTAGTGAGCTGAAATAGCTGAAGCATGGATTTTAATTGAGAAGGAAAGTCCTTTATGCAACATCTCAGCTAAATACTGCAGAATGTGAGGCATATGAGGCTGAGTTGTGTCTTGGCCTTTAGCTTGGTTCCAAGCAGAAAACCTTTTCCATTTGTCCGAGTAAGCCTTCCTGGTGCTTGGCCTCCTGGCTTCTAGAATAACATCCAGTACTGCTTGTGAAAGAGGGGCTGGTTGGATGCATAATTGATTTGCCATGCAGGCAGGTTTAAGGTTTTGATCTGGCTGTGTAGAATCTGCTTGTCTTGCTGCGTGAGCAAATGAGGTATTTGAGGCAATATCCATGGTGGGCTGTGAGCCATATTCTTCAATAGCAGGTACCAGTGCTGGCGTGGCCAGTCTGGGGCTATGATAATCATTCGAGGTTTCTCCTTTTTGACCTTCAAAAGAACCTTTGTGAGAAGAGGTAATGGAGGAAAAGCATATGCTGTCAGGTTTTTCCAACTGAAGGAGAGAGCGTCCACTTTCCAAGCTTGATGGTGGAATGTCCTTGTACAAAATTTTGTCAGCTGGTAGTTTTGAGGACTGGCAAACAGGTCTATATTTGGTAGGCCCCATCTTTGAGTTATCGTTGTAAATATTTGTGAGTCTAGCTTCCACTCGTGGGGATCTTTGATGTTTCTGCTTAGGTCGTCTGCCAATGTGTTTTTCTGTCCTGGCTGGAATTGAGCTTGTAACTGGACTTGGTAGGCCAGAGCTGTGTTCCATAAGATTATTGCTTGCCTACAAAGAGGGTAGGAATGTGTGCCCCCTTGTTTGTTTACGTACCACATTACTGTTGTGTTGTCCGTCTTTATTGCAAGTTGTCCAGGCTGTAGTAGATCCTTGAAGGTTGTCAGAGCTTTCTCTACAGCTAGCATCTCTTTTTGGTTTATGTGCAGTTTTCTTTGTTCTGCAGTCCATAGGCCTTGAATGCATTGCCCTGCCATGTGTGCCCCCCCAGGCATAGTCTGAAGCATCTGTTGTGATAGTTTGCCTGGGTGGGGGCAAGGTGAAAGGCTGACCCTTGAGGTGACATGCCTGCGCCCACCATAGAAATTCCTGTTGAAGGCAGGGAATGAGAGATATCACTGTGTCCAAGCTGTGGCTGTGTTGAGACCATACGCTTTTTAGGTACCACTGTAATTTCCTCATATGCAGTTTTGCAAATGGTATTATCAGAATGCAAGATGCCATGAAGCCCAAAGCCTGCAGAATTTTTCTTGCAGTTAATTGGGTCTTTGTTGCCTTTGTCTTGAAATATTGAGTCAGTTGTAATTGCTTGTCTGGTGTAAGATAAGCCTTCTGGGCCGTTGTGTCCAAGCTGGCACCCAGGAATATCATTTTGTGAGGGTACTAGTTTTGACTTCTTTTCGTTTACTGTGTACCCCAGACAATTCAGTAGGTGCTTCACAAAAGCCAGATGTTGTAAGAGAATGTCTTTTCTTTCTGCTTGAATGAGGCAGTCGTCCAGGTATGGATATATTTGAATTCCTCTTTGTCTGCAGTATGAAATTACTGGTGCCAGGCATTTTGTGAATACTCTGGGCGCAGTAGATAAGCCAAAGGGCAGTGCAGAGAATTGATAATGAGTTGAACCTGCAATGAAACGGAGGTATCTTCTGCAACTTTGTCTGATAGGGACATGCAGGTATGCCTCCTTGAGGTCCAATGTTACCAGCCATGCTTCCTTGCCCAACATGGGAAGTAGCTGCTGTAGTGTTAGCATCTTGAATTTGGGAACTTGTAAGTAAGTGTTTAAAATTGAAAGGTCCAGAATTGGTCTCCAAGCATGTTCTTTTCTGGGTACTAGGAAGAGTCTTGAGTAAAATCCTTGGCCTTGCTCTTGAGTTGGTACCCTTTGAATGGCTCTCATGGCCATGAGAGCTGTAATTTGTTTTTGAGCCTCTGCCCTTTGATTTTGTGACAGGTTTGGCATTCCTCTTTTTATTGGCAAGGTGTGAAAGTGGAATCTGTATCCTCGTAAAATTATGTCTAGCACCCATTTGTCCTTTGTGACCATGTGCCAGTCGTCTGCAAATAGTGCTAGCTTCCCCCCAGGGGGGCTGACAAAGAGCTTTGTTTGGCCAGCTGAGGCGCAAGTCATTGAGTTTGCCTTCTGGTGGGATGAGACCTGTCTTCTCCTCCCTTCTGGGTTGGAGTGCCCCATTGGCGAGGTTTATACTGAGCTTGTGGTTGTCCTCTGCCCCTTGGGCGCCTGTATTTACCCCTCTGAGGCCTGTCAGTGGCTGGAAAGGACCAATTTTTTGTTGGCCAGTTTCTGCTGAAGTGAGGGGGTTGTACTTGCAGGAAATCTGACTGTCTGCATTGATTTTGCCTTATCTTCCATTTTCTTTAAAACTTCTTCAACTTTAACACCAAAAAGAACATCCTGCTGTATGGGAGCATCTAGTAGTTTTGCTTTAACATGGTCAGGCAGACTTTGTTCCTTTAACCAGGCATGCCTACGTATAACTGATCCAGTGACAGCTGCTCTGCAGGAGGCCTCTAAAGAATCAAACCCACATTGCAAGGTATGTTTGCCCACCTGCTTGGTGGAGTGCAACAAATCCTGTACTTCTTTCAATTCAGATTGTTGAGGGAGGGTGGTTATCTTTTGTTTTAACTGAGAGATCAGAAATTGCTGATACTTAAGCATATGAAATTGACAGTTTAGAGCTCTCATAGCTAAAGTGGCTGAGGTGTAAACCTTGGGACCCTGGGAGATAGTCTCTGGGTCAGCTACTGGGCTTTTGTAAAGAAATTTGTGGGAATCAGGTACTCTGTAGTATCTGTCAGGCTTGGCCGGGGCAGGAGGCAGAGAGTCAGGGTTGAAACTGGATTCTAAATAGACATCATCCACAATGTCCAAAACAGGAGGGATGGCTAGAGGTCTGTGTTGGGGGAGTAAAAGAAAAGTACAGTTTTGTACCTACCATAAATGTAGATGTCCGATAGATATGCAACTGCAGTCATAACATATGGGTTGTCCTGCCTCAGGCAGCCCTCGGTCGGCCGGATTCCAAAGTCTGGGTCCGACGTCGGCTGATGTCGCATTTCTCTCCGACGTCAGAGCGGCAGGAGTACATAAGCATCAGCCGACGCCATCTTCTTCAGTGTTTCTTGCCCCAGATGCCAGGTGCCCTCCAAGGAAGGCTGTAATCAATTTGGAAGACAAAATAGGTTTCCAGACAAATAAATAAGCAATAAACAGATCCACCATAACAGATATCCCCAGCTAGGATAACAGGGAGAGGAGTGGACCCAAGGAATAGAGGGGAATGAGGGAGGGAAAACCCGACTGCAGTTGCATATCTATCGGACATCTACATTTATGGTAGGTACAAAACTGTACTATGTCCTTCAAGAATGCAACTGCAGTCATAACATATGGGTTGAATACCATAGCTTAGCTGGGGGAGGTGGAAAGCACTAAGACAAGGATGGTGTAGCTGTCAATCCCTGCAGGACTGCCGAAGCAAAGCCTGCTCTGGATCTGGAATATAAAGGAAGGTTGTAGTGTTTGGAGAATGTATGCACGGAGCTCCATGTAGCAGCTTCTAGAATGTCTTTTGTAGGCACCCCTCTTAAGAATGCTGTAGAGGTGGCTGTAGCTCTGGTAGAGTGTGGTCTGATATTGGCTGGTACACTTTCCATGGAAGGAATAACATAATCTGATGCAATGTCCAATCCATTTTGAGATGGTCTGTTTGGAAATTGCTTTTCCTTGTACTCCAGGGGCGTAAGTTACAAAAAGCTGATCAGACTTCCTATTGGCCTTGGTTCTGTCCAGGTAGTAGCAAAGTTGTCTGTGAATGTCCAAGGTATGCAACAGTCTTTCCCCTTTGTTCTCAGGATTGGGAAAGAAAGTAGGCAGGTGAATTGCTTGATTCAAAGAAACCCTAGATACCACTTTTGGCAGAAAGCTAGGGTTGGTTCAAGGAGACCCTGTCTCTATGAAAGGTAATGAACGGTGGTATTGCCATTAGGGCCTGTAATTCCGAAACCCTTCTTGCTGAGGTAATTGCCAACAGGAAAGCTGTCTTCCATGAGAGGAATTGTAAGTCCACAGAAGCTGCTGGCTCAAAGGGGGTAGAGTCAGTTTTTCTAGGACAAAGTTGAGGTCCCAAGCTGGTACTGGGGCCTTTCTTGGTGGCTTGATATTCTTGATTCCTCTAAGAAATTGCCTTAACAAAGGATGTGAGAACACAGGTGGATCAGTGTTGTATCTAGCTGAAATAGCTGAAGCATGTATTTTTATAGAAGAATATGAGAGTCCATTCTGTAGCATATCTGCCAAGTATTCCAGGATGAGTGGGATGTTCATAAATGATGCATCATGACCCTTGCTGGTATTCCAAATGCTGAATCTCTTCCATTTTGCTGAATAAACCTTTCTGGTGGATGGTCTGCGGGCTTCTGTTAATATCCGCTGAACTTCCTTGGAGAGAGATAGATTGAGGTTATTCATGGAATCTCCCAAGCTGTTAGCTGGAGCATCTGAATGTTGGGATGTACTGTCTTGAAGTTGTTTTGAGTCAAAAGATGGGGCCATTGGGGAAGGGCCCATTTTTTGTTGTGGCATATGCTCCGTAGTAGTGGATACCAGTGTTGTCTTGGCCAGTCTGGAGCTATTAGGATCCCTTTTGGCTTCTCTGCTTTGATCTTTAGTAGTACTGTGGTCATCAGTGGCAGAGGTGGGAATGCATAAATCTTTAGGAAGTTCCAGTTGAATGAGAGAGCATCTGTTTTCCATGCTTGTGGATGATATGCCCTTGAACAGAACTTTTGTAGCTGATGATTGAGGTGGGAGGCAAATAGGTCTACTTCTGGCCTGTCCCATGTCGAGGTGAGCCTTATGAAGATTTCTGGATGTAACCTCCACTCGTGGGGGTCTAGGAAATTCCTGCTTAGGCTGTCCGTCAGCACATTGTCTTTGCCTGGAACAAACTGGGATTGCAACTGTATGTTTAAGCTCAGTGATTTTTCCCAAAGATTCATTGTCAGTCTGCAAAGGGGGTAGAATAGGTGCCCCTGCTTGTTTATGTACCACATGACAGTGGTGTTGTCTGTCCGTATTAGCAGGTGGCCTTGCTGAAGTTGTTGTCGAAAGGCCTCGATGGCATGCATGACTGCCAGCATTTCTTTTTGGTTGATATGCAGATGTGCTTCCTTTGGAGACCATTGTCCTTGAATACATCTGCCTCCATGTGCCCCCATCCAAGGTCTGAGGCGTCTGTGGTCATTGTTTGTGTTATTTGTGTTTTTGAATGACATACCTGTGTTTGCCTGGCTTGAGGCCCACCATAGGAATTCCTTTTGTAGGCATGGAATAAGCGGTATGGTTGTCTCTAGGTTGTTGCTGTGTTGAGACCATAAACTTTTTAGGTACCATTGAAGCTTTCTCATGTGTAGTCTTGCTAATGGAACCAGGAGAATGCATGATGCCATGTAACCCAGGGCCTGTAGGAATCTCCTTGCAGTCATCTGGGTGAGCTTTGCCAAACCTTTGAAATAATGAGTTAACTTCTTTTGCTTGTCTTCTGTCAGGTAAGCCATTTGAGAGGTTGTGTCTAGATTGGCTCCTAAGAAAGTAATTTGCTGGGATGGCTGCAGTCTTGACTTTTGGAAGTTGACTGTGTATCCCAGAGCTTGTAGCAATTGAATGACATAATCCAAGTTTTTTGTCAAAATCAGTTTGTCGTCTGCTTGTATGAGGCAGTCATCCAGGTACGGGTAAATTTGGATCCCCTGGAGCCTGCAATGAGCAATTACTGAAGCCAGGCATTTTGTAAACACTCTGGGCAGTAGATAAGCCAAATGGCAATGCTGAGAATTGATAATGCTCTGGCCCTGCAAGAAATCTGAGGCATCTTCTGCAGCTGTGTCTGATAGGGACATGCAGGTATGCCTCCTTGAGGTCCAGAGTAATCAGCCAAGACCCCTTGCCCAGCATGGGAAGGAGTTGCTGTAAGGTCAGCATTTTGAACTTTGGTACTATGAGAAAGGTGTTTAATGCGGACAAATCCAGTATTGGTCTCCATTGTGTTTCTTTTCTTGGAACAAGGAACAGTCTTGAGTAAAACCCTGGCCTTGTTCTTGTTGTGGAACTTTTTCTATTGCATTGATCTGAGCAAGCAGAGAAATTTGCTTGAAAGCCTCTGCCCTCTGATATTGCGGTAGGTTTGGCATGCCTTGTTTCCTTGGTAAGGTATGAAAGTGGAACCTGTAGCCTTGGTCTATAATGTCCAAAATCCATTTGTCCTTTGTCAATCTGTGCCAATTGTCTGAAAACAGAGATAATTTTCCCAAAGGAGCTTCTGTTTGCTCTTTGGTTAGCGGAAGTAGAGGAAAGTCATTGGGATTGTCCCTGTGGGGCAGGAGAAGCCCCTGTGTCACTTCTTTGGTTTGCTGGTTGCCATTGTCGCCCTGTAGGAACCTCTGTATTGTCCTCTTCCTCGCCGCCTGCTTTTGCCCCTTTGAAATCTTTCAGTATTAGAAAAGGACCAGTTTTTTGAAGGCCAATTCCTGCTGAATCTGGGTGGCTGAACCTGGAGGAAATCTTTGACTGTCTGAACTGACTTGGCTTTTTCCTCAATGGTCTTTAATACATCTTTAGCATTAGCACCAAAAAGCTTGTTCTTTTCCAAGGGTGCATCAAGAAGTTTTGCCTTAACATGATCTGGTAGAGGTTGTTCTTTTAACCATGCATGTCTGCGAATGACCGCCCCTGTCATAGCTGCCCCTGTCATAGCTGCCCTACATGTAGCTTCCAATGCATCATATCCACACTGAAGGAAGTGATTGCTAACTTGCTGAGAGTTGTGTACAGCCTCCTGCAAAGACTTCCTATCTAAAGGATCAGGAGAGGCCAAAGTTTTCTGTAAATCATCTAACAGGAAATCCTGATATTGAAACATATGAAAGAGACAATTGACAGCTCTCATAGATAAAGTAGTGGAGGTGTAAACCTTCTTCCCCCATCTCTCTAATAACCTAGCTTCCCTGTTGGAAGGCAAAGGATTTTTGGAGGGGGTAGCTGAAACCCCTTTCGGCTCCTGTGAAATAGTTTCTAAATCAACAGCATGGGCCCTAAAGAAATGAGAATGTGTTTCAGGAACTCTATAGTATCTGTCCGGCTTGGCAGGAGCTGGAGGGAGAGTATCAGGGGTAACACTGGAGTCAGAGTATAAACCATCCAAAACATCAAGCACAGGAGGTACAGCTAAGGGCCTGTGCTGGGGCTTTTTAAGGAAGGTACGAAGGCACTTTCTGGAATCAGAAAATTCCTGGCCTTGCCACTTAAAATGTTCCCTCATGGAATGCAGAACTTCCCCAAAGAAATATCCTCAGGAGGGAGGCGGGGATAGAGTCCTCTGCATCTGAGTCCTCGTAGGTCTGGAAAGGCTCTTCCTGGCTATCGGAGTGGCCAGAGGCCTCAGAATCTTCATCTGAAGGAAGAGGGTCAGTGGGCTCAACCCTGGGCCTCTTATCAGGAGGAGGCTGGGATCCTCTCTCAGGATGGGCCTGGGAACCTCTGATCATGGAGATTAAGTCTGCTGCCATAGTCATGATTTGTGTCTCAGGAGTAGGCTGAGGTAAGGCTTTAGCAGTAAGGTGCTTAGTCTTGCTGGCTGCCTTAGCACGTGTGTAGGCCTTGATAGACATGGACATGGGAGGCCTAGCAGCTCCACGTGCAGGACTGACCTTATCCACAGCAATGGTCTCGGGCATTTCCTCGGTTTCAGTATCCGGAGGAAAATCAATAACTGGCGTCAGTGTGGTCTCCGGTATCGGAGGAATCAGTAATGCGGTGTCTTCGGTTCGGAGCGGTGAAATAACCGCCTCAGAGGGAACCGGGGCACTCGCGGTAGGTTTTGGGGTGGTGTCGGTGGAAGACGCGGGCTGAGGATGGCGGTCCCGGTCTTTACGTTTTTTTGGAGTTTGCGATGTCGGTAATTCCGACGGCATCTTGTAATCGTATTTTTCGCCGAAAAAGTCTTCAGCGAACTCCGCCCGGTGCCTGAGAGTGCGCTTACTGAAGCGAGCACAGGCGGCACAGGCTGAGACGTTGTGGTCTGGGCCAAGGCAAGGAAGGCAGTAAGAATGGAAATCCTTATGAGGTATTTGTTTACCACAAGACAAACAATTATTAACTTTTTCAGTAATTTCTGACATCGGCTGAGGCAAGAAAAGGTCCCCAACGGGGTACTTAGCTTTTTTGATGACTTCGGATTGAAGAATACTGGAGCTGACCGACCGACACTTGCGAACTGCTTTTGCTTTGGGCACCGCGCGGCAAGAAAGACTGAAGAAGATGGCGTCGGCTGATGCTTATACTCCTGCGCTCTGGCGTCGGAGAGAAATGCGACATCAGCCGACGTCGGACCCAGACTTTGGAATCCGGCCGACCGAGGGCTACCTGAGGCAGGACAACCCATATGTTATGACTGCAGTTGCATTCTTGAAGGACATCTCTCTGAGCCTTTTCCTGGAATCAGAGTAATCCTGACCTTCCCAGTGAAAATGTTCCCTCATAGTGTGTTAAGTTTCCCCAAAAGAGTAATCTTCTGGAGGGGAAGCTGAGGGAATAGAGTCCTCAGCATCAGAATCTTCATAAGGAGAGAAGGAATAGTCTTGGTCCTCAGAGGAATCCGAAGAAATAAACAGTTGTTCAGAGGAAGCAGATTCTTCCTCTTGTCTAGGCCTTTTGTCAGGAGGAGGCTGAGAACCCCTGATAAGACAAATTAACTCTTCAGCCATCTTGAGCATCTGTTTCTTGGGCATAAGGCCTTGAACAGGAGACTGAAGTGAAGCCTTTTTCGGTTTGGAAGGAGTCTTCGACTTGGAAAACATTCTGACTGTAAGAGTCGTCGATCTGAAAACGCCTTCAGAAACCGATGGCGTTTCAGAAGCACCGACGTCCTTGGAAGGTAAATCGTCGGTAGGGCCTGAAGTAAAAGGCTGCGTCGGCTTAGAACATTCCGTCAAAATATTTGTAGCGGTCTCGGTTTCTAGAACTCCGGCAGTCAGAGGCTGCATCGGAGCCTCACTAATAACTGGAGAACCGGAGACCGGATCAACTGAGGCCTCAGAATCGGGCTTAGGCCTGGGCTGTCTATCCTTATCCCTGCACTTTTTGTGCACGCCGGTAGTCGGTAGCTCTGATGGCATGTTATAATTAAATTTTCTGCCAAAAAAGTGTCGTGCAAAATCAAATCGTCTTTTAATAGTACGTTTATTAAATCTAGCACAAAAACGACAAACGACAAGAAGTGACGTCGTGATCAGGGCCTAGGCAAGGTATGCAATAAGAATGAAAATCCTTATGAGGTATTTGCTTCCCACAAGAAATACAATTGTTAACTTTTTCTGACATCGGTCTGAGGCAAGAAAAGTTTCCCCAACGGGGTACTTAGCTTTATAGAAGACTTCAGTCTGAAATTTGAATTAGAAAATCTCAGGAGTCGGCCGACCGGCACTTGCGAACTGCTTCTGCTTCGGGCACCGCGCGGCAAGAAAGACTGAAGAAAATGGCGTCTGTTGCAATATATGTACCCCTGGCGCACTGACGTCAGGGATGAGGTGACAGCAACTGACGTCGGACCAAGACTTTGGAAATCCGGCCGACTGCGGGACCGCCTGACAACAGGATAACCCAAGTGTAATGACTGCAGCAGGGTAACACGATGAACATCACTAAAACTACAATAAACTAATTAACGACAACATTGAAAAGTCTATCAAAAAAGAACCCCTAATTGCTAGAAAAATATTATAATAAACTTACAAGAGCCTGAGCCAGTAACAACGAACCTCTCAGCTGAAGTGGCAAATGAGATCTGGGTAGCTAGCACTAGGCATCATGGGATAAGGGGTAGCCTCGAGCCAGTAAACAGCTCTCGAGCTATAGAAGATGGCAGAGTCGGAGCTGAGGGCTGGCTCCGATCCCAACAAGCAAGAAACGAAGGCGAGATAGACAACTTAACATTACAACTTGTCAGGACCCCTACAGTCATTAATTATAGTCATAAAACAGGCCTTGTGCCACAAACAGAAGACTGCAACAGTCATCCCTGCACAAGGGAGAACATTCAACAGATTCTGGAAATAGTCATTAGTCTTCTTTGCAAAGCCATGGAAAAAACTATTATGGAAATTATCAACAAGAACACAGGAGACCTCCGGACACTGGATCCATCCCAGTTTGGCTCTATGAAAAGAAGGTCATGCTTTCTGAATCTGGTGGACTTTGAAAAGGTTACTAAGGCAATGGATGAGGGGAAAACTGTGCAGATTGCCTACCTAGATCTGTCCAAGGCATTTCATACAATACCCTACTCAGACAAAGAACTAGGTATAAACCCCTTTACAACATGCTGGATACTGTCTCACTGATAGGATCCCTGAAGTTAGAATTGTTTAGGCCACCTCTACAAAAAGGCTGGTTACCAGTGGAGCTCCCCAGGGCTCTGTGCTAGGCCCACTCCTCTTTGGCATCTACTTCACAGATATCAAAGCCAATATCAAAAGCCTCAGGCCAACCAAGTTTGCAGAAGATTCCCCACAAGATGAGAACACCTGTCAGGAAAGGTTTAATACAGACAAATGCTTGGCACCAAAGTCATGGCTTAAAACTCAATACCAAGAAATGCATTATGATACCTTTTCAGAGGTCTGCCACCTCGGGTAACTACTTCAACACCACCACCCTTAAAAGTTGATTCACTAGTCGGGGATCTGAGAACTCATGTCGACAGTAACCTAGCCTTCCACCAACATGTGCCCACAGTACTGTGAAAATCCTTCTACAACTTATAAGCGAGGGCATGGCATCTAGGTCCACAAAGGTCATTATACCACCATACTAGGTCCTCGTCAAGCCCATCAGAGTATAATGTCCCCTACAGATGTACCTGACCAGACACATGCATCAACAAAAGTTACTTACAAAAAGTATGCCAGGGAGTAAACACAATGCTCTATGCTAATCACCTCAAAGCCCTGTCTCTTTACTTGGTATTATACAGACTTCTCGGAGGTGATCTTTGCCTGGCATACAAGGCATCCCTAGACCCTGTCTTGATGAATCCTTTGAAGATCAAAGGCAAGAAAAAACAAACTGCTACTAAACCAGCACAGCTCCTGATGCCAAACAGCAGGACTAAACGCCTCCCAAACACATGTATGCTTGTTCTGGAAGTCAAAGGCAAAAACAACAAGCTGCTACTAAGACAACACAGTTCCTAATTCCAAGCAGCAGAACTAAACACCTCCAATAAGCACAGTCAGAGAGGTGAAACTCATCAAAGATAAACTCAGCCAGATAGCCAAACTCACTGAAGCAGGTCTTTTTAAATTCCAAAGCGATAAGCAAACAAGATGCCAATAAACGAACGACTTCAGTTTTATTAAGCACCACGATACTGCTTTTCGTCGGCGCCCTGCACCAACTTCTTCAGACTTTGAAAAATAACAACTCACACTTAAGTGCTGCTACATTTAAAGCCATTGCAAGCAAAGTCTATTACAAAACACACCCTCCAATTACCTTAAAGGAACAGGCACAAGTAGCTTCAATCTAACTAAAATGTTCCACTCCCATAAACACACAATATAAAAAGTTGTATATAATATAAAATATACAACTGTAAAACTAATACTGTTCCTTACATAGCACTTAAATAATGCAATCGACAGTTAATAATATTATAAAAGCACACTTACTTTGAACCAAATATGCATAATAAGACTGACACATTAAAATAAATAAAAAAGGCATGCCATAATATTTCAAATATTGATAAAAAGACATTCCATCTTCCAAACATGGTATAAAATATATATCAAGATCGCTCAGCCGGTCCTATGTCCAAATCACACCCGATGTTATACCCCCCATGCATCATCTTTCCAAACTCCTCAGCTTAAGGACACAGCTGATAGATAACATACTATTGAGGCCGGGGTGATGGTAGCTCCTTCATTTCTAATTTCAGGGATTCTGTCCCCCCCAATTCACATAGTTCAACTGGTCAATGATCATAAATGTAAAATCATGGCCAGGGTGATTGTAGACATGACTTGCTAGGGCATTCTCCAGTTTAATCTTCTTCATGGCATATAAATGTTCGTACATGCGTTCATTCATGGCATATAAATGTTCGTACATGCGTTCATTCAATCTCCTGTCCGTCTTGCCCACATAAAAAGCTGGGCATGACAACAAGCGAGATACACCACGTGTGTCGATGCACAATTGTATCTCCCTTTGATAAGGTACTTGGTGTCCCTAATCATGAAATATGTGCCCGACCTCACATATCTACAATGTTTGCACATATTGCACTTATACATGCCAGCTCTTGGAGTCAAGTTGCCACCTTTCCTTTCTAACATGTTCTTGATATTCAGACCCCTCCTGAATGTAATCTTCGGGGCCAACCCTAAATTATTGGGTCCTGTTAGTTCAGTTGGCAACAAACCCCAATTTTTCTGGATGATGGACACTATAGCTCTAGCATCCATGCTAAAGGTAGTAATGAAAAGTACAGTTTTGTACCTACCATAAATGTAGATGTTCGAGTGTTCACCCTGCTGCAGTCATCACACTTGGGTTATCCTGTTGTCAGGCGGTCCCGCAGTCGGCTGGAATTCCAAAGTCTTGGTCCTGCGTCAGTTGCTGTCGCCTCTTCCCTGACGTCAGTGTGTCAGGGGTATATAGAATGCAACCAACGCCATTTTCTTCAGTTTTTCTTGCCCCAGATGTCAGGTGCCCCCAAAAAGGTGGTCAGAATTAGTACCAAATGGAGTGAACACTGCACAAACACAAAATCCCTTCAGCTATAAGCAAATACATCAGTAAGGCATAGAAGAGATTTTGCCAGTAGATCAGTGGGGATGGAGGGAGGGTAACCTGGACTGCAGCAGGGTGAACACTCGAACATCTACATTTATGGTAGGTACAAAACTGTACTATGTTCATCGTGTTACCCTGCTGCAGTCATCACACTTGGGTTGAATCCCAAAGCTAAGGTAGGGGGGGAGGTATCATAGAGGATTAGTGGAGGCAATAAAGGTGTGTACTGAACTCCAAGTTGCAGCTTCTAAAATTTCCTTGGTTGGAACCCCCCTGAGAAAGGCTGTAGAGATAGCTGTAGCCCTGGTAGAGTGGGATCTAATAGTAGCAGGAACTGGTTTCCCATGATGGGTATAGCAGAAACGTATGCAATGACCTATCCATTTAGAAATGGTTTGCTTAGATATAGCCTTGTTGTGAGAAGCTGTAGCATAGGATACAAAGAGCTGGTCACTTTTTCTGAAAGCCTTAGTTTTGTCCAAGTAGTAACAAAGCTGCCTGTGAATGTCCAAGGAATGCAGGAGTCTCTCACCTTTGTTCTGTGGATTGAGGAAGAAGGTGGGTAAGTGGATCATTTGATTTAAAGCTACACTGGAAACCACCTTAGGCATAAAGGAAGGATTAGTTCATAGAGAAACTCTGTCTTGATGAAAAATGAGGAAAGGTTCCACTGCCATTAGTGCCTGTAGCTCTGAGACTCTCCTAGCTGAAGTTATTGCTAGGAGCAGGGCAGTCTTCCATGATAGGAACTGAAGATCTGCAGAGAAAGCTGGTTCAAAGGGAGGTAGCGTTAGTTTTTCCAGAACAAAGTTGAGGTCCCATGTTGGTGTAGGAGCTCTCTTGGGTGGTCTAATGTTTTTTGCCCCTCTGAGGAACTGCCTTAGAAGAGGATGTGAAAATAAAGGTGGATCCGTGTTGTAGTGAGCTGAAATAGCTGAAGCATGGATTTTAATTGAGGAAAAGGAAAGTCCTTTGTGCAACATCTCAGCTAAATACTGTAGAATGTGAGGCATGTTAGGCTGATTTGTGTCTTGGCCTTTAGCTTGGTTCCAGGCACAAAACCATTTCCATTTGTTCGAATAAGCCTTCCTGGTGCTTGGCCTCCTGGCTTCCAGAATAACATCCAGAACTGCTTGTGAAAGAGGAGCTGGTTGGTTGTTTAGTTGATTTGCCATGCAGCCAGATTTAAAGTTTTGAGCTGGCTGTGAAGAATCTGTTTGTTTTGTTGCGTGAGCAAATGGGGTATTTGAGGCAATATCCACGGTGGGCTGTGGGCCATATTTTTCAATAGTGGGTACCAGTGCTGGCGTGGCCAGTCTGGGGCTATGAGAATCAGTCGTGGTCTCTCCTTTTTGACCTTCAAAAGAACCTTTGTGAGGAGAGGTAATGGAGGGAAGGCATATGCTGTCAGGTTTTTCCAACTAAGAGAGAGAGCGTCCACTTTCCAAGCTTGATGGTGAAATGTCCTTGTACAAGTCAGTTGGTAGTTGTGAGGACTGGCAAACCGGTCTATGTTTGGAAGGCCCCATTTTTGAGTCATCATTGCAAATATTTGTGTATCTAGTTTCCACTCATGGGGATCTTTGATGTTTCTGCTGAGGTCGTCTGCCAATGTGTTCTTCTGTCCTGGCAGGAATTGAGCTTGTAACTGGACTTGGTAGGGCAGAGCTGTGTTCCATAAGATCATTGCTTGCCTGCATAGAGGGTAGGAATGTGTACCCCCTTGTTTGTTTATGTACCACATTACTGTGGTGTTGTCCGTCTTTATTGCAAGTTGTCCTGGATGTAATAGATCCTTGAAGGCTGTCAGAGCTTTCTGTACAGCTACCATCTCTTTTTGATTTATGTGCAGATTTCTTTGATCTGCAGTCCATAGGCCTTGAATGCATTGTCCTGCCATGTGTGCCCCCCCCAGGCGTAGTCTGAAGCATCTGTTGTGATAGTCTGCTTGGCTGGGGGCAAGGTGAAAGGCTGACCCTTGTTGAGGTGACATGCCTGTGACCACCATAGAAATTCCTGTTGTAGGCAGGGAATGAGAGATATCATTGTGTCCAAGATGTGGCTGTGCTGAGACCATACGCTTTTTAGGTACCACTGTAATTTCCTCATATGCAGCTTTGCAAATGGTATTATTCATATGCAAGATGCCATGAAGCCCAAAGCCTGCAGAATTTTTCTTGCAGTTAATTGGGTCTTTGTTGCCATTGTCTTGAAATACTGAGTCAGTTGTAGTTGCTTGTCTGGCGTAAGATAAGCCTTCTGGGCCGTTGTACTCAAGCTGGCACCCAGGAATGTCATTTTTTGTGAGGGTACTAGTTTTGACTTCTTTTCGTTTAATGTGTACCCCAGGCAGTTTAGTAGATGCTTTACAAAGGCCAGATGATGTAAGAGAATGTCTTTGCTTTCTGCTTGGATGAGGCAGTCGTCCAGGTATGGATATATTTGAATTCCTCTTTGTCTGCAGTATGCAATTACTGGTGCCAGGCATTTTGTGAAAACTCTGGGCGCAGTAGATAAGCAAAAGGGCAGTGCAGAGAATTGGTAATGGGTTGAACCTGCAATGAAACGGAGGTATCTTCTGCAACTTTGTCTGATAGGGACACGCAGGTATGCCTTTTTGAGGTCCAACGTTACTTGCCATGCTTCCTTGCCCAACATGGGAAGTAGCTGCTGTAGTGTTAGCATCTTGAATTTGGGTACTTGTAAGTAAGTGTTTAGAATTGAAAGGTCCAGAATTGGTCTCCAGGCATTGTCCTTTCTGGGCACTAGAAAGAGCCTTGAGTAAAATCCTTGGCCTTGCTCTCGAGTCGGTACCCGTTGAATGGCTCTCATGGCCATGAGAGCTGTAATTTGTTTTTGTGCCTCTGCCCATTGATTTAGTGGCAGGTTTGGCATTCCTCTTTTCATTGGCAAGGTGTGAAGGTGGAATCTGTATCCTCGTAAAATTATGTCTAGGACCCATTTGACCTTTGTGACAATGTGCCAGTTGTCTGCAAAAAGTGCTAGTTTTCACCCCAAGGGGGCTGCTAAGAGAGTATTGCTTGGCCAGATGAGGTGCAAGTCATTGAGTTTGCCTTCTGGTGGATTGAGACCTGTCTTCTCCTCCCTTTTGTGTTGTAGTGCCCCATTGGCGAGGTTTATACTGGGCTTGTGGTTGTCCTCTGCCCCTTGGGCGTCTGTATTTACCCCTCTGCGGTCTGCCAGTGGCTGGAAAGGACCAATTATTTGTTGGCCAGTTTCTGCTGAAGCGAGGGGGTTGTACTTGTAGGAAATCTTTGACTGTCTGCATAGATTTTGCCTTATCTTCCATTTTCTTTAAAACTTCTTCTGCTTTAACTCCAAAAAGAACATCCTGCTGTAAGGGAGCATCTAGCAGTTTTGCTTTAACATGATCAGGCAGAGTTTGTTCCTTTAACCAAGCATGCCCACGTATAACAGACCCAGTGACAGCTGCTCTGCAGGAGGCCTCCAAAGAATCAAACCCACATTGTAAGGTATGTTTGTCCACCTGCTCAGTGGCGTGCAACAGATCCTGTACTTCTTCCAATTCAGATTGTTGAGGGAGAGTGGTTATTCTTTGCTTTAACTGAGAGATTAGAAATTGCTGATACTTAAGCATATGAAATTGACAATTCAGTGCCCTCACAGCTAGTGTGGCTGAGGTGTAAACCCTTTTCCCCCACCTGTCTAGTGCTCTGGAATCCCTCTCAGAAGGTACTGGGTTTTTAGCCATAGAAGCCTTAGCCCCCTTGGGACCCTGGGAGATAGTCTCTGGGTCAGCTACTGGGCTTTTGTAAAGAAATTTGTGGGAAAGCTACTGGGCTTTTGTAAAGAAATTTGTGGGAATCAGGCACTCTGTAGTATCTGTCAGGCTTAGCTGGAGCAGGAGGTAGAGAGTCTGGGTTGAAACTGGATTCTAAATAGACATCATCCACAATGTCCAAAATTGGTGGGATGGCAAGTGGCCTGTGTTGGGGGATTAAAAGAAACTCTCTGAGCCTTTTCTTTGAATCAGAGTAGCCTTGACCTTCCCAGTGAAAATGTTCCCTCATAGTGTGTAAAGTTTCCCCAAAGGAGTAGTCTTCAGGAGGAGAAGCTGAGGGAATAGAGTCCTCAGCATCAGAATCTTCATAAGGAGAGAAGGAATAGTCTTGATCCTCAGAGGAGTCTGAAGAAATGGACATTTGCTCAGAGGAAGCATAATCTTCCTCTTGTCTAGGCCTTTTGTCAGGAGGGGGCTGTGAACCCCTGATTAAAGAAATCAAATCTTCAGCCATTTTGAGCATCTGTTTCTTAGGCATAGGGCCTTGAACAGGAGACTGAAGTGCAGTCCTTTTAGATTTAGAAGGAGTCTTCGACTTAGAAAACGTTTTAATGGTGAGAGTTGTCGGTCTGAAAACGCCTTCAGAAACCAATGGCGTTTCTGTAGCACCGGCGTCTTTTGAAGCAAAGTCGTCAGAAGGGTCTGAAGTAAAAGGCTGCGTCGGCCTGGTACATTCCGTCAAAATTTCCGTAGCGGTCTCGGGTTCCAGATCTGCGGTAGTCAGGGGCTGCGTTGGAGCCTCACTGAGGACCGGAGACCGGATCAGCCGAGGCCTCGGAATCTGGCTTAGGCCTGGGCTGTCTGTCCTTATCCCTGCGTTTTTTGTGCATGCCTGTAGTCGGCTGCTCCGATGGCATGGTGTAGTTAAATTTCCTACCAAAGTAGTGTTGTGCGAAATCAAAGTGTCTTTTAATAGTACGCTTATTAAACCTAGCACAAAACTGACAAGAAGTGACATCGTGGTCTGGGCCTAGGCAAGGTATGCAATAAGAATGAAAATCCTTATGAGGTATTTGCTTCCCACAAGAAATACAATTGTTAACTTTTTCTGACATCGGTCTGTGGCAAGAAAAGTTTCCCCAACGGAGTACTTAGCTTTATAGAAGACTTCGGTCTAAAATTCGAATTCGAAAATCTCAGGAGTCGGCCGACCAGCACTTGCAAACTGCTTCTGCTTCGGGCACCGTGCGGCAAGAAAGACTGAAGAAAATGGCGTTGGTTGCATTATATATACCCCTGGCGCACTGACGTCAGGGAAGAGGCGTCAGCAATCGACGCCGGACCAAGACTTTGGAATTCCGGCCGACTGCGGAACCGCCTGACGACAGGATAACCCAAGTGTGATGACTGCAGCTGGGTAACATGATGAACATCTGCAATGGTATACACCTCTAAGTTGGCTGTCACTCCTGGGGTAGCTATTCTCCGAGACAGAGTGACCCAAAATGGGTTGAAAATAGCCCATTTCCCTTTTGGATCTAACCTCTAGACACAAATCCACAACCAACTCCTCAGGATAGCCCCTACATAAAAACAAATTCGATATGAACCGGCACTCTTCCTGGAAGTCACCATCTCTCGAGACCATTCTGGCAGCCCTCACAAATTGGCCTTTTACTACTGATCTCTTCTGGAAGGCCGGATGTTCACTATCGAAGTGCAAATAAGAATTGGAAAAAGTGGGCTTGCGATGAATTTTGCCTAAAAACTGGTTCTGGTTGCTGTCCTTGAATAATTCCACATCTAAGTATGCTATTCTGTCTGTGTCAAAAGTAGAGGTAAACTTTAAGAAATCCGTGGACTTGTTGAACATCTCCACCAGGTCATTGGCCACCGAAGAGTCGCCCTTGAGAATGATACAAATGTTGTCCTAGAAACGGGTATATAAGGATACTCGTTCTATGAAGATAAAGTTAGTGAACACGAATTCCTTCTCCCAATGGGCCATGACCAAGTTGGCCACACTCGCCCCACATGGTGAGCCCATGGGGACTCCAACTAACTAATGGAACCATCTAACGTTGAAGGAGTAGTAGTTACATGTTAAAATGATGTCCAATAGGTCTTTTACCATTGAAGTTTCACTCGCTGGTGCCTGCTTTGTGGTAATTTCCAACTCAATCCATTTCACCACTACATCATGTGGAATGGATGAGTACAGGTCAACAACATCTACCGTCAGAAAGTGGTAATCAGGACTGTATGAAATGTTTTTCACCTTCCCTAAAAAGGACCAGGAATCTTTAGAAATATATGATTCACTAGCCACATATTTTTTTAGAATGTGATCCACAACTTTGGCTGCTGCGTATGTTACACTCCCTCTAGCACTCACCAAATGGCGCATGGGAGGGTCTCTAATGTTTTTGTGGATTTTCGGGTTCCTGAACAAGACAGGTACTCGAGGCGATGCACAGTAAATGAAGTTCAAAAATTCCTGGTCAATGGATTCATTAATAAACATGTCTTCATAATAAGACCGAACTCTTGCCAGATTTCCATTCAACTCATTCTTAGACACCTCTTGGTAAGTTTCAGAAGACAAAATTGCTGACATTCTGTTGTTATAATCATCTATGTCCATTGCAACCAGGCCGTCTCCCTTGTCGGGTTGCATAATTCTGACTGAAGAGGCACATAATTCATTAAAATCCGCCCTTTCTTCTTTGGTAATATTAAAATGCACCACAGACCTAGACTGTAGCAAATGTCGAAAATCCAAATCACACATTTGCTCAAATGCCCCCAACATAGGGTGGATAGGTGGATTGTATGTACGAGGTACATGAGAAGTATTCTTTTGGTACTCATGGTCCCCCATCAACAAACATAAGTTTAATTTCCTGACAAACAATAAGATCCAAAATGGATCTGGCCACACAGGCTCTTCTAGATGGAACATAAGAAATTCCTTTAGCCAGGAAGTCAACTAATGTCTGGGTAAACTTGAAATGAGAAAAATTATAAATATGGAAATCCATCCCTGAGTTGGAAATTACTTCAAATGTGGTGCAGGGTGCCGACGAAAAGCAGTATCGTGGTGCTTAATAAAACTGAAGTCGTTCGTTTATTGGCGTCTTGTTTGCTTATCCCTTTGGAATTTAAAAAGACCTGCTTCAGTGAGTTTGGCTATCTGGCTGAGTTTATCTTTGATGAGTTTCACCTCTCTGACTGTGCTTATTGGAGGTGTTTAGTTCTGCTGCTTGGAATTAGGAACTGTGTTGGCTTAGAAGCAGCTTGTTGTTTTTGCCTTTGACTTCCAGAACAAGCATACGTGTGTTTGGGAGGCGTTTAGTCCTGCTGTTTGGCATCAGGAGCTGTGCTGGTTTGATGAATCTTTTGCACATCCTCAAAACAAACACCATCAGAACTACTAGATTAAAAGTCCTAAATTTTGCATGCAACATAAATAGACATTTTGGAGAGACAGAGATGTTTCTCGGAGAATTACCATTCTCTGAAACAGTCTCCCCTCATCCATAGTTTCATAGTATAGTACTAGGCTATCTGCCCTGGGGCATTTGTAAGCCTAGCCATAGTGATGTGGCTTTTGCCACCCCATTAAATGGTACAACAAATGTACAGAATAAATTTAGAATACTGTGCCTCTGTCTAGTAGTGACACAATGAAGGTCCCCTTATATAATAGAATTAGTTTACTGTGCCCCTGTCTAGCAGTGACACAGATGTGACCCCTGGGGTAAACTTACGATCTCCCATCCACTCATCAAGATTTCTCTTTTAGAGAGTCAGTGAGGGGCTCTGCCTAATACGAACTGGGATCTTGTTCCAAAGCATGGGAAGCCTCTGGGTTATGAATCTATCCCTCCAGCATGTCCTATTCATACTTGTGCCGAGGTTTAAGTCTTTAGCTCTCGTGGTCCTGATGGATTGGGATTTTTTGAGGTGGAGCATGTCCATCATATCCTGATCGGACATGGCCTTGTACATCAGGCAGAGATCACCTCTGAGCAGGCGGTATGCTACTGAATAGAGCTGAAGTTTCTTTAGTCTGGCAGAATAAGACATATGTTGGAGACCCTTGATCCTCTTGGTGAGGTACTTTTGTGTTCTCTCCAGCTGTTGCAAATGCCGGGTGAGGTACATACCAAATGGGGCATTGTACTCAATCATGGGTCTGATGAGGGAGGAATATAGGGGTACAATGACATCCTTGGATCTGGATGTGAATCCCTTCATGATGAGGTGTGCAAGGTAGAATGTTTTTCTAACCACTTTGGCAACGTGGGTGTCAAATGAAAGGTCGCTGTCGACTTGGGTCCCTAGGTCTCAGATTACTTTTTCCGTACTCAGTGGGGTCCCTAGGTCTCTGATTACTTTTTCCGTTCTCAGTGGGTTGCTGTCTATGTGATAATTTGCGGGTACTTTGCTTTTCCCAAAGGGGATGACTATACATTTTTTGGCATTTAGTTTAAGGCCGTGACTCCGGCACCAGTTGTCCGTTTCTGTGAGGCCTTTTTGTAGGATGTGTGTGTCTGCTGGTGTATCTACTATGGTGCCTAGTTTGCAGTCATCTGCGAACTTTGTCAGCCACAGCCCTCTCATGTTTGCTTTAACATCTGAGAAATAAATGCCGAACAAGAGGGGTCCCAGGACAGATCCCTGTGGGACACCACTTGTGACTGGCTTTGAGTCTGACATTGCTCCAGCGATTTTAACTTTATGGGTTCTGTCCTTTAGCCAGTTTGCAAACCATCTAGTGACATGAGGGTTTACTTTTAAGCTGTTGAGCTTATCTATGATGCCTGAGTGGGGTATTGTGTCGAAGGCCTTAGCCAAGTCCAGGTATGCTATATGGACTGCTTTGCCCTCATCAATGGCTCTAGTGACGGTTTCGAAAAAGTCAACCAGGTTTAAAAGACAGGATCTGCCCTTTACAAAGCCGAACTGGGTGGGGTCAAGTGTCTGTAGGTCCCCTATGTCTCTGTTTATGAGTTCCATAATGATTCTTTCCATAGCTTTGCAGACCAGGCTGGTTAAGCTTATGGGGCGGTAGTTTCTAGGGTCTGTAGAGGCACCCCCTTTGTGGAGTGGGACCACTGTTGCTGTACGCCAGTGTTCAGGTACATATCCCGAAGTAAGGCTAAGGTTAAATAGCATTTTTATGTGTGGGTTTAGCGCCTCTTGGAGTTCACGTAACACGCAACCCGGGATACCATCAGGTCCCATTGATGCTGTGTTTTTTGCTTTGTTTAGGGCGGATCTCACTTGGACATCTGAGATGACAGGGGGATTACATTCAGCTGGGATAAGTATTTCTTCTTTTGGGGGTGAAGGAGGGGAGAAATTTGCACTGAACCTGTCAGCCAGAATGTTGGCAATATCTGTGGGTTCAGTGTATTTTTTGTTGGTTTTGAACAAACTCTGAGCATATCTGAGGGTTTCCGCCCAGGTTTCTAACATAGCTGAAGAAGGCTTTGTGGTTATCTTTAGTGTCCTTAGCGATTTTTCTCTCAAAGTTGGCCTTGGAAGTTTTTATGAGAGAACGTAGTTTTCTGCTAATGTTGATCAGAGATGTCTTCCCTTCATGGGATTTTGCTCTGACGTGCAGTAGCTTCCTTCTTTTGTTATACACTTTGTTTATGGCTGAGGTCCACCAGACAGGACGCTTACCTTTGGTGGAGAGGGACTTGGATTTGTTTGGGATTGCATGATCCATGCATTCTTGGAGATGTCCACAGGAAGCATTTGTGAAGGATTCGGCATTGTGGGATGTGGTATCCACTGGCACAGTGGGCTTACAGGATACCATCTCAGTCTTAAGAAGAGTGAAGTCTGCTTTTGAGAAGTTTTTCACTGTGGTCTTTTGTGCTGGGGGTGGAGGTGGGATATGTATATCCAGGGTGATTAGTTTGTGGTCAGATCTTACTAGTGAGGGGTAAACTTCCAGTGTGGAGCATTTTGTCCCCATGTTTGTGATGATCAGGTCTAGTATATTATCTCCCCTAGTGGGAGAGGTGACTAGGTGTTCCAGTGCATTTGAATTTATGAATTCCAGGAACCTTTGGGCTAGGGTAGTAGGGCTAGAATAATGTACCCAATCTATGTTTGGGTAGCTGAAGTCTCCCAGTATGATGGTATTTTGTGATACATTCATATCCTCCAATGTCCTCAGGAAGGCTGAGTGGGGTTCTTGAGATTGGGAGGGTGGTCTGTAACATGCTACCAGTTGTATAGCAATTTTGCCTATGGTTATAGTTGCACCTGTATGGTCTCTGATACTTCATGTGTTGCTACTAACCTGGAGGTGTGGGTGTCCTTGATGAATATGGACACTCCCCCTCCCTTTGTGGTTCGGCCCGGGTTTTGGGGCCGAAAAGCATGATACGAGGTATAGCCTGGTAGCACTAGGGTGCTCTCAGGAGCCTTGAACCAGGTTTCAGTTACTGCACAGACGTCAATGTTCTCCATGCTGAGGAGTGCATCAAGTGCCTGCATCTTGAGATTTAGACTTCTGGCGTTGAGCAGCATTACCCTTAGTTTTTTCCATTTTTGTTTTCTAAGGAGGTGGGTTTGTCTTTTGAGCCTTGCCTAAAAGAGGCACTATGGGGGTGGCAAGAGCCTTAGCCAATATCCGGAAGCCCAGTGGTGACAGGTGTAAGCCATCCCTTGCGGAGCAGCGTGGCTTGTCCAACATGTCATCCCAGGCAGACAGACATTGGATCCCCTTAGAATGACACCAGTACTTGAGCCAATTGTTAAAGCTGATCATCTTGTCTTTGTATTGTGGCATCATTCTTGGTGAGGGCAAGATACTGCTCAGGGTCAGGGTCATACCAGCCTGGGCTACATAATCGGAGAGCTCCTCTATGTCTCTTTTCATGTAGTCCAGGGAGGTACGTCTCAGGTCATTCACACCAGCATGGACAATGACGGAGTCATATTTGTACTTGCTTTGGAGTGACTTGTGAAGTAGAGTTCCACCTTATCCCGATTTGAGAGCAATTTGGACCAATGGATGGGTAAACAGGAAATTCATCCTTGGTCTAACTCTTATGTCTTTGATGGACACAGGAAGTCAGTAAATCACATCCTATAAATCAAATATAAAGCAAATTTGTGGGTCATATTTGTATTGCATGGCTAGGCTTTCAAGGACCCTAACAGTTGTTAGCAAAGTATACAGAATACTTATTTACTAAGTCGTAATTACATGAGAACTAGTGGTTAAATTCAGCCTACTGCTGCAATTAAATCCCTAAGGACAGAATAGCAATCATGGGTGCTTTTTGTTGCAGCAACTACAGTGGCATGCTCAAATTCAGCGTAGGGCTACAATGAAACTGCTACAACAATGCGTAAAATTGCTCTTCTACCCTTAGCAGATTATACTGTGGTTACAAAACAAATTTTTTTTTTATTTTTTATTTTATTTATTTAACATTTGTTGACTGGGAAAGTCCGGCTAGGTTACACAGATCCTGTTTTCAGCGGAAGTCCAGGGAGAAATGCTCCAGAAGCATGTTTTTAGAATGTGGGAGGAAACCGGAGTACCCGGAGGAAACCCACGCGAACGCAGGGAGAACATGCAAACTCCGCACAGAAGGCAACCCAGCTGAGAATCGAACCGGAGAACCTCTTGCTGTGAGGTGACAGTTCTGTAATAAAATCTGAAAGGGGTAAAATGGAAGCATAACCATTCACTGCCAGTCTGATATTTACTCAGTGAGTATGCCACTGACCTTCTGATCTGTATGCAGTGTAAAAAATGACCTATAATATTTATTTGCAGAGCTTTATTTACATCAAAAGTAACAATTCTATTTATTCCAAATGAACACAGACTTCTTTGTCACTGGGGTTATGACCCCCCCCCCCCCCCAATTAAGACTCAAATGTTGTAAAGAACACTGCAAGGAGAGAGTTATGTATGTGTCTTTACTCCTGGATTTGTAGCTGGGGGTCATACCATATTATTCTGTGACATCTGCCTAAAATATTTTATATGGTTTCAAACGGTTAGAGAGGTATGATCTTTATTAGTGGGTACCACCAGTACAATCGTATGTTCCAGTTTGCTGTTCTGGGTTTGCCACTTTGTTCACCACAAACCTACATATTGTGCATTTTTTGGGAGAGGTTGACAAATTCAGAGTATATTTGAACATTATAGGTGCATTGTTATGAAATGAGAATCAAAGATAATACTATGCTCTAAGAGAAAAGTGATATCTTCTGTCATTCATGTTAGATCAAAATGTTCATATCTGACTTGCTCATACAGGAACGGCCATATCTCAGACTATATTTTTTAAAAGGTATTAGATTTTGCAAAACAAAAAGCAAGACTGGTGGCATGTTGAATCAGATGCATATTAAAGCCATATAAAAGTTAGGATAAAATTTAGGGGAGTGTGACCACTGAAAAGTGACAAGCTACAACATTTACTAACTGGGCAGTCAAAATGAGTGTGACCAGTGAAAAGTGACAAGCTGCAAAATTTACTAATTGGGCAGTTGAAAACCATGTTTCAGCTTTCAGTTCTCTTCAGAATAAAATAAGCAAAAGCTGGTGGGATTCCACACGTAAAATGAGTTTATGTTTCTATAGAAAGCTGATATTTTTACACTCTTGCAAATTAAGTAAAAAATGACAGTAAAATTAACTTTTTTCTTAAAATTCAATATGCAGCTGCTACTTTGCTTGGAGGATAGACAATCTAATGCAGTTCTACAAAAAATTCAGCCAGTGACATTTCTTGAAAATTTTCATGAACATCATCAAACCGTTTTTGAGATATTAGCTTTGATGCAAACAAAAATAGCAAAAATATCAGCAATTAAGGACAGTCCTCTGGAAAATGGTCAGTTGTTACGGGTTATGGTTAGATTACAAACAAAGTAAAAAATCATTACTGCACTTCGAAGCGATAAAATTTAGTCTCTTAAGAAACTCACCTACCTATTTTAATACAGACTGCTGCAGGGGTTGGTAGCGCTCACAGATTTTGCTGATCACTCCACTTGGGCTCAGCAGAGGGAGCAACTTTATCACAGACATTAGAATACCACTTTTATGACTGGATTTCTTGCAAATGTAGACAGTTATTGACTACAAATAATGGTAAATGCAGCAATTTACTTGCAATATATGTGTTTATCCAAAAATGTTCTACATATGTCCCCTGCTCCATTACAGTCTCTCTGCCTGGCACTTGAACAACCTGAAAAAGTAGAGGACGTGATTTTTTGGCACTCTGCTTAAACAAGTGTCTCCACCCTTGGACAAATGTAAATATAAGGCTTTGTAGAGGAAAACAAAACTGACAACACACACTTGCCAAAGTAGCTACAGTGCAGACAAAGTGCAGACTTCAACTACACTGTACTATGCACCTATAAAACACATACACTACAAACCCTTTATACGAGTGGCGCCTAGTACACAGCCCTTTATACGAGTGGCGCCTAGTACACAGATCAGATATATGAAACATACAAGCTTTAGTACATAACCTCTTCTGTCACTACCTATTTACTACCTATTTCAACTACTCTGTACTATGCACCTATAAAACACATACACTACAAACCCTTTATACGAGTGGCGCCTAGTACACAGATCAGATATATGAAACATACAAGCTTTAGTACATAACCTCTTCTGTCACTACCTATTTACATCATTCTACAAAGTACTTCTGAACAGGCAGAAACAGCAAAGGACATGGATGCGCTTTAAGAAATACAAGTGAAAAGAACAGAACACACAGACAGCTTGTAGGCTAAATGCTAACAAAAGGATAGTGACACTTTCTAGTGATATAGCTCACCGCCAGTTCAAAACAGGACAGCATTCTTCCAAATACAGGTTAGCATGGACAAATACAGATTAAGGCAAGATAACTCAAGACAGTTCAAAGAGAAGCTGAGTACAGTAGAAACAGTTCAGATTAGAAGGAAGTTAGGTAGTGTTCATGGTGTGGACCAGGGGATATGGAACAGGTCATTTCAGACAACTAGGGCATGGGTTCTGCAAAAGAATGGAAATCTTTATGGGGAGAAACTGACAGCTTGACAAGGTAGCAGAATGGGTTACCAGGTAAGGGGAAAAGAGGGACTGAAGAAGATAAGGCAATAGAATTAGAGGTAAGACTTCCAGGGGAACTGATGAGATAAAGAACAGCAAGAAATTAGGAGAAGTAGTCAGAGGAAGAAGAATAAAATCAGTAGTTTACAAGATGACAGTTATGAAGACATGCAACAAGTGATATGCAAGAAAAGTATGGAGCACAATGAGAAGTGGAGAAAAACCAGGACAGCTGTCAAGAAGGAGGAAGCCATGGTACAGGGGTAGGATAAGGTAAACATGACAAGAATCAAAGACAAGTCAGAGCCAGAGTGCCAAACAGATAAGAGCACCACAGGAAGACCAAGATGAAAGCAGAGAGCAATGTAAGCCCTTAGTCAGAATGAACAGTAGCAGCACAGGTGGTTACAGGGCAGATTGGAATCACCTACAACAAGCTTGTGTTGGGCAATTAGCTCACTGGATGCTTAAGATATGGAAGCAGGAACAAAAGCAGTGCGTGGAAAGATGATACAGTCAACAAGCCTAACTATCACATGGACAGGCCTAATGGTAAACAAGACACAGCATCCATGGGACCTGATGGTGTCCCCGGCTGTGTGCTCCACGAACTCAACGAGGAATTAAACCCACAGCTAGGACAGCTGTTTAATCATAGTCTTACCTCTGGATACATACCCAGGGAGTGGCGCACTGCAACTGTGGTCCCACTTCACAAAGGCGGTGCCTCCACCGACCCTGGAAATTACCGGCCCATTAGCTTGACAAGCCTTATCTGCAAAGCCATGGAGAGGATCATAATGGACCTCATAAATAAAGACATAGGGAATTTGCAGACTTTGGATCCATCCCAGTTTGGCTTTGTCAAAGGCAGATCATGCCTTCTAAACTTGGTTGACTTTTTCAAAGAGTCACCAAAGCCATTGACGAGCGAAAGGCAGTCCATACAGCCTACCTCGATCTGGCGAAGGCCTTCGATACAATACCCCACTCGGGTATCATTGAAAAACTCATCAGCTTAAATGTTAACCCATACATCACAAGATGGGTTGCAAACTGGCTGAGTGACAGAACCCACAGGGTCAGAGTTGCTGGCGCCATGTCAGACTCAAAGCCTGTCACAAGTGGTGTACCACAGGGCTCAGTCCTGGGCCCACTCTTGTTTGGCATCTACTTTTCCGAAGTACAAGCAAACACAGGAGGGTTATGGCTGACAAAAACACATCTGACACAGATATCCTTCAGAAGGGTCTCACAGAAACGGATAACTGGTGCCAGAGCCATGGCCTAAAGTTAAATGCCAAAATGCATAGTCATACCCTTCGGGAAAAACAAGGTTACCCCTAGCTACCAAATAGGTGGCAATCCACTGAGCACAGAAGAAGTTATCAGGGACCTGAGGACCCAGGTTGATAGTAGTCTGTCATTCGACACCCATGTAGCTAAAGTAGTTAGGAAGATCTTCTACATTGCCCACCTTATCATGAAGGGATTCTCATCTAGATCAAGGGAGGTCATAGTCTCCCTATACTCATCACTCATCAGACCAATGATTGAGTACAATGCCCCATTCGAATGTATCTGACCCGACACTTGCAGCAGCTGGAGAGGCCACAAAAGTTCCTCACCAAAAGGATAAAGGGTCTCAAACATCTGTCCTATGCTGCCCGACTGAAAGAACTCCAGCTCTATTCAGTCGCCACATTGCTCAGAGGTGACCTTTGCCTAACATACAAGGCCATGTTAAACCCAGATTTGATGAATATGCTTCACCTCAAAAAATCTAGATCCGTCAGAGCCACAAGGGCGGAGACTTAAACCTCGACACGGCTATTAATAGGACGTGCTGGAGGGATAGATTCATCACCCAAAGACTCCCTATGCTGTGGAATAAAATCCCGGTATATGTGAGGCAGAGCATCTCGCTGGCCTTGTTCAAGAGAAATCTTGACCAATGGATGGGAGATCGCAGATATACTCCAGGGATTACCTCAGTGTCACTGCTCAACAGAGGCACAGCAAAATAATGGGTATAGTTCCCCATACTAAAGGGGTGGCGTAAGCCACAAAACTATTGGCTAGGCTTGTAAATGCCCTCGGGCAGATAGCCTAGTATGAACCTATGAACCTATGACACCTGTGAAAGGAGAAGACTGACATACAGTGTAGTGGTCTATGTGGGATCTAATGAACAGACAAGAGGGGCCACAGAATCAGCACAGGAAAGAATCAATGAAGTTAAGAGTCTGATGGTGTCCTGAAGAATGTTCAGCAGTAATTTGCTGGCTCAGTTTGCAGGGAAGGGAGTATCAGGAAAAAAAGAACAAATGTAAATGCCTCACCTCAGTTCACATTACTTAGCTCTTCCTCCCACCCTACTACTGCTATTCACACACCCTTACTCTCTACTCACGGCATGGTCTGCCTTTAAACATATGCATATAGATTGTTTACTATATGCTTTTGCACATATCTTAGCTGCTATTTCAAATTATTGGTTTTATTTCATTACATTGTATTTTAAGGTATAGCTTGCTTTTGTACAGGATTAGGAATAAGTATATTAGAGGGTCAAGTCCAGGTTGGACAGTTTAGAGACAAAGCCAGAGAGGCGAGATTGCGTTGGTTTGGACATGTGCTGAGGAGGGATGCTGGGTACATTGGGAAAAGGATTCTAAGGATGGAGCTGCCAGGTAAGAGGAAGGCCTAAGATAAGATTTATGGAAGTGGTGAGAGAGGACATGCAGGTGGTTGGTGTAACAGAGCAAGATGCAGAGGAGAGGAAGAAATGGAAACAGATGATCCGCTGTGGCAACCCCTAATGGGGACAGCCAAAAGAAGACTTGCGTTTGTACATTTTTTACAACTTTATTTGCTTGTGTAAACTTATGTCACTGCAACCAGTGCTCAGCCTGAAATTTTTCATTTCTGATCAGTGACCTATCCAAGTAAACATACATGCATGTGTGCACACAAAAATAAATGCCTAGAAAAAAGTGAGAGATAAAGGAAGAGTTACTGGGAGAATAAGGAGCAGTTCAACAGCAACAGGCTCCATGAGTCCCCTGGGACCTGTAGAGTTAAAGCAGTAGCTGGAAAGGGGTGTTAAGAATATTTTTTTCTTTAAACAAGACTAGAAAGGGAAGGGGAAGAGTTGTCAGGGAAAAGGATGATGTAGCAGCAAGTGTCCAGTAGAAAGACAGAAATAAGGGAAGGAATAAGGACAGCACAGGTAGACGACGGAGAAGGCTCAAGAAGGAAGATGAGGTCTAAAACATGACATAGGAAGGGAACAAAAAAAGGATACTAGTTAAAATGTTAGTTCTGAGATTAGTAAAGTTCAGTAACACATGAAATGGCAGAAGTGAAATGGACAGTGGAATTAGTGAGCACATAATAGGGGATGAGAAAACAGTCAGTGTGGTGCTCAGCAATTCAGATGTTTAAGAAGCAAGACTGTTAAGCAGGGAATGCTGCTGCTGAAGTGGTTCACTGCTAACAACAAAGGGAGACGTTCTTACAGGCTAGTCAGAAAAGGCAAGGATGGATGCGGTGTGCAGAAGACTTGGGATTAGTCATCTAGTGGCAGTAGGGGTTAAGCCTGGTCTGTCCAAGTTGGGAAACAAGACAGGAAAGCTTCACAGGCACTTAAACTCTGGTGCGCAAAGAGCAATTAGTTTCTGCAAAGAAGAGCCCTGCCTTACAAATCTACTCCTATTATTTGTCTAGCCTCAAAAACACCCAAACTAGCTTGCAATTAACCCCTCATGTACCACATCCTTTCTCCACTGCCAGTACATATAGGTAGATATGGGTTCCTATTACGTTATCGAAAGATAACATAATCGAACTGCCAAAACATCGAAACAGCCGCATTTCGAAGATCGCATTGTGGGATCGCAGTACAGTGAAGATTGGGATATTTGCCCTTTCCTCACTGTAGTACAAACTCGGAGTTGGAATATATATTTAGCTGGGGGTGTGGGAGGGTGCAGCCCCCCACAATAAAAGCTTTGATATTCGACCATTTCGATGTTTTGGTCGTACGATAATGCAATATGAACCCGGTAGATATAGGCACCCTGACAAAATGTAGCAATTGTCTGATGTTCACTGACAACCAACTAATCCTTTGAAAAATGGATGCAGTATACGAATGATGTAACTACACAATATCATTGGAGGAAACACTGTTACATAAAAGCACTCAAAGTAACCATCAGGTTGTTAATTACACACACACACTACACCCCCCCTCCCCACAGATCAACATGTTGAGGCACTAAAAAAACAATCTTTCTAAACCCCCTCAGACCTCACAGGCACTTGACCTGCATCAATTAACCTCAGCAAATCCAAAAACATGCTACCGAAAACACCCAACACCACACATACAGATGTACCCCGTGGAGCCTCAGATTCAAAGGCCAGAAGGCAAGCCAACACACTATCCAAATACTGTAGTCATATGAGACTCCATTGTGAGATATACAGATACCCTACTCACCAGGCTGAACAAGGAGAAAATCACAGTCAATTATCTATTTGGAGCATGGATTAGTCAAGTCCCTCGTGTACTTGGGTCACTGAACCACAAGTACCAGAATGACTCAGTCCCAGTCCATGTCAGTGTAAATGACTGTAAATGTACCTCCATGGACTACATGAAGAAAGACATTATGGAACTCTTGGAATGTGTGACCCCCTGTGATGCCTGTGCACTGGTCCAGTATGAGCCTCAATCCTCACCACTAACACCAGTGAGAGGCATCCACATTGGGAAGGATAATAAATACACACTCAGTAAAGTACAATTTCCCTTAAGAGCACACAGAGATCACAGTCAGTCTAGGGATGGTTTCTCCCTTTCTCTCCAGATCCCCAATAAGACTCACCACTGGCAAAGCTAGAGTGTGGTCCTTAGCCAGGGTCCCAAGCCAAGTCCTCCTAGCACTGTTTTTGTCCAGCCAGTGCTTTGTGTCCCTGCCCAAGTACCTGACACACACACACCCTTTGAGATATGAGTTGTATATAAACATACAGACACTCATGGGGAAGGCTGGCACAGGTTCTCCAGCTATGCCCCCTTCTCTCCAGACTATAAGGTAGAAATCACTGCCACCAGGACCCCTACTTATTAGCTACTCTAAGGCCCTTACCAAGGGGTGTCCAATTATTACTGTGCAATATTATTATCCAAATGGTAAGTGTGACTGAGCAGCAAGGCTTACTTGGAGTGGCTTTGTACAGTATCACTATATACATGCAATGTACTCTAGAGCTTAAATTATCTCTACACAAAACAGCCACAGTTGAAAGGTTTAAGAACATTTAATAATAATAAAAACACAAGACAATACTTCTTACTACACAGTGCTAGTCAAGAGTTCAGAAATCACAGGAAAATGCTTAAAATAATACTGTACAATAGTTCTGACATAAACATAGAAAACAGCCAGACTAAACTTATTATTTTCTATCTATTTCTAAGACAGACACTAAAGTCTAAGATCCTACTTGCATACAGACAGAGCAAAGCAAGTGCTGGTGAGTGGTCAGTTCTGAAGACAAATGCAAAATGCCCTCTCTCTCTGTCTCTGAGAAAGTCCTTTAAATTAATAACACATTCTGTTGCCTCATTTTAGATTACATCATTCTTAACAATTTGCTGTTTTCCCAGGCTAACAGAAACTCTAACATTTCTTACTAAGCTTGCACCTGGTCAGGAAACTACAGCAATTAAAGACATTATATATGTAAAATCTAGCAATTAACTCTAGTCTCAAAACAACAGAAAGAATCTGCTGGTTCAGACACCACGGCTTTGAGCTCTGAGATCAAAACAGTTATAAAATACTTGACTTATCAGCTTTCTTACAACAGAGTGCATAATTGTTAGATTTTTTAAGTTCAACATCCAATACAGTCTTTTCACATTTAAGAGAACAAGCCTGTGGTTTATATTAATAATTACAAATGACAGAATTATCTATAAAATTCTATCTAGCTAGGCTGACAGCCTTCACATATCTTCACACCCCCGATACTTATTTATGTAACAGGATTGTTCTAATTAGCTAAGAGAGGATATATAAGGGTTTGAGTTGGTTATGTATGTTACCTAAGAAGTCCTTTATTCATGAACAAAAAAAGCAGTGATAATGTTAAGTGTTAATTTTGAATAAACATTATTTTATTTCCGGAACATTTACTTTTTTATATCTGTGACTTCCCAGGTGCCATTGTTTTTTTTTCTGAAAATGGGACATGCCCAGGCCATTAGCTCTGTCAACAAAAATGTTTTTCCCTGAAAATCATTCAAGTACTCTGGCAATTTACAGTCTTCTTTGAAAAGGAAGTTAAAGTACAAGAGTAAGCAGAGCAACTTTCTACTCACCAGACTGAGCCAAACATTTAATAGTAGTCTAACTGGTCAGGAACAACTCAAATTCCACTACATGATCCCAATCACAGCTTTTTGAAATGGACTATTCCTCTCTCCACCAAAAATATAATGAAATTCATGTTACCTGGACAAATTTTGGTTGAAATCTCTGCCTCAGGTCATAAAGAAGTGAATTGATTTTCTGCCTCTGAAAAAACGAGCTAGGTTCTTCTTTCTTCTTGGTTTTGGGTTTCAATTTGTCTGAAAAATGGAGATGGGGAGGTCAGTATGATTATATACACAAGAAAACTGTCAAACATTCAGCCAGACCATTACTAAGGTCAAAGGACCATGCGTCCCACTAGAATAATGTGCAGCTAATCCTGAAAAGCTAATCCTTGTCCACCCCCTTTTTCACCTAAATCAAGTTCTCTTGAAGCTATTCACTGCACAGTGACTTACCAGTCAGATATGTGGAGAGTTCTTACAGCTCACTATTCTCTCATTGAAGAAGCACTTAGCAACCTTAGCTTCTAGCCACAGCCCTTCAGCTAATAAGGGTATTTGTTTAAATCCTCTCCATCCATTCAATAAACTCAAACTTAATTGCTTTTTACTCTTGTGCCAAATAAAAGTGAAATATATTTGTTTCAGGTACTTGCCATAAAAGCAGATGACTGAACTATTCTTGTCTTTACTGTGTCTGTCTGGGAAGCAGCTTGCTCTGTTGATAATGTAGAGTACCAACATTTTTCCACAATCATTAAAAAGATGCAGTCCAAAGGCTGGAAATGACTGAAGTCATTATCTGTACAAGAAGAGTACAATTGCCCTGGGCTCAGTGGTCCACAACTGGCAAAAGACAATTGGTATGCTCCATAAGTTATTTTAAACTATCAAAAACATAATAAACAGCTTCAAGACTGCTTCACTGTTTCATCTACTTCAGACATCAAGCTTGGCCAGTTTTTATCACTTGTCTTCTTATACTGGTATTAAAATAAAAAAAAAATACTTTCCTTCTTGTAGAGAAAAAAAATACAAAGAATTCCATGCTGTCATGCCATGGGATTCAATACAGTCAGAATCAAGTCAGAAATGGCCACAGATCAAGATGCACAGCTTTTAAATTATCACCTTGCAATTAGGACATATTCTACATAAAAAAGGGTAATCCACTTTAACATTTTGTAAGCAAGATACAAGAAAGATTGGGCTGCAAAGGTATCAAACTTCATCAAGCAGCTACATCAACACACACTGTTTTCCTGCAGCTAAGACCTTTTCCACCAAAATGTAACTATGACTATGAAAAGGACAGGAAAGAAATAGGTTCATAGGTAAGTAACAGGCTATCTGCCCCCGAGGGCATCTATAAGCCTAGCTAGAATGTGTTGACTTTCGTCACCCCCCCCTTAGATTAGTTCCCTGTGCCTCGGTCCTGCAGAGCCATTAGTTCCCTATGCCTCTGTCCAGCACAGCCACTGCAGTGATCCCCGGGGTAAATTTTCTGTTTCCCATCCACTCGTCAAGGTTTCTCTTGAAGAGTGTTAGCAAGGGGCTCTGCCTAATGTAGACTGGAATCCTGTTCCAAAGCATGGGGGAGTCTCTGGGACAGGAATCTATCCATCCAGCACGTCCTATTTATTGTTGTGGTGAGGATTAGATCCCTACAGCGTGTGGCTCTTGGGGATTTGTTTTATTTTAGGTGGAGCATGTCCATCAAATCTGGGTTGGACATGGCCTTGTATGTGAGGCAGAGATCACCTCTGAGTAAGCGGTATGCAACAGAGTACAGCTGGAGTTTCTTCAGTCAGGCTGCATAGGACATATGTTTGAAGCCAGTAATCCTCTTGGTGAGGTACGTCTGTGGTCTTTCCAGCTATTGCAGGTGTCTTGTAAGGTACATCCCAAACGGGACGTTGTACTCTATGATGGATCTGATGAGTGATGAGTAGAAAGGCACAATAACCTCTTTTGTTCTAAATGCGAACCCTTTTGTGATTAGGTGGGCCACATAGAAGGATTTTCTAACCACCCTGGCAATATGATTATCAAAGGGGGTCCCCAGATCTCTTATTACATTTTCTGTATTTAGGGGACTACCACGTATGTGGTAGTTCGCAGGTACTTTGTTTTTTCCAAAGGGGATGACTATGCACTTTGTGGCATTTAGCTTAAGGCCATGATTCTGACACCAGGTATCCGTCTCAGTGAGACCCTTCTGTAGGATGTCTGTATCAGCTGGAGAGTCAATTACGGCCCCCAGTTTGCAGTCATCTGCGAACTTGGTCAGCCATAGTCCTCCTGTGCTTGACTGTACCTCTGAGAAGTATATACCGAACAGGAGGGGTCCCAGGACTGAGCCCTGGGGGCCGCCACTTCTAACTAGTTTAGAGTCGGACCTAGAACCTGCAACTCTCACCTTGTGGGTTCTATCCGTGAGCCAATTGGCAACCCATCTCGTGACGTAGGGGGTTATGTTCAGGCTGGTGAGCGGGTCTATAATACCAAAATGGGGAATGGTGTTGAAAGCCTTTGCGAGGTTTAGGTAGGCTGTGTGGATCTCATTTCCCTCGTCTAAAACCTTGGTAACTGTCTCAAAGAAGTCCACCAGGTTAAGGAGGCATGATCTGCCCTTAAAGCCAAACTGGATAGGGTCCAATGTTTGAAGGTTCCCAATGTCTCTGTCAATGAATTCCATGATGATGCGTGCCATAGCCTTGCAGACCAGGCTAGTCAGTCTTATAGGGCAATAGTTCACAGGGTCCATTGTGGCACCACCTTTGTGGAGCGGGATAACTGTTGCTGTGCACCACTCTATGGGTATGTAGCCTGTAGAGAGGCTGAATTTGAAAAGTGTGTTTAGGTGAGGGGTAAGTTCATTTTGGAGCTCGTGTAAGACACAGCCTGGGACATCGTCTGGTCCCATTGAAGCAGTATTTTTGGCTTTGGATAGGGCTGTTTTAACCTGTGTGTCAGTGACTGCCGTGGCACTACATTCTTCTGGTATGGTTATGGGCCCTTTAGGGGGTGAGAGGGGGGTGAAGTTTGCACTAAACCGGTCTGCCAGAATGTTGGCAATATCAGTCGGTTCAGTGTATTTTGTGCCATTCTGCACTAACTCAGAGCAGATCTGAGAGTTTCCACTTAGGTTCTTGACATAGCTAAAAACGCTTTGTGGTTATCTTTGGAGTCCTTGGCAATTTTTCTTTTGAAGCTAGCCTTCAATGATTTTATGAGGGATCGCAGTTTCTTGCTGATACTGATCAGGGATCTCTTTCCTTCTTGGGATTTTACTCTTTTCTGCACTAGTTTCCTCCTTCTATTGCATAGCTTGTTTATGGCAGGGGTCCACCAGACTGGTTTCCTTTTCTTGGAGGAGTGAGTCTTGGTTTTGCTTGGGATAGCATGATCCATGCATTCTTACAGGTGCTCACAGAGTGCCTTTGTAAGGGATTCAGCAGCTTGGACAGCACTGTCCTTTAGCATGGGGGCTATGAACCTTTCCACCTCGGTCTTAAGTAATGAAGTTTGCTTTTAAAAAGTTTTTCACGGTGGTTTCCTTGATCGGGGGTGGGGGCGGAATGTGGATATCCAGAGTGATTAGTCTATGGTCTGATCTAACCAGCAAAGGTTTAACCTCCGGTGTAGAACACCGGTCGCACATGTTGGTGATGACTAGGTCCAATATACTGTCACCTCTGGTGGGGGTGTTGACCAGTTGATCCAGGGCATTCGAGTTTATAAATTCTAGGAAGTGTTGGGCAAGGGAGTTAGTACTTGAGTAGTTCTCCCAGTTAATTTTTGGGTAATTGAAACCACCCAATATTGGGGCATTTGGTAGGACCTTCATATTTTCCAGTGTTTCAGAAACTGGGAATGGGGGTCTTGGGCCATGGTGGGTGATTTGTAGCAAGCTACAATTTGAATTGCAGTTTTGCCCATTGTTAGCTGCACATGGATGATCTCTGAGGCATTGTGCTGTGCCACTAACCTGGAGGTGTGGGAATCCTTCATGAATATGGATACCCCCCACCTTTTGCGTTTCAGTCCGGGTTCTGTGGCCGAAAAGTATGGTATGAGTTATAGCCTGGTACGGCTGGGGTGCTCTCTGCAGCCTTAAACCAGGTTTCTGTTACTGCACAGATATCGATGTTCTCCATACTGAGGAGTGCCTCGAGTGCATGCATTTTGAGGTTTAGACTTCTGGCATTGAGTAACATTACCCTCAGTTTTTGGTTACTTGTGCTACTTACGGTGGTGGGTTTGCCTTTTGAGCCTTGCCTAAAAAAGGCACTATGAGGGCGGCAAAAGCCTTGGCCAGTATTCGAAAGCCTAAGGGTGACAGGTGCAAGCCATCTCTTGCAAAGCAACGTGGCTTATTGAGCATGACATCCCAGGACAGATACTGGATCCCCTTTGAATGACACCAGAAACTTAGCCAGTTGTTGAAATTGATCATTTTTTCTTTATACTGTGGCATCATTCTTTGAGATAGCAGGATGCTACTCAGGGTAAGGGTTATACCGGTCTGGGCTACGTGATCAGAGAACTCTTCCATGTCTCTTTTCATGTAGTCCAGGGAGGTAAGTCTCAGGTCTTCACACCAACATGGACAATGACAGAGTCGTATTTGTACTTGTTCTGGAGTGACCTGAGTGCTTGTGTTATGTGGCGGATTCTGGCGCCTGACAGGCAGCTAACTGTAACCTTCTCCATGTCCAGCCTAGTTAGTGGGACATCAGTGTGCCTGACTATAGAGTCACCTATTACTAGTGTGTTGGGTATGTTATTTTGCCTTAAGGGATGTGATTGCGTGGCACACTAATTATGTGAAGTATGTGTTTCATGGTTTGTGATGGGGTGTGGAGGTTGCTTGCATGTCTGCTTTGGAGGTCTCTGTTGCTTTTGCAGATTTTTATTTAGAGCCTCCGAGTATGTTTTCATGTATTTGTGTGTGTTATTTGCCGGTGTTGGTTTAGTAGTATGTGAGACTGGTGGTGTGCTGCAAGTATTTTCCTTCTCCTCTTGACTGTCAGTTCTAGTCTTGGGTTGAGAGAGCCTTTGCCTCCAGTTTGGCTGTATAATTGCATCTCTCGCATATATGTATTATCCTCAAAACTTTTCTCCCAAACACAGCACCCAGAATAAACAATCATTTAAAATCTCTCGCTTAGTGAAAGTGTATATACTCAAGTATGATGCACAATGTAAATGTTTAAATACTATGTTTAATTACAGTCAAACTGTAAATATTCTTGTAGGATGTGATGCAGTGTTACCTATATAGAACTGTATTGTTCATCATTAAGTTGGATGCAAGATATACTATCACTTCTATGGAACTGTACTGTTCATCATGTAACCTCTGCTTGAGGATACTGCTATACTTTCTCATATCTTTGTATTTCTTCTCCAAATGTATGTTATTCTTATAAATGAAGCTTTTCTTCTCAGGCCTCTACTGTAAAAAGACCTGTGTCCAGTCAGACTTTCCTGGCAAATAAATGCAAAATAAATAAATAGAAAAAGACAGTCTGGCTCAATAGGGCAGCAGGACAAAACTCTGACTAGATCAGTCACATTAGACACATGGGAGCAAAAGGACCCAGGGAGGAAAAGCTGGGACTATGTGGCTAAAACTGGTTGCCCATCCTGAAGAGGGGAAGGTAGCAAACAATGTTTGGTTGACACAAGACTATAGGAATATGGGTGCATTTGGGGACTTGTGGTGCTCCATGTTGCACTGCTTTGGTAGGTGATTAGCATGTGTGGCCACACATACACTTCTACAAAGAGCAGTGAATGTGGAAGCCACAATCAGCTGACTGGGAGCACGTTATGTATTAGGGACTCCATACCATCACAGATAGCTCTTCCCAACCACCCTTAACAGACTGATAGGGATCCTACTCATGCAAAGGAACCAACTAATTATGCAGGGAAGGAATGGGCCTGGCTTTTTTCCCTTGACTGAGTGGTGGGGGAGGAATAGAAAATAGGTCAAAAGTAGGGAGATGGGGAAAGGCATCCACTATGAAGAACATCTCATTTACTTTTAGGGTAAGCACCTTACACAGCATACTATGCTACACAAAACTGTACTGTTGCCTTGTCTCAGTCTTCACAGGGTCGGTGAGATCAGAACAAAACGTGAAGTACCCAAAAGCAGGGTGCAAGCTCCAGCTATATCTCTTGGTTAAATGTCACAGTGGTCTCTGACCTTGGACATGGACTTGAAATGCTTCTGACCAAGAAGTTCCTTTACAAATAATCACAGAATACACTCGTGCGACCTGACAGCTCAACAGTGAGGCCCCCCCCCACCCAGAGTCACAGTAAAATAAAACACCAACCACCCTACTGAAAGTCAGCTGCCTCATTGGGACCTCAAACTTGCCACCTGCGAAAGAAAAAAAAAAAAAAAAAAAAAAAACCAAGACAGACATTCTGGAACACGAAAGAGCTAAAGGTGGAGGTGTATATCTATCTACATGAAGGATAACCAAACCTTAACACTGGTCAACCTATACACGATGACATGCTTGAGCTACTCCATGTCCAACTAGCCATGTTGGAAAAATCCATTACTATATTCTTGCTAGTTAAATGTCTCCCACTATGAAGGAGGAAACCCATACATCGTACCTGAAATTGCTAGAATCAATTACCATCCAGCCCATTACCATACTCATGGGTGATTTTAACTACTGCTCCATTAATTAGGAGGCATACATGACCACTAACACGCAGGCCCAAAGATTTCTAGACTTTGTAAATTTAAATGCCCTGGTGCAGCTAGTCTGCACTCCAACTAGGGGAACAAATATCCTACATATGGTACTTACAAATATAGGAGAGTGCTGACCCCCCCCCCCCCATGTTATGTCCTCACTAGGAAGATCAGATCACAAATGTGTTCTCCCTTGAAATAAAAGAAAAAATAGCCCCCTCCCCACCTAACCCCAAAAACCTTAAGAACTTCTCTAAGGTAAATTACCCCTATTAAAGAATGCTTAACTAGTTTTTAAGCTCCTCCATATCCAGAAAACACAGAAACCTATGCATACAGATGCATACACAAAGCCCCTGTATGACCATATAAAACAACTGCATAAAAACAGCAGTACCAGACCAAAATAAACCCAGGTCAAACCACAAAAATAAGTCACCCTGGTGGACCCCCTAGTATTAATAGGTTGTAAAACAAAAGAAAGAAAATCCTGTCAAGAAGTAAGAGGGAAATGTGCACAGCAGGGAAATAAGTCCCTCATTAGTCTGTACAAGTGAATCAGGGTACTAGTCAAGTCTCACTAATCAAGTCTCTTAAAGCAGACTTGGGTAAAAATAGCTAACCAAGAAGCCTTTTCAGTCCACAATCTTAAGGGCAACATCCAACAATGTGAGGAATTAGTTATAGATGGTCTGAGGATATTAGTTATTTTGTCTGTGCCAGCATGTTGTTGTTGTGTCTTTCGGCTTTTCCCGGTTAGGGGTCGTCACAGAAGAGAGGCATACCCATATAGATAGCCATCCCAAGAAAAGGATAACCACTGGAGACCATACTGGGCAAAAAAGAAGGCCCCGTAGGATCCTATCGGTCTGTCCAGGCTAGGGGGTTGGAGGGCGGGACGCAAGAAAGAAGGCGAGAAGAAGACAACTAACATGGAACGTTATGGTAGGTACATAACTTCTCAATGTTAAGTTGTCAACCTTCATTCTTGCTGGATGGGACCGCATCCCTAGCACCTCAAACCTGGGTGGCTCATCGGAACAGACTCTTGAGGACGGTGGAACCAAAGTTAGCTCGGCTTCTGGAGGCCATGTCCAATTTGTAATGAGGAAATAAAGGTATGGGGAGAGGCCCATGTGACTGCTGCACAAATTGAATCTAAAGGCAACCTGTCCTGAAAGGCTATTGACGTAGCTAAGGCTCTAGTTGAATGGGCTCTAGGTTTTGAAGGAAGCTTTTGATGCCTCAGTTCATAGATGAAAGTGATGACAGAGGCCAACCATCTAGAAAGGGTTACTTTGGAAACTGGAAGGCCTTTCTTCCCTTCAGCATAAGACAGGAAGAGCTGCTCAGATTTCCTAAATTGCTTGGTTCTATCCAGGTAGTAACGGAGTTGGCGATGAACATCCAAGAAATGCGACTTTTGTTCCGCTCTGTTGGAGTAATTAGGGAAGAAAACTGGGAGATCGATAGTCTGGTTTAGATTTGCCTCAGAAGATATCTTGGGTAAAAAGGAGGGGTTAGTTCTTAGGGACACACTATCTTTATGGAAAACCAGATAAGAAAGACAAACTCAAAGGGCGTGAAGTTCTGAGACTCTCCTCGCAGAGGTTATGGCCACTAGAAACAAAGTCTTCCATGAAAGAAACTTCAAAGAACAGGAAGCCGCAGGTTCAAAGGGAGGGAGAATCAAGGAGGTTAAAACTAGATTCAAATCCCACTGTGGTGGGGGATGTCTGACCGGGGGCTTAAGTAAAAAGATACCTTTAAGGAAGGCTTTACGCAGTTTATGAGACATAATAGAGGAGTCTGACAGGCCCACATGAAAATTTGAAATGGCCGCTAACTGGACTCTGATAGTGGACGATGAAGATCCTGATTGAAAAAGTTCGGCCAAAAAATCCAGGACTGATTGGATAGGAGCCACGAATGGGTCTATGTTCCTAGATTTTGCCCAGAAGGAAAAACGTTTCCATTTGCTGGCATAAATCCTCCTAGTAGAAGATTTGTGAGAAGCTAAAATGATGTCATGCACCGAATGGGAGATAAAGGGAAGCCTGGCTAAGTTTGGAAGTGGAGCAACCAAGCTGTGAGGTTGAGAGAGGAGAGGGATTGGTGCAACTTGCCCGACTGATGGGCCAAGAGATCTGGAACTGGGTCCAGATGCCAGGGCTGCTCCAAGAGGTAACGATGCAGGAAAGGAAACCAGATTTGTCGAGGCCAGTACGGAGCAATGAGGATCATTGTGGACCTCAAGGTGGTAGCTTTCTGAATCAACTGAGTGACTAATGGAAGGGGGAAAAGCGTACAGGAGACCCCGGTGCCAATCGTGGACTAGAGCGTCTCTGGGGGGTGGCCGGGAAGAGAGTGAAAAATTCGTGGCACTTGCTGTTCTGGCATGTTGCGAAAAGATCGCAGCAAGGCTGACCCCATTTTCCAAAAATTTTCTCCACTACTGACTGCTTGAGAGACCACTCGTGCGGCATGAGAATGGCTCTGCTCAGCCTGTCCGCCATTACGTTGGACTTCCCGGGGATATGCGTTGCTATCAGAAACCGCTGAGAGGAGATCGCCCACTGCCAAAGTCTGAGTGCTTCTTGACATAAGGGATAGGACTTGGTTCTGCCCTGCTTGTTGATGTACCACACTACGGACATATTGTCCATATGAAATGCAATCGTCCCGATGGGAAGAGAGTCCTGAAGGGCTTGCAACGCTAAAAGTACTGCTCTCATCTCTAGGACATTTATGTGCAGGTGGCACTCGAAAGGTTGCCAAGTGCCCTGGACCGTCCTGCCCTGAAAATGCCCCCCCCACCCGATCAGGGAGGCACCCGTTATCACTGTAGCAACCGAGGGGACGACGACAAAGGGTCTGCCCTGAATCACTTGAAGGGAGACCATCCACCAAGACAGGTGTTTCTTGCATGACTGAGTTATTAAAATGTTGTGTGACATCGGGAGCTGCTGGAAGGACCACTGAGAGAAGAGCATCCACTGAAGGAGTCGCATGTGGAAGCGAGCTAAGGGAAGTAATGTAATGGCAGCCACCATGAGACCTGGAGTCTTCAGTACAAACTTGGCCTGGATTTTGTTGTTCTGAAGAAGGATATGAACATGTTCGCAAATATCTGAGACTCTTTGTGCCGTTAGTTTTGCAGATAGTTCGACTGTGTCTAATATGGCGCCTATGAAGGTAATAGACTGACAAGGCGACAAAGCAGACTTTTTGAAATTTATGGAGATACCTAGCTCTTCGCAAATCTGAATGGTGTAATCTCTGGACTGAATAAGTTGATGCCTGGTGGTGGCGGTAAGGAGTCAGTCGTCCAGATATGAAAACACCTGGAATCCTTGACGCCTCAGATGAGCCGTAACCACTGCCATACATTTGGTGAACACTCGGGGGGCTGTAGTGAGACCAAAGGGCAGGGCCCTGAATTGGTAGTGACTGGCCCCCAGCCGGAAGCGGAGAAACCTCCTGGAGCACCGGTGCATTTTGATGTGGTAGTACACATCCTGAAGGTCTACAGAGCACATCCAATGGTCCTGGCCCAAAAAGGGTAGAATGGACTGTAGCGTGACCATCCAGAACTTCGTTCTTTGAACAGACTTGTTCAGTCTGCTGAGATCCAAAATTGGTCTCCAGTCCCCTGTCTTTTTTGGTACCAAAAAGAACTTGGAGTAGATTCCGGATACTTGCTGGTCTGCTGGGACTGGTTGGATGGCCCTTTTTCTTAGCAGTTTTGAGATTTCTAATACTGCTTGTTCCCTTAGACCGGGTGGAACATCTGGAAGGGGCCTTTTTGGCTGTTTTGGGGTGTGGACAAAGGGAATTTTGTAACCCTCGGATATGATCGACCGTACCCATCTGTCTTTGGTGAGGGAAAGCCAGGCTTTTGGGTACAGTGATAATCTTCCCCCGACTGCCTCCGAAGGCGGACAGCCGGGCAGCTTCTCAGGGATGCTGGAAGGGTTGGCCGCATAAGAAATAAGCCGCATGGAGGAGTTAACAATCGAGTTTAGGGTTGCCAGCTGGGAGTTTATTTTGTCCTGAGACCCCGCAGCTGTTGGATCCTGTAGGGTATCACCCATTTCTTTGAGCAAGTCTCTTTGAAGGCGGGTGAAATGACATAAGTAATTCAGCGACTGCATGGTAAAGGCCGCTGAAGAAAACATCCGCTTGCCGTACCTATCCATGGTCCTAGATTCCTTATTAGGAGGATGGATAGGTACTGAAGGATCGGCCAGTTCCTTCTTAGTGGCTGCTGCCACCACCATGGCATCAACAGGGACACCCTTGGTCAAAAACTTTTAGTTATGCACTTACCATAACTTCGGATGTATGGGATCCATCTCGCCTACATTCATAACTGATGGGTTCGGAGCCGATCCGTCGGCTCCGACTCGGCCACTATATACTAGAACAAAGTCTCTCATTGGCTGGGCTTCCCCTTATCCCAGAATGCACCACGCCTGCTACCCCAGATCTTGTTTGTTCGCTTTCATACATTCATACAGGTACAATAACTGTAACCAACTAGAGCCCTTCCAGAGGAGAGCTCAGCAAGAGCAATATTTCCTCCAAATCCAAAAGGTAGGGGGAAGGAGGGTGGGTATGTATGAATGTAGGCGAGATGGATCCCATACATCTGAAGTTATGGTAAGTACATAACTAAAAGATGTAATGGGATCCTATCTCGCCTACATTCATAACTGATGGGACAGCGTCCCTAGCACCTAAATCCCGGGTGGCTCATTGGAACACACTCCTGAGAACTGCGGAACCAAATGAAGCTCTGCCTCGGGAAGCCACATCAACCTTGTAATGAGAAATGAAGGTGTGCGGAGAAGACCAAGTAGCAGCCGCACAAATATCATCTATTGAAACTTTGGAGTGAAAAGCTACAGAGGTGGCCATAGCCCTGGTAGAATGAGCTTTAAGTGGGAAAGGTAACTCTCTGCCTGACCGGGAATAAATGAAAGAGATGCAATCCTTAATCCATTTGGCTATGGTGGTTTTGGCAACTGGTAGACCTAACCTATTCTCCGCAAAGGACACAAACAGTTGGTTAGATTTTCGTGTCTGACTGGTCCTATCTAAGTAAAAACGCAGTTGCCTGTGAACATCCAACTGATGGAAGGTATATTCTGCTCTATTAGAAAAATTTGGAAAGAAAACGGGGAGCTCCAATGATTGCTGAATGCACAAAGGGGATGCTACCTTAGGCAAAAAGGATGGATTCAATCGGAGGGAAACTCTGTCTTTATGAAAAATCAAATAAGGAGGAGTAGAACAGAGAGCCTGAAGCACTGAAACCCGCTTAGCAGAAGTTATTGCCACTAGAAAGGCGGTTTTCCACGACAGAAATTTTATATCACAAGTGGCTACCAGCTCAAAGGGACGGGCAGTTAAGGAGGCCAGAACCAAATTTAAGTCCCAAGGGGGCACAGGATGAGCCATAGGAGGCCTGAGGAGCCAGGCTCCCTTAAGAAAGGACTTGCAAAGTCTGTTAGCCATTAAGGAAGGCTCTATGGAAACATGGAAATTAGATATAGCCGCCAGTTGAACTTTAATTGTGGAGACTGAAGAGCCTGAATTAAACAATGAAGCTAGAAATTCCAAGACGTGCGGAACTGGGGCCGTAAGAGGATCAATGCCTCGCTGCTGGGCCCAAAAGGCAAACCTTTTCCATTTGCTGGAATACAGATTAACGGTGGACGGCTTGTTTGAAGAGGACAAAATGTACATCACTTCTGGAGAAAGAGAGTTATCTCTAACTAAGGATGGAAGTGGAGTAACCAAGCAGCCAATCGCAATGACCGAAGGGACGGATGAGTGTGTCCCGACTGATGAGACAACAGGTCCGGCACTGGGTCCAGAATCCAAGGGCCCTGTACCGCATACTTCTGAAGGAATGGGAACCAAACCTGACGAGGCCAATGTGGGGCGACCAAAATCATGTGGCTCCCTACATGAAGAGCCTTCTGAATCACCCTCGGAAGAAGGGGGATCGGGGGGAAGGCATAAAGGAGACCGGGGGGCCAATTGTGGGCTAGAGCGTCCCTGGGAGACTGCCCTGGGAAGGAGTCAGAGTGAAGAACTCTCTGCACTTCGCATTGTTGGGGCTGGCGAACAAGTCGCAACAAGGGAGACCCCATTTGGTGAAGATCTGCGCAGCCACTCTGTTGTTGAGGGACCACTCGTGGGGCAACAGGAGAGTCCTGCTGAGCCTGTCTGCAATCACACTGGCTTTCCCCGGAATGTGCGTGGCTACTAAGAAACGTAGAGTAGCTATGGCCCAGCGCCATACTCTCATGGCCTCTCTGCAAAGGGGGTAGGACCTGGTTCCGCCCTGCTTGTTTATGTGACATACTACCGACATGTTGTCGGACAGAATCGCAATAGTACCTTGGGGGAGAGCCTGATGAAGTGCTTGCAAAACCAGAAGCACCGCTCTCATTTCCAGGATATTGATGTGAAGGTGCGCTTCACAATCCTGCCAAGTGCCTTGGACAGACCTGTCCAGATAATGACTCCCCCACCCTATCTGGGAGGCGTCCGTGGTCACTGTGGCAACAGGGTGATGAAGGGCGAAAGGACGCCCCCGGTCCAGGTTGGACCGATGCAGCCACCAACGGAGGTCCTGACGACAACTGTCCGTAATCAGAACCAGGTGGTTCAGGGGAAGTTCTTGGTACGACCATTGAACCGATAATAGCCATTGCAGCATCCGCATGCGCAGCCTGGCTAACGGTACTAAGTGGATAATTGCAGCCATCGTGCCCAATAACTGAAGAATCTGTCTGGCAGGAACTCGAGATTTGGGTAACAAATTTAGAATCTGAGATTGTAGAACCTGAATTCTTTCTGATGGCAAAAATGCCCGCATCCTTTTTGTGTCTAACTCTGCGCCTATAAAGGTGATACGCTGAGATGGCCGCAGCACAAATTTTTCTCAATTGAAAGTGATTCCCAGCGAGAGACCCAAAGTTACTGTGGCCATCAGCACTCGAATCAGAAGATGCTCGGAGGTGGCAGTGAGGAGCCAGTTGTCGAGATAGGGAAACACTTGGAATCCTAGACTTCTCAGGTGAGCTGTCACCACTGTCAGACACTTGGTAAACACCCTGGGGGCTGTGGTGAGACCAAAGGGCAGTGCACGAAACTGGAAATGACTGGTTCCTAGGCGGAAGCGTAAATGACTCCTGGACTCTTGACGTATCAAAATGTGATAGTAAGCGTCCTTGAGGTCTATGGAGCACATCCAGACATCCTTCTCCAATAACGGGAGAATGGACTGAAGGGTGACCATCCGGAACTTGGACTTCTTCACAAAAAGGTTTAATGAGCTTAGGTCCAAAATGGGCCTTACGTCCCCTGTCTTTTTTGGCACCAAAAATAATCTTGAGTAAGTTCCTGATCCGATCTGGTCGGCGGGGACGGGCTGGATGACCCCTTTGCTTAGCAGCTTTGAAACTTCTACGGCTGCTAGATCCCATTGACTGGGTGGCACGTCCGGGATTCTCCTTGTAGGAGGAGGGGGCTTGAAAAAGGGGATGAGGTAGCCTCCGGTTACAATGCGAAGCACCCACTGATCCTTGGTTATAGATTCCCAAGCCTGTGGGTGTTTCGCAAAACGACCCCCGACTGGCTCCGGAGAAGCACAGCCGGGCCACATCCTAGGGATGTTGAGGGTAGGAGGAACCACGAAAGGAATCGCGGTCTCCAGAGTTACGGGGGCCTCTGCCACCTCTAGGGTGGCGTCTTCCTGAATCCCCCCCCTGCCTCTGGAGGGGGGATCACTCGGTGGAGTAGAGAAGAACTTTTGGGATTTTCTGAACCACATTTTCCCTCCTCTCTGGGCCTTGGGGTAAGGTCTAGAGGGAGCAGAAAAACGGGCCCCAACGGCAGTCAAGGTCTTGCCCTCCTGCTCGCACCGAGTAAGTGTGTCCTTCACCTTGGGCCCAAACAAAGAAGACCCATCAAAGGGGGCGTCGGCGAAGGAAGACTTAAAGGCCTCCGCGAGTGGACACAAGCGTAACCAGGCTTGTCTCCTAAGAGCCACTCCTGTGCCCGCTGCTCTACTCGCCCCTTCGGCTGCATAGGAAATGAGCCTCATGGACGAGTTGACAATAGAAGATAGGGTAGTCATCTGGGTGCCTACGGTCTGGGCTAACGCCTCAGGAAGATTACCCGCAAGAGACTCTCCTAACTCCTTGAGGAGGTCACTTTGGAGCCTTGTAAAATGATAGAGATAGTTCAGCGACCGCAGGGTAAAGGTCGCTGAAGAAAGGGTATGCTTCCCGTACCTATCCATGCTCCTAGAATCCTTATTAGGAGGATGAATAGACGTTGAAGCCTCTGCCACGTCCTGCTGAGTGGCAGATGCCACCACCATAGCATCAACTGAAACACCCTTAGTGAGGATTTCCTTCTGGGGAGGTGCTGAAAGAAACTTATTAGGTCTGGCAGGCACCGGTTCCACTGTATCAGGATGTTCCCACACCCTCCAAGAGATTAGATCTAATAACTCGTCGAAGGGTGGAGACACCCAGGAGGAGGAGGGCTGGGCCCCGAAGGCCTTGAGGAAGACTGACTCCTCAGCGGTAGGGGCTTTGGATTGCCAATCGCCTCTCTGTCTCAAGATCTCAAGGATATCCGAGAAGGAGACGTCATCCGAGGACGATTTTGGGGACCCCTCCGCATCATCGAGGTCAGTATCTGAAGTGACGGACTCATCTTGGGAATCAACGTGCTTCCTCTTGCACAGTTTCTTCCTTGGGGGTTCATTCGAAGCAGATTCAGAAGGACCCCCGAAGAAGGGAACCCTCTAAGGGGTATCCTCAGGCCCGGGCACCACTGTCGTGGGAAAGAATGTCTCCAGAGGCACAGTACCCAAAACTTGGGATGGTGAGGTAGAAACCTGCTGAACCGGCAAGGTCATGGCCAGCGCACTCCTCATGGCCTCAAAAGCAGGACCTCCAGACTCTGCAGAGGGCACTTGCTGAGAGACCACGGCAGTACCAGGAATACCTGCGGCCGATGCTCCAAGGGGAAGACTGGGCATCGAAGAGGCGAGCTCCACAGTGTTACCCTCGGCCCCCGCCGAGGAAGACCCGGTACCAAACCCTGACACCGAGGACAGGGTAGGAATGAAGGTCGGAGCAGAGAAACTCTGAGGGGGTCCCTGCTCCGACTGGACAATTCCGCTGCGTTCTACCAGCACCGACTCCAACAGCTCCAAGGGGGTCAGAGGAGGAATCAAATGCACGGAATGGGGAATCTGCTCCGAAGCTGAGTGGGCTGGAGCCGAGATCATTTTAGTAAAAACTGGGGACTGGAACAGCCTCTGGATAACCCTATCCAAATCCGAATCCGACAACCTAGAGGATTTGGAGGAAATAGACTGGGGTCGAGAAGACTTCTGCCTCGGCTCCAATAAAACAGGGGATCGGCTCCGAAAGGGTTCCAACACTATCGGACCCGAGACCGGAACCGTTTATAAGGGTGTCGGCGCCGAAGACAGCTCCAGGGCCGAGGGGGAAGAGTCTGAGCTGCACACCTCCAACGGCTCCGAGACCAAAGGAGCCGAAGTAGGTGATTGGCCTCTCGATGCACTAACCTGCGGCTCCGACACCAATGGAGCCGAGGAAAGAAGCACCGAGGGAGACGCTTCAGCCATCAGCTCAGAAGCCATTGGAGCCGAGGAAGAAGTCGTCGATCCTTGTTTCTTAGATGTCGGAGCCGACTATCTATGCTTCTTGGGTGTCGGGCCCGACGGACTGGTCGGAGCCGACAATCTCTTCTTTTTAGAAGCTGGAGATGAAGCCAACGCTTCCTCAAATGAAGGCTTAATAAGACCTCCAAGTATCAGCTTTTTTTTTCTTTCCTGTAGGACCCTGGAATAAAAAGCGTGACAAACACTGCAAGTATCCTGTAGATGTTTAGGCCCTAAACAGTATACGCAGACAGCATGGCTGTCTGTAATAGACATTTTATAATTACATTTAGCACATTTTTTAAATCCTGATTTCTGCTCCTTAGACATGCTGAACACAGTAGAAACAGGTAACAGATAGCTAGAATACACAGAAGTTAACTAATATATGGGCTAAAGCCCTCTAACTTAAACAGGCTTAGCCCGATACAACAGGTAAAACAAGAAACTATTTCAGTCACACAACAAGAAAATAAACACACAATAAGGGCAAAGGCCCTCTAACTTAAACGGGCCTTGCCCAGTACACTAGAAGCTCGAAAAAAATATAAAATTCTAACTTTCACAAAAACTGACCACAAACACTCACAAAGCTGTTAAAACAGTTGTTTGTTTAAAAGCTGACAGAAACCCTAGCCAAAAAGACCAAAAAGGTCAAGAAAATATACTTAGCTCCAGCCAAGTCGAGACCACGTCCAGCTTGAAAAGCGGCAAACGAGATCTGGGGTAGCAGGCGTGGTGCATTCTAGGATAAGGGGAAGCCCAGCGAATGAGAGACTTCGTTCTAGTATATAGTGGCCGAGTCTGAGCCGATCCCATCAGTTATGAATGTAGGCGAGATAGGATCCCATTACATCTGTTTATCAGACGGGGTTGTGATAAATTTTTAAGGCCTCCGTCGGGTAGGTTCCAACGAGTCAGGGGCCGTCCATGCCTTCCTGGCCACCACTTCCATAAGGGGGTCAAAGGGCGGAGACATCCAGGAGGTTGAAGGGCGAGAACCAAATGCCTCTAAGTAGACCGACTCGTCCTCGGAAGGATTGAGGGTAGACCAGTTCCCCCTCTGCTTGAAGATCTCAAGGATGTCAGAAAAAGAGACATCCTCAGAGGGGGATCGTGGGGACCCCTCCAACTCATCCAAGTTGGTGTCAGATGTGACGGACTCAGGGGAGTCCACATGCTTCCTCTTACATTTTCTCTTCTGAGGGGGCTCCCCTGACGGATCAGGGGAGGCCTCAGAAGAGGAGGATGCTCCCAAAGGAGGCCCCTGAGGCGTAGGATCTCTGCGGTCAGGGTTGAGAGGATGGGTAGAGACCGTAGCAGGCACTACAGTGGGAGGAGCTGAGGGAGCCGACCGAGGAGCAGGCACAGGGGCCAGCACACTTCTCATGACCTCGAAAGCACCCCTATCAGGCAGGGAAGAAGGTCCCCGCTCCGAAGAGATAAGGACCCCTCCCGGCACAGAGAGGGATGGCTCCGAGGCCGATGTCGGGGCCGAACTCAGAGAGGGAGAAATGGGTCGGACAAGGGTCCGATGCCACTCGCCCCCTCGGAGCCGACGAGGGAGTCACGGCACCCAGATCCCTCCAAGGATGGCACCATAGAAGAAATAGGAGCCGACGACGGAGCCGAAATGGGTGGTATCGGCTCCAACGTGTCGACGGTCACGGCTCCCACAAACTCTGGCTCCGAACTTAGAGGAAGAGTCGGAGGAGGAATCGACGATGGAATGGGGATAGCCACTATCTGTTGAGAAGGGCTATGAAGCATCTGGACCAGTGCCTGCGACTTAAGGAGTCTGCTAACCACCCTCTCGAGGTCATGGTCCGAAAGCCTGGAAGACCGAGAGGAATGGGACCGATGGCTGCGCTCCGAAAGCAAAGGAGATCTCAGAGCTGAATGGACCGACTCCAAAGAAGGGGACATGGAGCACTTACGATTCGAAGACATGAGGAATTAGTTATAGATGGTCTGAGGATATTGTTGGGATACTGTTGGGACTACTCCTGTTTGGAATATACTTCTCTGAATTCAAGGCATATGTGGAAGGCCTCTGGATGACAAAGTTTGCTGATGACTGCAAGCTGGGGGCAATCACTGAATAGATATCCGCCAGGAGGGTCTAAGATCAGACAAATGATTGGTGCCAGAACCATGACCTAAAATTAAGTGCAAAAAAAAAAAGGATCATCATACACTCTGGGAAGTCAAACACCCCTGCAAATTACAACATCAATAGTACGCCCCTTAAGAGTGGACTCAGAAGTGAGAGATCCAAGTATACAGACAGATAGTAGCGTGAACTCGGATCACCATGTGTCCACAGTGGTGAGGAAATCCTTTTATGTGGCATAATTTATAAGTAAAGGTACGGCATCCAGATCCAAAGAAATTATAGTCCTGCTGTACTCAGTCCTCTTAGGCCAATAATAGAGTACACTGCACCATTTGGCATGTACTTGACTAGTCACTTACAGCAGCTGGAGCGAACTCAGAGATTACTCACAAAGAAAATAGAGGGTGTAAACAACAAGAACTAGGCAGAGAGACTAAAAGCCCTATCCTTTTATTCTGTCTCTTATCTTCTGTCTCTTATCAATTATTAACGGGTGAGCTACTCCTGACCTACAAGGCACTCACAAATCTAGCCTTGACAGAGCTGCTACACATCCGCAAGTCAAACAGCATGAGGGTTACCCTTTCTAGGGATCTAAACTTAGACAGTGTTGCAAACAAAACATGCTGAAGAGACAGATGTGTGTCTCAGAGACTGACCCTTCTTTGGAACAAGTTTCCCATTCACATTAAGCAGAGCCCTTCCCTCGCCTTCTTCAAAAGCAATTTGGATCAATGGATGGGGAATCCCAAATTCACACCTTGGGTACTGCATTAGGTCTCTTATGGACAAGGGAAATCTGTAAGATACTCATGTACAGGCACAAAACCATTACATTTGTCTTGCCACTAGGAACCATATACCAGGTAAAATCTGGTTACATTGGCTAGGCTTGTAATGGCCCTTAAGACATTAGCCTAGTAATCTCCTATAAACATGCTGATGGCTCTAGTGCTGGCAATATATACAAACAAATATCTTCTATGGTCAACACAGAGGAATCGCCTCCTGTGCATGTTGCAGATCAAAGAAGAGAACTAAATATTTTGATTAAATGCAATATCTGAAATTATAGTTATGGACATTTCATTTTTCAAATGACTGCACACGATTCATAAAACATGAAAGACTAAAGCTCTGATACACTTAACACGACTTCATCTAAGTGAAAGCCACCAGAAGGATCATTTTCCATGAAAACAATTTCAACTGAAATGAAAACACTGATTCAGAGTGGTTCTATCAGACTCATCATCATCATCTTCTTTCAGCTGTTCCCATTAGGGGTCGCAACAGCAGATCATCTGTTTCCATTTCTTCCTGTCCTCTGCATCATACTCTTTCACACCATCCGCCTGCATGTCCTCTCTCACCACATCCATAAACCTTATCTTAGGCCTTCCTCTTTTCCTCTTACCTGGCAGCTCCATCCTTAGCATCCTTTTCCCAATATACCCAGCATCCCTCCTCAGCACATGTCCAAACCAACACAATCTCGCCTCGCTTGCTTTGTCTCCAAACTGTCTAACCTGAGCTGACCCTCTAAAATACTGATTCCTAATCCTGTCCATCCTAGTCACATCCAGTGCAAATCTTAACATCTTTAACTCTGCCACATCCAGCTCTGACTCCTGCCTTTTCGTCAATGCTACCATCTCCAACATATATAACATAACTGGTCTCACTACCCTCTTGTAGACCTTCCCTTTCACTCTTATTGGTACCCGTCTGTCACAAATCACTCCTGACACACTTCTCCACCCATTCCACTTTGCCTGTACTCTCTTCTTCACCTCTCTTCCACACTCACCATTACTCTGAACTGTTGCTCCCAAGTACTTAAACTCATCCACCTTTACCAACTCTACTCCCTGCATCCTCACCATTCCTCTACCCTCCTCTCATTTACACACATATATTCTGTTTTAGCCCTGCTGACCTTCATTCCTCTCCTCTCTAAAGCATGTCTCCACCTCTCCAGGGTCTCCTCAACCTGGTCCCTACTCTCGCTACATATCACAATGTCATCTGCAAACATCATAGTCCATTGGGCCTCCTGTCTAATCTCATCTGTCAACCTGTCCATCACCACTGCAAATAAGAAAGGGCTCAGAGCTGATCCTTGATGTAATCCCACCTCCACCTTAAACGTATCTGTCACTCCCACCGCAGCCCTCACCAATGTCACACTAACCTTGTACATATCCTGTACCACTCTTACATACTTCTCTGCCATTCCCGACTTCCTCATACAATACCACAACTCCTCTCTAGGCACCCTGTCATATGCTTTCTCTAAGTCCACAAAGACACAATGCAACTCCTTCTGACCTTCTCTGTATTTCTCCAACAACACTCTCACAGCAAATATTGCATCTGTAGTGCTCTTTCCTGGCATGAAACCATACTGCTGATCACTAATCATCACACCTCCCTTCTTAACCTAGCTTCCACTACTCTTTCCCATAACCTCAAGCTGTGACTGATCAATTTTATCCCTCTGTAGTTACTGCAGCTCTGCACATCACCCTTATTCTTAAAGATAGGTACAAAAACACTTTCTCCACTCCTCAGGCATCCTCTGACTGACTTTCCAAAATTTCATTAAACAATCTGGTTAATAATTCCACTGCCATTTCTCCTAAGCACCTCCATGCTTCCACTGGTATGTCATCTGGGCCAACAGCCTTTCCATTCTTCATCCTCTTCATAGCTGTCCTTACTTCCACCTTGCTAATCTTCTTCACTTCCTGATTCACTATCCCCACATCATCCAACCTTCTCTCTCTCTCATTCTCCTCATTCATCAGTCCTTCAAAGTACTCTTTCCATCTACTCAACACACTCTCCTCACTTGTGAGTATGTTTCCCTCACTGTTCTTTATCACCCTTACCTGCTGCACATCTTTCCCAGCTCTGTCCCTCTGTTTAGCCAATCGGTACAAGTCCTTTTCTCCCTCTTTAGTGTCCAATCTCTCATACAACTCTCTATATGCCTTATCCTTAGCCTTCGCCACCTCTCTCTTTGTCATGCGCCTCATCTCCTTATACTCATGTCTACTTTCTTCATCTCTTTGACAATCCCACTTCTTCTTCGCCAGCCTCTTCCTCTGTATACTCTCCTGTACTTCCTCATTCCACCACATCTCCTTGTCCTCCTTCCTCTGTCCAGATGTCACACCAAGCACCTTCCTAGCAGTCTCCCTTACTAGCTCTGCTGTAGTTACCCAGCTATTCGGTAACTCTTCATTGCCTCCCAGTGCCTGTCTTAACTCAACCCTAAACTCCACCTCACAATCACTTTTCTAACTTCCACCATTTAATCCTTGGCACTGCTTTCACACTCCTCCTCCGCTTCTTGATCACCAACATCATCCTACAGACCACCATTCTATGCTGCTTAACTACACTTTCCCCACTCACCACTTTACAGTCTCCAATCTCCTTCAGACTAGACTGTACAATCAAAACCAAATCTTATGGAAAAAGCAAATCCCTTATCACAAGTTTCAAATACAACTTATTTACTGCAAGTCTATATATTACCAGAAGATCCCACAAAGGTAAATAGTCAAAGAACAATGTACCTTTAAGTAATGAGTAAGCAACACCCTTAGATAGCAAAACTGTGGCAATCGAGGAGCTGTGGAATCTGTACTTAGGGCTGATTTAAGCCACATCACTCAATCCTATAGGAACTCTTACAATTGGACATGGCTTTCCTATCTAATGAAGCTCATCTAAAAAGTGCCAATGTCTGCAAATAAGCTTACTACAGTTATCCCACTAGGAATTTTTGTAATTTTGTTTGAGTACTTTGTCTTTTTCTTATTGATGTATGAAGCTTTTCTCCATGAGTCTCTGCTTAAAAAGAGGTTTGCTTTTGCTGACCCAGTCAGACTATTCCAGTAACAAAAGTAAATAAATAAAAGTAAACGTTATTCCAACTGAAAGACAATGACCATCAATGAAATGGGAGGCACAGAAGCACAGCTTTAGCAAGGGAATCAGCTGCCCTCAGTAATATGTTCATTCCCCTCTCCCACTGTCTTAAAAAACATTCTAAGTGGTTAACATAACTTTAACAGAATAGTCAGAACAGTCTATAATCAGTCTACATGTGATCACAATCTCTTAATGACAACTTACAAATTGACAAACTTTTTTCTTTTAAAGGTTTTGAAGCCCAATACAAACTGGTACCCAAAGTGGGTGCTCTGTTTGCCCACTCCTTTCTATGGCAATGCAAGAAATGAGAGTTTAAGGAGATGTGAGCTCCTACCATGCTGATTTCCAGATACTGAAAACAGCAACTAACAAGAATCAAATTTGTCTGTTGCTGATAATTCTTTTAGGATTAGTCTATTCATCCCCTCTCTGGTACATATATCACTATATAAAGAGTGTACCCTTGGCCCTATATGTCAAAGGATGACCAGAAGTACTTTGCCTTTTCTTGTAAAAGAAAAAACAGACATATCTTGAAATCCACAGAAAATTGCAAATTACTAATCACATTACTTTTTTTTTGTTTTACCACAGTTTTCAAGCTTAGGTAAAAGGGAAATTGAAGTTATATCAAAAATGGCCCATAAAGAACAAGTCTTAACTATGGCTAAAATGTTCTCTGGATAAATGCTGCTACTTTAAGCCCCTCTGCTCTCTGCTACAGAAGTCACATCAGATGTCAAGGAAGAAAAATAATTAGCATATGTCCATCTTTACATACATGCTAGTTTGTACTAGTACATTTACATACAATTTTTATCATAGATTAAGCAAGAGCTACATCAGCTTGTGTAACCAGAGAAATTAATCAATCACCAGTGTCTGTAAGGTAGTTCACCATTAACTCAAGGACAATTAAAGTCCTCCTCTGCAAACCACCAGAACCGTGCAACATGTTAGCAAATACATCATACAGTTTGAATCTTTATCAGCAGAATTAGCAACAAGTAATAACAAATGTCTCCCATGGTTTGCTGCTTCTGCCAAGTGTAACTAGCCTGGGGGAGAACATATGTCAAGTTTTCATTTAAGAACTAAGCTAACATGAAAATAGACTTACCAAGAATGGTCAAGGAAATTTGTTAAAAATAAAATACACAATGAAAACTCACTGTAAACAATTCCACTAAAACTGGCTCTAAATATTCATAAAGTAACCCATCAAAGGAAATGAAAATGGCATCCTCGAGCAAAACTAAGTCTGTTCAAATATTCTGCAGAAAATTCAACCTAAGAACCACTATCCTTAGAAGTAAGTGTGGGGAACACCACAGCTGGGAAAGAGACAGACTGCAGTGAAGCAGGATTATTAAAAACAAATTTAATTTTCATTTCTTTCAGCAAATTTCTGATAATCTGCTGCAGTGGAAAGAGAAGAAAATCCAGGTTGCTATAAAAACAGTTAGTCTAACAGCAATGGCAGAAAAAGTCATGGACAAAATCTGGGGTTGAAAGTTGGTTGTTTTCCCTGCAGAATAATCTTGAAGACATCAACCAACAAATGTCCACAGGAAGATGATGATTTAGTTGAACCTAATCCAGTTTTGTGACTTGGTTACTAGAGAAATGATAGAGAAGTACCAGGAAACATGTTCTACTTGGACTTCAGTAAAGCCTTGGATTCTGTCCAAACAGGCTGCTTCTAGGAAAAAAATGGCAAAATGGAGACAAAAATAAGAACAAGGAACCAGACCGAGGTATGACAGGAAAGACCACCACAAAATACTGCAGAGGGAAGAAAATGCTAAGGGCATGGAAAGGGGGTCATCCTAGGTCATGTCATTTTCGGTGTGTTCATTTCAGATGAATCTAAGCGAATACAGCATTTCGAAAGGCCAGTCAAGTAGGCAGAAAAACAACATAAACTTAGTACTTTGCAATTGCATGCACTGAACCTAAGTCAGCTCTACAGGCACAGAAGGATAAAGACCTGATTACTATCCGTACAAGCCAAGGTTCATCATCTTAGGCATCTGTTAGGGAGGGGAGCAGATCGGAGATGCCCAATGCCATAATCCCCTTGAGAAGGGATAGTGGCACAAGAATAGCCTTGTGGTGAGCACTCAGCCACCAAACTACATATGCAGTAGCCTTGATTTCTGTTACAATGGGACATGCACTCATACAGAGAAAGACAGTACCCACCCCCAACAGTGACACAGATTGTGGGACCCGTAACCAGGGGAAGAGTTGAGGCACATGCTATGTAACCTTAATATCAGGAAGCTGAATAGGCCTCATACCACTTTAGGGCTTATACTATACAGCCTCAATGTAAAAATGCAGGTTAGGACTCAAATCACTGCTATAACATATATATTTCTATATAGTTTATAGTTTCATAGTTTAGTACTAGGCTATCTGCCCTGGGGCATTTGTAAGCCTAGCCATAGTGATGTGGCTTTTACCACCCCATGAAATGGTACAAAAATGCACAGAATAGATTTAGAATACTGTGCCCCTGTCTAGTAGTGACACAGATGTGACCCCTGGGGTAAACTTACGATCTCCCATCCACTCATCAAGATTTCTCTTGAAGAGAGTCAGTGAGGGGCTCTGCCTAACATGAACTGGGATCTTGTTCCAAAGCATGGGAAGCCTCTGGGTTATGAATCTATCCCTCCAGCATGTCCTATTCATACTTGTACCGAGGTATAAGTCTTTAGCTCTCGTGGTCCTGATGGATTTGAATTTTTTTGAGGTGGAGCATGTCCATCAGTTCCTGATTTGGCATGGCCTTATACGTCAGGCAGAGATCACCTCTGAGCAGGCGGTATGCTACTGAATAGAGCTGGAGTTTCTTTAGTCTGGCAGAATAAGACATATGTTGGGGACCCTTGATCCTCTTGGTGAGGTACTTCTGTGGTCTCTCCAGCTGTTGCAAATGCCGGGTGAGGTACATACCAAATGGGGCATTGTACTCAATCATGGGTCTGATGAGGGAGGAGTACAGGGGTACAATGACATCCTTGGATCTGGATGTGAATCCCTTCATGATAAGGTGTGCAAGGTAGAATGTTTTTCTAACCACTTTGGCAACGTGGGTGTCAAATGAGAGGTCGCTGTCGACTTGGGTCCCTAGGTCTCTGATTGCTTTTTCCATACTCAGTGGGTTGCTGTCTATGTGATAATTTGTGGGTACTTTGTTTTTCCCAAAGGGGATGACTATACATTTTTTGGCATTTAACAAACAGCAAGAGCAACACACACAGCAAACGGAGTATGGAACTCACACTGGATAAAAAAATAGGTAACAAGACTGTCATAAAGTTCAAGTGTGGTCCCTAGATGGCAAACAAGTCACCTGTAGATCTCCAAACGACAAATCAAGAATCCAAAGTTGATCAAAAAAGTTTTATTCCAGTAAGCGCTTTCACCCTGAGGCTTCTTCAGACTTTTACAAAAAATAACTACTAAGCAGGTTTAAAAATCCTCAGAGCTCTGATGGTTGGTCGAGCTCAAACCAATCAATGTGCATTAGTAAAACCATCATCACATAAATATTAAGCATGTCAAATAAACCAGTTGACAGTATACCATACTATGTTTCTGTTGTAGAAATGCCTTCAACACTTTATGGATTATAGGCGCTGAACTGACTTATTTACGATGTTTATTTGGTAAGCGCCTTTAACTAAAATGGACTTGGTTAGTTGCCAAGTTGAGTTGGTTTATGTAGTAGTGCCTTTGAGGCTGTTAACTTGATGTTATTTAATATTTTGATGTTTTAACACACAGGTCGTAGTGCTCGTGTGTTTGATCCACTTATTTTACATGCTTGGTGTTGTGTCACCCTGTATGTGATTATGCTATTAATGGGATGGGTGATCGCTGCTGTATACACGGCAGATACTTGCTATAATTAGTTTTTAACATTGTTAGTTGCTATAGGGGGGTTGTTATAACACTATATATTAATGTTCCTATCTCTGTAGGAGTTTCTATGCTGATTTTAATTATGTTTTTTATTGTTGATTTAAATTATGTTTTTTATGAGATTTTAACATTGCTCCTCCATATCACTTTTGCCCCATGGGCATTCATGATCTTGTACAATATTTTTGATGTATTTGATTCACAGTTTATGTCAAGTTTTAACACTTGGTTTATTTGACATGCTTAATATTTATGTGATGATGGTTTTACTAATGCACATTGATTGGTTTGAGCTCGACCAACCATCAGAGCTCTGAGGATTTTTAAACCTGCTTAGTAGTTATTTTTTGTAAAAGTCTGAAGAAGCCTCAGGGTGAAAGCGCTTACTGGAATAAAACTTTTTTGATCAACTTTGGATTCTTGATTTGTCGTTTGGAGATCTACAGGTGACTTGTTTGCCATCTAGGGACCACACTTGAACTTTATGACAGTCTTGTTACCTATTTTTTGGCATTTAGTTTAAGGCCATGACTTCGGCACCAGTTGTCCGTTTCTGTGAGGCCTTTTTGTAGGATGTATGTGTCCGCTGGTGTATCGACTATGGTGCCTAGTTTGCAGTCATCTGCGAACTTTGTCAGCCACAACCCTCCCATGTTTGCTTTAACATCTGAGAAATAAATGCCGAACAAGAGGGGTCCCAGGACAGATCCCTGTGGGACACCACTTGTGACTGGCTTTGAGTCTGACATTGCTCCAGCGATTTTAACTTTATGGGTTCTGTCCTTTAGCCAGTTTGCAACCCATCTAGTGACATAAGGGTTTACGTTTAAGCTGTTGAGCTTATCTATGATGCCTGAGTGGGGTATTGTGTCGAAGGCCTTAGCCAAGTCCAGGTAGGCTGTATGGACTGCTTTGCCCTCATCAATGGCTCTAGTGACTGTTTTGAAAAAGTCAACCAGGTTCAAAAGGCAGGATCTGCCCTTTACAAAGCCGAACTGGGTGGGGTCAAGTGTCTGTAGGTCCTCTATGTCTCTGTTTATGAGTTCCATAATGATTCTTTCCATAGCTTTGCAGACCAAGCTGGTTAAGCTTATGGGGTGGTAGTTCCCAGGGTCTGTAGAGGTACCCCCTTTGTGGAGTGGGACCACTGTTGCTGTACACCACTGTTCAGGTACATATCCTGTAGTAAGGCTAAGGTTAAGTAGCATTTTTATGTGTGGGTTTAACTCCTCTTGGAGTTCACGTAGCACGCAACCCGGGATACCGTCAGGTCCCATTGATGCTGTGTTTTTAGCTTTGTTGAGGGCGGTTCTCACTTGGACATCTGAGTTGACAGGGAGATTACATTCAGCTGGGATAAGTATTTCTTCTTTTGGGGGTGAGGGAGGGGAGAAATTTGCACTGAACCTGTCAGCCAGAATGTTGGCAATATCTGTGGGTTCAGTGTATTTTTTGTTGTTGTGAACTAACTCTGAGCATATCTGAGGGTTTCCACCCAGGTTTCTAACATAGCTGAAGAAGGCTTTGTGGTTATCTTTAGTGTCCTTAGCGATTTTTCTCTCAAAGTTGGCCTTGGATGTTTTTATGAGAGAACGTAGTTTTCTGCTAATGTTGATCAGAGATGTCTTCCCTTTATGGGATTTTGCTCTGTCGTGCAGTAGCTTCCTTCTTTTGTTATACAATTTGTTAATGGCTGAGGTCCACCAGACAGGACGCTTGCCTTTGGTGGAGAGGGACTTGGATTTATTTGGGATTGCATGATCCATGCATTCTTGGAGATGTACATAGAAAGCATTTGTGAAGGATTTGGCATTGTGGGATGTGGTATCCACTGGCCCAGTGGGCTTAAAGGATACCATCTCAGTCTTGAGAAGAGTGAAGTCTGCTTTTGAGAAGTTTTTCACTGTGGTCTTTTGTGCTGGGGGTGGAGGTGGGATATGTATATCCAGGGTGATTAGTTTGTGGTCAGATCTCACTAGTGAGGGGTATACCTCCGGTGTGGAGCATTTTGTCCCCATGTTTGTGATATTCAGGTCTAGTATATTATCTCCCCTAGTGGGAGAGGTGACTAGTTGTTCCAGTGCATTTGAATTTATGAATTCCAGGAACCTTTGGGATAGGGTGTTAGGGCTAGAATAATGTACCCAATCTATGTTTGGGTAGTTGAAGTCTCCCAGTATGATGGTATTTTGTGATACATTCATATCCTCCAATGTCTTCAGGAAGGCTGAGTGGGGTTCCTGAGATTGGGAGGGTGGTCTGTAACATGCTACCAGTTGTATAGCAGTTTTGCCTATGGTTAGTTGCACCTGTATGGTCTCTGATGCTTCATGTGTTGCTACTAACCTGGAGGTGTGGGTGTCCTTGATGAATATGGACACTCCCCCCTCCCTTTGTGGTTCTGCCCGGGTTTTGGGGCCAAAAAGCATGATACGAGGTATAGCCTGGTAGCGCTGGGGTGCTCTCAGGAGCCTTGAACCAGGTTTCAGTTACTGCACAGACGTCGATGTTCTCCATACTGAGGAGTGCATCAAGTGCCTGCATCTTGAGATTTAGACTTCTGGCGTTGAGCAGCATTACCCTTCGTCTTTTTCCATTTTTGTTTTCTAAGGAGGTGGGTTTGTCTTTTGAGCCTTGCCTAAAAAAGGCACTATGGGGGTGGCAAGAGCCTTAGCCAATATCCGGAAGCCCAGCGGTGACAGGTGCAAGCCGTCCCTTGCGAAGCAGCATGGCTTGTCCAACATGTCATCCCAGGTAGACAGACATTGGATCCCCTTAGAATGACACCAGTACTTGAGCCAATTATTAAAGCTGATCATCTTGTCTTTGTATTGTGGCATCATTCTTGGTGAGGGCAAGATGCTGCTCAGGGTCAGGGTCATACCAGCCTGGGCTACATAATCAGAGAGCTCCTCTATGTCTCTTTTAATGTAGTCCGGGGAGGTACGTCTCAGGTCATTCATGCCAGCATGGACAATGACGGAGTCATATTTATACTTGCTTTGGAGTGACCTGAGTGCGTGTGTTATGTGGCGGATCCTAGCTCCCGATAAGCAGCTCACAGTCACCCTCTCCTTGTTCAGCCCGGTAAGTGGGACATCAGTGTGTCTGACTATAGAGTCCTCTATTACTAGTGTATCAGGCATGGTGTTTGGCCTTAAGGGCTGTGATTGATTGACACACTGATTTATTGAAGTATGCGTTGCATGTGTTTTGTTTTGAGGTGGTGGATTTTTGGATGTCTGCTTTGGGAGCCTCTGTTGTTTTGGTAAGTTTTTTATTAGAGCCTCTGAGTATGTCTGTTTTTATGTGTTTGGTTTGCAGTTGTGGTAGGTCTATGTGGGACTGGGTTTGTTGCGTGTGTGGTTACCATCTCCTCCTGTCTGGTCATGCCAGCCCTGAGTTGAGAGAGTTCAGCCTCCAGTTTGGCTATATAGTTGCATCTCTCACATGTATTTGTATTTGTTGGGAGGAGGAGAGGGTTGTCTGTGTACATGAGACAATTGTAACATTGTCTCAAGATACCCAGATTAACCAGCTGAACTGGAGAGGACGCCAGTAATCTACCACTCGACATGCTAGAACAGTATAAGGGAGTGCTGTGCCTTTAAGGGAAGTGGATATTCACAGGGGTGGTAGGTGGATGTAGTGCTTACTTAGTAGAGTGCTTACTTAGTAGAGAAGTTTTGAGAACAAGTGCTAGGCTTATAATATAGCGAGTAGTCTGATTATACTAAGAGTAGAGCTTCCTTAAGGGAAAATTTGAAGAGCAGATTTGGCGGAGCCAGAAGTAGTTTAACCAGCGCTGCTCTATGCGCACAACCGCGCAAAACTGAGCAAACGCCGATTTTAAACGGGGAACTTCAAAACAGCTAGAAATGGTCCAAAACAACCAATTACTACAGCTCTTGTGCTGAGGTCACTTCCTACAGGGACAGGTAGGCTGCTCAAGGCTCCCCACTCCCACACACACATTATATATATACATACATATATATTTATATTTATATATATATATATATGTATGTATATATACATATATATATATATATATATATATATATATATATATATACATACATATATATTTATATTTATATACACACACAAAAGCATAATAAACAATGTACATGTGTGTGTGCATGTGAGCAAGGGTGTGGGAATGCACACACACAAAACAGTACTGTGACCTCTTCAGTTAGGTAGCAACACGAGGAGTGAAGACAGCTCTAGAGGTAAAACAAGGTCAGCAGGCTGCAGGCTATTGAAGGGAGTAAGAAATGCTAACAGAAGGGATAGAGAGATCCAGGAAGGAGGGGAAATGCATGACCTCAGACTAGATTATACGGGGCTTTTCTCTGTAAAGATAAGAAATGACAAGGGGGGGGTTCAAGATGGGCACATGAGATCACAACTGAGAGACGTGATGGGGGTAGTCTAAACAAATGGACAATACAGCTGCATTAGAAACTAACTATGAATGTAGATAATTTGAGAAGTTTCACTGCTGCAGTCTTCCTTTCTTGTAATATCCTGCCACTCGGTCTACAAACAGCGCTAACCCCAACATCCCCATCCTCTAGTGGTATAAATGGTACTTTGGCCAATGCCATTTTCAGATAAGACAAAAGCCGGGATCAGTTTTGGAGTTCTGAGATTCGCCTAGCTCTGCTACCAAAAACAGCATCTTCCTAAAGAGGAACTGAAGGGGATACAATGCTGCTGGTTCAAAAAAGGATAAGATTATCTCTCTGTATGACACAGTTGAGATCCTACAGTGGAACAATCTGCTTCCTAGGTATTCTGAGATGGATGCCCCCCTGAAAGAACTTTTCAACCAAAAGTCTAGAATATAAAGGAGGATCCAAGGTGGACAGGCTCAGACAGGAGAAATGTGCATTTTTACAGAGGTATAAGCTAAACCTGACTTGTAAACATCTGACAGACATTCCGGGGTCAGCATCACTCTAGCCGTTCTTGATTAAGATCCCTTGCCTGGCAGCAGCAGCAGCAGGGAATCTTTTCCACTTTCCTAGGTAAGAATTTCTTGTGCTGGGTTCCCAGATCCCTTCGTAATTAATCAGCATATATGTTGAATATTTGTGCTTGCCTGGGATCAGATTATTTTCATTTACTCTGTCAGCCTTATTGTGGCCAGGTTGGAGTGCAGCAGTGATTCTCTGTTTTGTTTCCAACTGGACGCTCACTAAGGAAATACACTGCTTTCTTCTTGCCAAAGTATTCAAAAGAGGTGCTTCAGTATTCTTTTGGCCAAAAAGTTCCTATGAGAATCATTTTAATCAGCTCCCTGTGGATCATAGGAGGAAAAGTGCATGTGAACCAACCTGTCCAATACAGGGAAAAGGCATTTCTTTTCCAGGCTTCTGGAGTGGATTTCTGGGTACAAAACTGTCTCAACTGTTTGTTCAGATGGGAGACAAACTGGTCTAAATCCAGTAAAGCCTATCTCTTGTTAAAGTCCAGAAATATAACCATGCTCAACATCTATTCCTAAGTGTCGGACATGGACTGGCTCATCATACCACATTCTGTGCTGAAGGAATACAGGTGACAATTAGGAACACCATCAACTCCAGTAACTATTCCTCAAGCCTGCATGGCCTGCCTGCAAGGTAGGTAGGAAGGAATGAGTTCCTCCCTTTTTGTTTATATGCTGTCACTATGGTGTTGACTATTTTCAACTTCAGCACTTTCGCCTTTTTGGGAGGCGGAAGGAATGCTCTTAGACCCAGTAAGAATGCCATCATGTCCTTTAGGCTTATGTGCACACCCTAGTCCACAAGAGATCTCTTTCTTTCTACATGTAAATAGAAATATTTTCAAAAGTTGTGTGTGTGTATGTGTGCACACGCGTGTGGACACGACCTTCTCCTTAAATACCATATTAGTTTCCTCAAGTGCATGTGTGATAGGACCACCAGAAAAGATACCACCATGTATCCTAACAGTTTGAAGTACTCCCTGTCTAAGATGTTTAAATTTCTGTGTTTTCCCTTGGCTATGATCTCTACTTCTTTAGAAGTACACTATCAGTAGCTATAGTTTTTGTCAGTGACAGGAAGGTTCTGCACTGATGCACTCTAAGTAAAATCACTTTCTGAGAAGGACTCAAAGGATTTCTCTCTGTTGACAGTGATGAAGAGGTCCCTGAATCTCAGGATGAAGTTCATAGATTTTGTGGAACCCTGGTAGGATTTTGCTAGTCTCAGGCAATAATATAAGCAAGGGTAAAATTTGAAAGCCCTTTGTCCTTCATAGGCTATTACTGGAACTAGACACTGTGCTGTCCACTGCATTGAGTGTAATCACAATGGGTGCAACAGATCAAAAAGGATAGAAAACCAATGCAACAAAGAACCTTTTTGAGATCAGCCTTATCATTCAAAAGGACAGTGAACAGGGGGAGGGGGAGAAAATGGAGGTAGGGCAACCAGAACAGGTATTAAGTGATAGCGAATTCACATCGTTAGATGGAATTACTACAGCATATGATGGTAAGATGTTAACATACCAGGGTTACGATATTTTTAACTACACAGGTCTAACAAATCGATAAACCATTTTTAACTTTGTTTAAAAAAGGTTTTAAATTTGTACCCTCAACTAAAATGGACACTGCAAATGTGTTGATCGAATTAAAATTATACACTAGGAAGCTCAATTTTCAGATCATGTTCAAGAATTGTACTGAAGATAACCACGTGTGTAATACTAATGTGAATTAAAAAAAAAAAAAGAGCATGTTTAACTCCCACTTCACCCTACAGTAGCTATCTTTGAGAAGACATGTAACAATGAAATATTTAATTTACTAAGATTTCAAATAAGATATAATACAACTTAAGTAGGGATAACAGAACACTTATGGAAGAACTTAGAAATAACACTACTCTTAGAATTATGAAACCTGACCATGGGGGGGGTTACTGTGGAAAAAATGGACTACACAAGCCCAATGTTAAGGATGCTTCATAATACAGGGAAATACTAAAGTTTCCAGGAACGAAATTAACACAGCTCACAAAAAATTATTATTTTAGAAGATTCTTTACTTCAGGGAGTGATCAATGAAAAAGTACAGTTTTGTACCTACCATAAATGTAGATGTTCGAAGATCCACATTGCTGCAGTCCTTACATATGGGTAGTCCGCTGTCCTCGGTCGGCCCGAATACCAAAGTATTAGGCTGACGTTGGTCATGGCGCTCAGAACTGACATCAGAGCGTCAGGGTACAAAAGCGCATGACCGACGTCATATCCTCAGTCTTTTCTTGCCCCAGATGTCAGAAGGCCCTAAAAACAAAGGCCATAACCAAAAAACATAAACAACCTCTAGCCACCTATGTGCAAACAGTATTTACAACCCAAACCAAACAACCACCTCAAACTACAGTGGGGAAGGAGGGAGGTTGACTGCAGCAATGTGGATCTTCGAACATCTACATTTATGGTAGGTACAAAACTGTACTATGTTCTTCATCTCACATTGCTGCAGTCCTTACATATGGGTAGAATCCCAAAGCAGAGGTAAAGGGAGGTTGGCAAAATCATAAAGCATTGGGAGCTGCCAAAATGCCCTGTAAAATTGCAGTGGCAAATCCAGCCCTAGATTTAGAATAAAGTGGAAGGTGGTAATGTTTTGAGAAAGTATGCACTGAACTCCAAGTAGCTGCTTCCAAAATATCTTTAGTAGCTACCCCCCTTAAAAAAGCTGTAGAAGTAGCAGTAGCCCTAGTGGAATGAGGCCTGATTCCAGCCGGAATCTCCTTACCATGATGGGAATAACAGAAAGCAATACAAAAACCAATCCACTTTGAAATAGTTTGTTTGGTAACAGGTTTCCCCTGAGAACCCAAAGCAAAAGAAACAAACAACTGCTGAGACTGCCTGAACCCTTTAGTTCTGCTTAAATAATAATAACGCAACTGCCTATGAATATCCAAGGTGTGCAAAATCTTTTCCCCTTTATTTTGGGGGTTTGCATAAAAAGTAGGCAAATGAATAGTTTGGTTTAAGGCCACACTAGAAACCACTTTAGGCATAAAGGTAGGATTTGTACGCAAAGATACCCTATCCTTATGAAAAATTAGGAAAGGCTCAACTGCCATAAGGGCCTGTAACTCAGAAACCCTTCTCGCAGAGGTAATGGCCAACAAAAAAGCAGTCTTCCATGATAAAAACTTCAATTCGGCAGTAGCTGCAGGCTCAAAAGGTTGTAGAGTGAGTTTCTCCAACACAAAATTGAGATCCCAAGCAGGAGTAGGAGCTCTACGTGGGGGTCTTATGTTCTTTGCCCCTCTAAGAAATTGCTTAAACAAAGGATGAGAGAATAATGGAGGGTCACAGTCATAGTGAGCAGAAATGGCTGCAGCATGAACCTTTATAGAGGAGAAAGACAAACCCTTGTCCAATAACTCAGTAAGGTACTGAAGAGAAACACTTAAATCAGGTTTGGAAACATCAAAGTCCTTTGCTTTGCTCCAAATAAAACCTCCTCCATTTATCAGTACACTTTCCTTGTACTAGGCCTTCTGGCCTCCAAAATAACATTCAAAACTTGTTGTGGAAGTTGAGACCCTCCAGGGTCTAGAACAGAATATGCCAGGCTGTTAGATGCAGAGACTGAATTTTGACATTGAATAAGTGATTGCCCTCCTGAGTCAAAAGGTGAGGAATCGAAGGCAAAGGCCATGGAGGCTCCCATACCAAACTTCTCAGCAGTGGGTACCAGTGTTGTCGAGGCCAATCTGGAGCTATTAAAATCATGGTTGGCTTGTCCTGTCTGACCTTCAAGAGTACCTTTGGGAGGAGAGGCAGAGGTGGAAAGGCATAGACATGAAGATTGCTCCAACTGAATGACAGAGCATCCGCCCTCCAAGCTGTGTGATGAAACCTTTTTGTGCAAAACTTTGGCAACTGGTAGTTTAGTGGAGAAGCGAACAGATCTATGTCTGGAGTCCCCCATAACACTGTCAACTTTCAAAATACATGAGGATCCAATTTCCACTCGTGGGGATCCACTATCTGTCTGCTCAACACATCTGCTAAGGAGTTCTGTGCTCCTGGCAGAAACCTTGCTTGAAGATTTAGCTGTAAACTGAGAGCAGTCTCCCACAAAATCATTGCTTGCCTGCAAAGAGGGTATGAATGTGTTCCCCCTTGCTTGTTGATGTACCACATGACAGTTGTGTTGTCTGTTAGAAACACCACCTGTCCTGGGAGAAGTAAATCCTTGAAAGCCATCAATGCAAATTGGACTGCTAACATCTCCTTCAAGTTGATATGCAAATGTTGAAGTCTGGCAGGCCACGTGTCTTGTACCCATTTTCCATTGAGATGTGCTCCCCAAGCTTTGTCTGAGGCATCTGTCGTTAGAATCTGACTCGCCTCTGGCCGGGTCACAGAGAGTCCCTTGTTTAGGTGACATTCCTGAGCCCACCACAAAAATTCCTTTTGAATGCAAGGTATTATCTGAATGACAGTGTCCAGATCTTGGCAGTGTTGTGTCCATACATTTTTGAGATACCATTGAAGCTTCCTCATATGCAGTTTGGCATTGGGAAGCACCAGAATAAAAGATGCCATGAACCCCAAGGCTTGAAGGACTGTCCTTGCAGTCAGCCTGGACCGAAGAGACAATTGATGGAAGTAAAGAGAAAGATTCTTTTGTTTGTCCGGGGTCAAAAAGGCCATCTGGGCTGCTGTATTCAGTCTCACACCCAGAAAGCACATGTCCTGAGAGGGTACTAGACTGGACTTTGTTTCATTCACAGAATACCCTAGGCATCTTAACACTACCATCACATACTGTAGATGATGAAGAAGTTAGTCCTTGTCTTGAGCCAGAATCAGGCAATCGTCCAAATAAGGATAAATTTGAATTCCTCTCAACCTGAAGAAGGCTATCACTGGAGCCAGAACCTTTGTGAACACTCTGGGCGCAGTAGATAAGCCAAAGGGCAATGCAGAGAACTGATAATGAAAAGTCCCAGCCCGAAAACGCAGGTACTTTCTGCAACTGGGCCTGATAGAAACATGAAGATAAGCCTCATTGAGATCCAGAGTTACCATCCAGTGATTTTTGCCCAGCAGAGGTAAAAGCTGTTGTAACGTCAACATTTTGAACTTTGGAATGTCCAGATATGTGTTGAGGATAGATAAATCCAAAATCGGTCTCCACGTGTTCCCTTTCTTTGGGACTAGAAACAGGCGAGAATAAAATCCTAGGCCCACTTCTGACAGAGGAACCGGTTGTACAGCTCCTATTTGAAGAAGTGAAGTAATCTGCTTGTGAGCCTCTAGCCTTTGCTGAGGAGGAACGTCTGGCATGCCTTTGAAAGGAGGCAAGGTATGGAAATAAAACTTGTAACCTTGGTGTATAATGTCCAGTACCCATTTGTCCTGGGTGATTAAAAGCCAGTTTTGTTTGAAGAGTGCCAGTCTTCCTCCCAAAGGTGCCGCCATGCAAGAAGAATTTGGCAGCTGAAAATGCAGGTCATTGGGCCTGTTTACGAAAGGACTGGCCCCTGCCCTCACCCGAAGATTGTGCAGGTGAACTCCATGTTCTAGGCCTAAAGGTACTCTGAGCTCTGCCCCTACCATGCCTAGATCTACCCCTAGACTGAGAATCAGAGGAAGGATACGTCCACCCCTTAGTAGGCCAATTTCTACTAAACTTTGGAGGCTGCACCTGCAAAAAATCTTTAACAGTCTTCATAGACTTAGCCTTGTCTTCCATTTTCTTCAAGACAGACTCCACAGGTGGACCAAACAACACTTCAGATTGTAAAGGAGCATCCAAAATCCTGGTCTTAACATGTTCTGACAAATTCTGATCCTTAAGTCAGGCGTGCCTGCGAAGAACTGAACCAGTGGCAGCCACCCTGGAAGAGGCCTGTAAAGCATCAAAACCACACTGTAAAGAATGCTTACCCACCTGTTCAGAAACATGTACCAAATCCTGTAATTCTTTACACTCTATGCCCTCTGCCAGAGCATCCACCTTAGATTTTAGTTGAGTAAGGAGAAAATTCTGATACTTCAACATATGAAACTGGCAATTCAAAGCCCTCATTGCTAAAGTAGAAGAGGTATAAACCTTTTTACCCCATCTATCCAAAGCTCTAGCCTCTTTATCTAGAGGAACTGGATTTTTTTACAACAGAGGCCCTGACACCTTTAGGTCCCTGGCTAACAGTTTCAGGATCCGCCCTAGGACTCTTATAGAGATATTTATGAGCTTCAGGCACCCTGTAATACCTATCTGGTTTAACTGGCACAGGAGGCAGAGAATCAGGATTAAGGGAAGCCTCTGAGAACACATCTTGAACAACATCCAAAACAGGGGGTATAGCCAAGGGTCTATGCTGAGGTAAAAACAAAAATTCCCTAAGCCTCTTCCGTGAATCAGAGAAATCCTGACCTTCCCACTTAAAATGTTCTCTCATAGAGTGAAGGGTTTCTGAAAAAGAAAAATCCTCTGGGGGAGAAGCAGAAGGAGTGGAATCCTCTGCATCAGAATCAGAATAAGGAGTGAAATCCTGCAAGTCTTCGGCCGAAGACTCTGAATCATCTGAGGCCTGATCCAAACTTTCCAACTCTGGCTCCACCCTAGGCCTCTTATCAGGAGGGGGCATAGAACCTCTAATCAGAGTAATCAAATCTTCTGCCATTTTAAGCATGTGCTTCTTAGGCACAGACCCTGCTGAACTAGGACTGACACCAGCAGAAGACAAACCAGGCCTGCCTTTGGAAGAAGCCTTAGAAACAGAAGGAGAAGGCCTGACCACCTTAGGAAGGGAAGGGAGAAAAGTAACCTGAGAAGCCCCCTCAGCCTGACCTGCCTCCTGAGAGGCCACATCCTGTAAAATCAAAGTCTCCCCCTGAGACTCAAGTGAAGCCTCCGTCTGAACCACCGGTTCCACCGAAGCCTCTGAAGAACCGGCGTCCGGAACGGACGACTCCTCCTGTCTGGGTTTTACAGCTTTGTCTTTGCGCTTCTTCGCGGTAGCGGGCGTCGGAGTATCCGACGGCATATTATAATTACACCGCTTACCGAAGACCAGCCTAGCGCAATCTAACCTTCGTTTAATGGTGCGCTTATTAAACCTAGCACAAAAGCGACACCCAACTACGTCGTGCTCAGGACCCAAACAAGGAATACACAAAGAATGATAATCCCTATGCGGTATCTGTTTCCCACAAGAAATACAATTATTCACTTTTTCTGACATCCGGTAAATAACTGAGGCAAGAAAAAACCAAAATATTCCCCAACGGGGTACTTAGCCAACTTGGATTCGGTCTGAAACTCCGAACTCGAAAAATTTCAGAACGCCGAAAGTACAGTTTTGTACCTACCATAAATGTAGATGTTCGAAGATCCACATTGCTGCAGTCCTGACACTTGGGTAGTCCGCTGTCCCAGTCGGCCCGAATACCAAAGTATAAGGCTGACGTCGGTCAAGGCGCATTAGTCTGACGTCAGGACGTCAGGGTACAAATGCGCATGACCGACGTCATTTCCTCAGTCTTTTCTTGCCCCAGATGTCAGAAGACCCTAAAAAGATAAGGCCAAAACAAAAACAACAACACACCAAACACCCTTGTACCAAATATATGTACAATATATACAAAGTAAGAAAGGTACAATCCCACCCACACAACCACCCCTAGCACAGAGGGGAAGGAGGGAGGGAAAATTGGACTGCAGCAATGTGGATCTTCGAACATCTACATTTATGGTAGGTACAAAACTGTACTATGTTCTTCATCTCACATTGCTGCAGTCCTGACACTTGGGTAGAATCCCAAAGCAGAGGTAAGGGAGGATGGCAAATCACAAAGAAGCAGGAGCTGACAACATGCCCTGTAAAATAGCAGTGGCAAAACCAGCCCTAGATTTAGAGTAGAGAGGAAGGTGGTAATGCTTAGAGAAGGTATGCACTGAACTCCAAGTAGCTGCCTCCAAAATATCCTTAGTTGCCACCCCCCTTAGAAATGCTGTTGAAGTGGCAGTAGCCCTAGTGGAATGAGGCCGAATCCCAGATGGAATCTCCTTGCCATGATGGGAGTAACAGAAAGTAATGCAAAACCCAATCCACTTAGAAATAGTTTGTTTTGACACAGGCTTACCCTGAGAACTCAAAGCAAAAGAAACAAACAACTGCTGAGACTGCCTAAAATCCTTAGTCCTGCTTAAATAATAACGTAATTGCCTGTGTACATCTAAAGTGTGCAAAATCTTTTCCCCTTATTTTGGGGATTTGCATAAAAGGTAGGCAAATGAATAGTTTGGTTTAAAGCCACACTAGAAACCACTTTAGGCATAAAGGAAGGATTAGTACGTAAAGATACCCTATCCTTATGAAAAATCAGAAAAGGCTCAACCGCCATAAGGGCCTGCAATTCAGACACCCTTCTTGCAGAGGTAATGGCTAACAAAAAGCAGTCTTCCATGACAAATATTTCAATTCAGCATTAGCTGCAGGCTCAAAAGGTTGTAGAGTGAGTTTCTCCAACACAAAATTGAGGTCCCAAGCAGGAGTAGGAGCTCTACGTGGGGTCTTATATTCTTTGCCCCTCTAAGAAATTGCTTGAACAAAGGATGAGAAAACAATGGTGGGTCACAATCATAGTGAGCTGAAATTGCTGCAGCATGAATCTTAATGGAAGAGAAAGACAAACCTTTGTCCAATAACTCAGTAAGATATTGAAGAGCCACACTCAAATTTGGCTCAGAAACATCCAAATCCTTTGCTGCACACCAAAATAAAAATCTCTTCCATTTTCTGCGTACACTTTCCTTGTACTAGGTCGTCTGGCTTCCATAATCACATTCAAAACTTGTTGAGGAAGCTGAGACCTGCTATGGTTCAAAACAGAATATGCCAGGCTGTTAGATGAAGAGAGTGAAGCTTGACATTGAGTAGATGCCCGTCCTTCTGAGACAATAGGTGTGGAATCAAAGGTAAGGGCCATGGAGGCTTCCTTACCAGACTCCTTAGCAATGGGTACCAGTGCTGCCGAGGCCAATCTGGAGCTATTAAAATCATCCTTGGCTTGTCTTGTCTGACCTTTAGGAGTACCTTTGGGAGGAGAGGCAGAGGTGGAAAGGCATACACATGAAGATTTTTCCAACTGAAAGAAAGAGCATCCACTTTCCAGGCTGTGTGATGAAACCTTTTTGCAAAACTTTGGCAGCTGGTGGTTTAGTGGAGAAGCGAACAGATCTATGTCTGGAGTTCCCCATGACACTGTCAATGTCTGAAATACATGAAGATCCAGTTTCCACTGTGGGGATCCATGATTTGCCTGCTTAACACATCTGCTAAGGAGTTCTGTGCTCCTGGCAGAAACCTCGCTTGAAGATTCAGTTGCAAGCTTAACGCAGTCTCCCACAAAATCATTGCTTGCCTGCATAGAGGATAAGAATGTGTTCCGCCTTGTTTGTTGATGTACCACATGACAGTTGTGTTGTCTGTTAGAATCAACACCTGCCCTGGAAGAAGTAAATCCTTGAAAGCCAGTAATGCAAACTGGACTGCTAACATCTCCTTCAAGTTGATATGTAGATGCTGCAGTCTGGCAGGCCACTTGTCTTGTATCCACTTTCCATTCAGATGAGCTCCCCAAGCTGTGTCTGAGGCATCTGTCGTTAGAATCTGACTCGCCTCTGGCCAGGTCACAGAGAGTCCCTTGTTTAGGTGACATTCCTGAGCCCACCACAAAAATTCCTTTTGAATGCAAGGTATTATTTGAATGACAGTGTCCAGATCCTGGCAGTGCTGTGTCCATACATTTTGAGATACCATTGTAGCTTCCTCATATGCAGTTTGGCATTGGGAAGTACCAGAATACAAGATGCCATGAACCCTAAGGCTTGAAGGACTGTCCTTGCAGTCAGCCCGGACTGATGAGATAGTTGATGGAAGTAAAGAGAAAGATTCTTTTGTTTGTCCGGGGTTAAAAAGGCCATCTGGGTTGCTGTATTCAGTCTCACACCCAGAAAGCACATGTCTTGAGAGGGTACTAGACTGGACTTTATTTCGTTCACAGAATACCCTAGGCATCTTAGCACTGCTATCACATATTCCAAATGCTGAAGAAGCACGTCCTTCCTTGAGCCAGAATCAGGCAATCGTCCAAATAAGGATAGATTTGTATACCTTTTAGCCTGAAGAAAGCTATCACTGGAGCCAGAACCTTTGTGAACACTCTGGGCGGATTAGATAAGTCAAAGGGCAATGCAGAGAACTGATAATGAGAATTCCCAGCTCAAAACGCAGATACTTCCTGCAAATTAGTCTGATAGGAACATGAAGGTAAGCTTCCTTGAGATCCAAAGTTACCATCCAGTGATCTTTGCCCAGCAGAGGTAAAAGCTGTTGTAACGTCAACATTTTGAACTTGGGAATGTCCAGATAAGTGTTGAGGATAGACAGATCCAAAATTGGTCTCCACGTGTTCCCCTTTTTGGTACTAGGAACAGGCGAGAATAAAATCCTAGGCCCCTTTCTGGCACAGGAACCGGCTGAATGGCCCCTATTTGGAGCAACAGAGAAATTTGCTTGTGAGCCTCTTTCCTTTGTTGAGGAGGAATGTCTGGCATGCCTTTGAAAGGAGGCAAGGTATGGAAATAAAACCTGTAACCGTGGTGAATGATATCCAATACCCATCTGTCTTGGGTAATTAAACTCCAGTTTTCCTTGAAAAGTGCCAACCTTCCTCCCAAAGGTGCTGCCAGACGAGAAGATTCTGGCAGCTGAAAAGGCAGGTCATTGGGTCTGTTTACGAAGGACTGACCCCTGCCCTCACCAGAAGACTGAGCAGGTGAACTCCTGTTCTAGGCCTAAAAGAACCTTGAGCTCTGCCCCTACCACGTCTAGACCTACCCCTAGACTGGGAATCATAAGCAGGATATGTCCACCCCTTGGTAGGCCAATTTCTACTAAACTTGGAGGCTGAACCTGCAAAATCTTTAACAGTCTGCATAGACTTAGCCTTGTCTTCCATTTTCTTTAGAACTGCTTCCACAGGCGAACCAAACACCACATCAGATTGTAAAGGAGCATCTAAAATCCTTGTCTTCACATGCTCAGCTAAATTCTGATCCCTCAGCCAGGCGTGCCTGCGAAGAACCGAACCAGTGGCAGCCACCCTAAGAGGCCTGCACAGCATCAAAACCACATTGCAAAGAATGCTTACCCACCTGTTCAGAAACATGAACTAAATCCTGCAACTCTTTACACTCAATACCTTCCGCCAAAGCATCTACCTTAGACTTTAATTGTGAAAGGAGATAATTTTGGTATTTCAACATGTGAAACTGGCAATTCAAAGCTCTCATGGCCAAAGTGGAAGAAGTATACACTTTCTTTCCCCATCTATCCAAAGCCCTTGCCTCTTTATCTGGAGGAACAGGATTTTTAACAACAGAAGCCTTAACACCTTTAGGCCCCTGTGAAACAGTTTCTGGGTCTGCCCTAGGACTCTTAAAAAGATACTTATGAGCTTCAGGCACCCGATAATATCTATCCGGTTTAACTGGAGCAGGAGGCAAAGAATCAGGGTTCAGAGAAGCCTCTGCAAAACATCCTCCACCACATCTAGAACAGGAGGTATAGCTAAAGGCCTATGCTGGGGTAGAAACAGAAATTCTCTAAGCCTTTTCCTGGAATCAGAGAAATCCTGACCTTCCCATTTAAAATGCTCCCTCATGGAATGAAGAGTCTCAGAAAATGAAAAATCCTCAGGAGGAGAAGCAGAAGGAGTAGAATCATCTACATCAGAATCAGAGTAAGGGAATACTCCTGCAAGTCTTCAGCCAAGACTCAGAAGCATCCGAACACTGCTCAAAACTCCCAAGCTCAGGTTCCACCCTAGGCCTCTTATCAGGAGGGGGCATAGAACCTCTAATCATTGTAATCAAATCTTCTGCCATCTTAAGCATATGCTTCTTAGGTACAGACCCTGAAGAACTAGGGGAAACACCTGAAACAAAACCTGGCCTGCCCCTGGGAGAAGCCTTGGAAACAGCAGGGGAGGGCCTAACCACCTTAGGAAGGGAAGGAAGAACAGCTACCTGAGAAGCCCCTTCCGCCTGGCCTACCTCCTGAGAGGTCACATCTTGCAGTAATAAAGTCTCTCCCTGGGATTCCAAAGAAATTTCTGGCTGAACCTCTGGCTCCACCGAGCCCTCTAAAGAACCGACGTCCGGTACGGACGGTTCTTCCAGCCTAGGCTTTCCTGTTTTGTCCTTGCGCTTTTTGAAGGCGCCGGAGCATCCGGCGGCATTTTATAATTACACCGCTTCCCAAAACTAACCTGACACTATCTAATGTAGTCTCTATAGTGCGATTGTTAAATCAAGCACAAGAGCGACAGCCAACAACGTCGTGCTCAGGCCCTAAGCAAGGTATACACAAGGTATGGTAATCCCTATGAGGTATCTGTTTCCCACAAGAAATACAGTTATTCACTTTTCTGACATCCGTAAAATACTGAGGCAAGAAAAACAAAATATTCCCCAACGGGTACTTAGCCAACTTGGATTCGGTCTGAAACTCCGACTTCGGAAAATCTCAGAACGCCAACCTGCACTTGCAAAACTGCTTCTGCATCGGACCATGCGGCAAAAAAGACTGAGGAAATGACGTCGGTCATGCGCATTTGTACCCTGACGTCCTGACGTCAGACTAATGCGCCTTGACCGACGTCAGCCTTATACTTTGGTATTCGGGCCGACTGGGACAGCGGACTACCCAAGTGTCAGGACTGCAGCAATGTGAGATGAAGAACATCGGCACTTGCAACGCTGCTTCTGCATCGGACCATGCGGCAAAAAAGACTGAGGATATGACGTCGGTCATGCGCTTTTGTACCCTGACGCTCTGATGTCAGTTCTGAGCGCCATGACCGGCGTCAGCCTAATACTTTGGTATTCGGGCCGACCGAGGACAGCGGACTACCCATATGTAAGGACTGCAGCAATGTGAGATGAAGAACATCTAACTTGTTTCCTGGTAACTGAACATCCTGTAATTCCAACATCATTTGGAATCCCAAAAATCCACAAAAAACATAGAAGATCCCCCTTACAGGTTCAGAGTTTCGGATCATAATTCTATGACTTTCTCCCTAGGGATTTTCTTAGATCGAATTTTGAAAAACTCCCTCTGTTCCGTAGAACATACATTCAAAGATTCCTGGGATTTTCTGACCAAAATAAAACAAAACTTTTATAGTGAAAACTGCAGTTTTTCAACAGTAGATGTCATAGATTTGTTTACAATCAACACCACACAAGGAAGGGTTTGGAAATGTTCCATGAAGCTATATTAGAATTATCAAATTTGAGCAATACACTGGTTAACTTTCTTATGTAAGTTGTGGAAAAGACATTAGATAAGAGCTAGATATCATTTGAAGGAGAATTTTTCAGACAAAAAAATGTCCTCCCTGTGGTCGCTTGTGTTTCCCCCGGGTGCTCTGGTTTCCTTCCACATCCCAAAGACATGCTGCAGGTGGACTGGACTCTGCCCGTAGGCATGAGTGCGTGTGTGTGTGTGTGTGTGTGTGTGTGTGTGTGTGTGTGTGTGCCTTCTGTGGAAGGTTGGGCGCCGGGCTGGCAACTCGACACTGTAAAACTCCACTGCCAATCATGAGTGGACAGGTGATCCGCTGTGGCGACCCCTAACCGGGAAAAGCTGAAAGAAGAAGAAGAAGAAAAGGAGTGGTTACGGGAGCTGGCTGCTCTCCCATACATGCAAACTTAGTAAGGTATAGGTAGAAGCAGCATATACTAAATTCTAGCTCTAAAGACCACTGGTTCATCTATTTATGTTTTTAGACATGTTCATTTTGTGGAAAGATTGCAGGTTTGTAGCCCAGGCCGGTATGACCCTGACCCCGAGTAGCATCCTGCCCTCACCAAGAATGATACCACAGTATAAAGAAAACATTTTCAATTTCAACAATTGGCTAAGTTTCTGGTGTCATTCAAAGGGGATCCAGTGTCTGTCTGCCTGGGATGATATGCTCGACAAGCCACGCTGTTTCACTAGAGATGGCTTGCACCTGTCACCCTTAGGCTTTTGAATACTGGCCAAGGCTCTTGCCACCCCCATAGTGCCTTTTTTAGGCAAGGCTCAAAAGACAAACCTACCGCCGTAAATAGCATAAGTAACAAAAAACTAAGAGTAGTGCTACTCAATGCCAGAAATCTGAACCTCAAAATGCATGCACTCGAGACACTCCTCAGTATGGAGAGAATCGATATATGTGCTGTAACAGAAACCTGGTTTAAGGCTCCAGAGAGCACCCCAGAACTATCAGGCTACAACTCATACCATACATTTCGGCCACAAACCCCAAACCGAAATACAAAAGGTGGGGGCGTATGCATATTCATCAAGGATACCCACACCTCCAGGTTAGTGGCACAGCACGATGCTTCAGAGATCATCCACGTGCAACTAACAATGGGCAAAACTGCAATTCAAATTGTAGCTTGCTACTGATCACCCATCATGTCCCAGGACCCCCATTCCACATTCATGGAAACACTGGGAAACATAAAGGTCCTACCAAACATCCTAATATTGGGTGATTTCAATTATCCAAACATTAACTGGGAGAACTACTCAAGTACTAACTCCCTTGCCCAACATTTCCTAGAATTCATAAACTCAAACGCCCTGGTTCAACTGGTCAACACTCCCACCAGAGGTGACAACATATTGGATCTGGTCATCACCAACATGGACGACCAGTGTTCCACACCGGAGGTCAACCCCTCGCTGGTTAGATCTGACCATAAACAAATCACTTTGGATATCCACATTCTGCCCCCACCCCTGGACAAGAAAACCACAGTGAAAAACTTTTCAAAAGCAAACTTCACGTTACTTAAGACCGAGGTGTAAAGTTTCAAAGCCCCCACGCTGAAGGATAATGCTGTTCAAGCTGCAAAAATCTTTACTAATGCATTCTACGGGCACCTACAAGAATGCATGGATCATGCCATCCCAAGCAAAACCAAGACTCACTCCTCCAAGAAAAGGAAACCAGTCTGGTGGACTCCTGCCATAAGCAAGCTATACAATAGGAGGAGGAAACTAGTACAGAAAAGAGTAAAATTCCAAGAAGGGAAGACATCCCTGATCAGTATCTGCACAAAACTATGATCCCTCATAAAATCATCCAAGGCGAGCTTTGAAAGAAAAATTGCCAAGGACTCCAAAGATAACCACAAGGCATTCTTTAGCAATGTCAAGAATCTAAGTGGTAATGCTCAAATCTGCTCGGAGTTAGTGCAGAATGGCACAAAATACACTGAACCGACCAATAATGCCAACATCCTGGCAGACAGGTTCAGCACACACCCCCTCTCACCCTCAAGAGGGCCCATAACCATACCAGAAGAATGTAGAGTCCCTGAAATCAGACACTTAGGTTAAAACAGCCCTTTCCAAAGCCAAAAACACAGCATCAATGGGACCAGACTGTGTCCCAGGCTGCGTCCTACATGAGCTCAAAGACGAACTAACCCCTCACCTAAACACACTGTTCAAACTCAGCCTCTCCACAGGCTACGTACACAGAGTGGCGCACAGCAGCGGTTATTCCACTCCACAAAGGTGGAGCCATAAAAGATCCCAGGAACTATCACCCTATAAGCCTGACTAGCTTGGTCTACAAGGCTATGGAGCACATCATCATGGAACTCATTAACAAAGACACTGGGAACCTCCAAACACTGGACCCTACCCAGTTCGGCTTTGTTAAGGGCAGATCATGCCTCCTGAACCTGGTGGACTTCTTTGAGACCGTTACCAAGGCTATAGATGAGGGAAAGGTGGTACACACAGCCTACCCAGACCTCGCAAAGGCCTTCAACACCATTCCCCATTCTGGTATTATAGACAAGCTCACCAGCCTGAATATAAAACCCTACGTCACAAGATGGGTTGCCAACTGGCTCACGGACAGAGAGTTGCGGGAGCTAGGTCCGACTCTAAATCGGTTATAAGTGGAGTTCCCCAGGGCTCAGTCCTAGGACCCCTCCTGTTTGGCATATACTTCTCAGATGTACAGGCAAGCAAAGGAGGACTACGGCTGACCAAGTTCGCAGACGACTGCAAACTAGGGGCTATAATTGACTCTTTGGCTGACATAGACATCCTCCAAAAGGGTCTCACTGAGACAGATACCTGGTGTCAAAATCATGGCCTCAAGCTAAATGCCAAAAAGTGCATAGTCATCCCCTATGGAAAAAACAAAGTAACTACAAACTACCACATAGGTGGTAGTCCCCCAAATACGGATAAGGGATCTGGGGACCCAAGTAGATAGTAAACTCAACTTTGATAATCACACTGCCAAAGTGGTAAGAAAATCTTTCTACGTGGCCCACCTAATCACAAAAGGGTTCGCATCCAGACCAAAAGAGGTCATTGTATCCCTCTACTCATCACTCATCACACTCATCATAGAATACAACGCCCCATTTGGGATGCACCTTACAAGACACCTGCAACAGCTGGAAAGACCACAGAAGTACTTCACCAAGAGGATCACTGGCCTCAAACAGATGCCCTATGCAACTCGACTGAAGAAATTACAGCTGTACTCGGTTGCATACCGCCTACTCAGAGGTGATCTCTGCCTGACATACAAGGCCATGTCCAACCCAGAACTGATGGACATGCTCCACCTAAAGAAAACCTTATCCCCGCGAGCCACACGCTCTAGGGATCTAAACCTCACCACAACAATAAATAGAACGTGCTGGAGGGAAAGATTCCTGTCCCAGAGACTTCCCATGCTTTGGAACAAGATCCCAATCTACATCAGGCAGAGCTCCTCGCTAACACTCTTCAAAAGAAATCTTGACGAGTGGATGGGAAACAGAAAGTTTCCCTCGGGGATCACTTCAGTGGCTCTGCTGGACAGAGGCACAGGGAACTAATCTAAGGGGCAGCGAAAGCCAAAACATTCTGGCTAGGCTTATAAATGCCTTCGGGCAGATAGCCTAGTACCTACACCTATGAACCTATGTTAGTCATGGATGAATTTACAACTTACAATAATAGTATCACCCCATTCTTGAAATTCACGTACGTTCACTCTTTGGATAAAATGAATTATTTGGATATTACTATCTATAAGGATTACGCGAGTGGTAGTTTTGGATCTAGAATATTTAGGAAGCCAACATTTTCAGTTACCTGGATTACAACAGTTGCCACCCTAAATACACTAAGAAAAAGAAAAATATTTTAAAGGACAATTAGAACAGCCCGGATGCATTCAGAATTCTCTATTTTTGAGGTAGAACTAAGTAATATAGTGTACATGTTCAGAGAAAGAGGGTACCCTTTGGACTAATTACACATCATTAGCGAGGAGATTCTTCAGGGATGGGGTACAAAATACAAACCATTATTAGAGCTGGATGAGATGATAATGTAACATACCCACCATATTAATTTGGATAAGTTTAAACCTTTCTCCAAACGCTATGGCAGTTCCATATGGCTCTTACTCAGGAGAAATTGACAGCATTACGATCAAAAATTGGAACATGTTTAAAGGTAATACAAATATCTCTGATTTTAGGGGAAAGTACCAAATTTTGTGTTTAAAACTAATACAAATTTAAAATACACATTTAAACACCCAAGAATTCAATATTTAAGTGACAAAAAACAGACCAAACGGTGCGGGGTTTGTAATCAATGTGGCTATATTTTAGAAAAGAAGAGGTGTCTATAGGGTCCCCAGCTATACAGATTGCTTTTATCGAAGGTAACTGTACCTCAAGAGGGTAGTTTATATTCTGTACAGAATGTACAGAATTTTACATCAGAAAGACTGACACAATTTAAAAAACATATATATGAGCACTACCAAGCCATTACCGAGAGAAACATAAATAATGCACTGTTTAAACATATACTGTCTTGTTGATCTTTTAAAAAATTTCTATTCAGAATAATTGAAATTGTTCCCAGAGACAAAAGAGGGCGTCCTTGTGGGACAAATGTGAGACAAAAAAAGAAAGCTTACATGACAGCTCAGGCTCAATGCAACTTTAGCACCTGGTTTAAATGAGTATACTTCCATTTCACCAATCTTAAAGATCAAAGCGAATGATTTATAATAAAGCGAACACACAATGCAACAGAAAGTTTTACAAACAACTTTTTTTTCTATTAGAACTGCTTTCAGCTTTTTTAATTGAATGCTTGGCAGTTCATTTAAATGTTAAATGTGAATGACAAAACCCACTTTAGATTTTCGTAACGTTCAACACTGTGTGAACTAAACTGTTTTTAACTTCTTAGGATTGTTTTACATATCAAGAGTTTCATTTGAATTAATACAGTAAACATTGCATTTAAGTAATGTTTCTTTAAATAGTAGTTCAACATCTAATTGACTGATTTTTTAAATTCACTACACAATGGTTCCAACATGCTTTATTTAAATGGTTCTGAAGAAGTCCCCAAGTGTGTGACAGGGACAAACTGTATTGCTGACATTAATTTATTTTTACTTTTTTTTGTGGTGTTCGAGGTTACACTGAATTTAAAATATAAATTAAAACAGCTTTTATTTTTACAAGAATTTCCTGGACTGGTTCCTAAGAGTAGTATTGGCTTTGGAGACCCTAGTGCACTACACGAGCTTTCCTTTTCTTGAGTTGCATGCCTTTGATATGCCAGGTATAAGTGACACAGGCAGGAGAAATGGAGTGGAACAGTAAGGCATGGCATACTAACCAGGGCACCATGTATTAATGGCAGAGTTAAGGTCCTGGACATGTCACTGAAGTAAAGCAAGCAATCAAGTACGAAAAAGACAACACCCGGGATGATGGTTAAATAGCCAGTGTCAGCCCAGTCATCATCACCATGACATTGGTGGGAATCCCCGAGTGTGACATGGGCATCAGAAAAGCTTAACCTGCACTGACCAGGTATGCGAGACCCAAAGCAAAGCTATATGCAAAGGTTAAAATGAACAGCAATGCAAGCTTGGATAATGGAGTAGTCTAAAAAATATCCACATGCATCAGTCATATACATACACTGACACTTGGACACTACTGCTTGGCATCTCTAGGAAATCAGTCTATCCTCCTCTAGCTCAAGTGCTAAAAACAGAAAACATGAAGAAATAGGTCCATGACCCATAGGTTCTGTATAATCCCTACACAAGTAACCACCTGTCAGTAATCTTACTGTACTACTCCGGCTATCTAACCTATTCCTCATTTTGTCAGAGAAGGCCAAGATGATGCCTCCTTAGATCATTCTACCATTAGTGGCACTGCTCATTATGGTAGGTAATGACTCTCTCATCACACCACCCCAGTAAAGAAGTGCCAGGCATCTACATTCTAATGGGGTTCCTCATAGGAGTTTGCCAGCAGAAAGTCCCAGTGGTCTCTGTGCGAGAGGTACATAAAGGCTTTTTTTCATTCCTGGCTCAGCACCTTTAGAAGCCATGCCATTTAAGAGACTACTACCTACAGCAAAGAAGTAAAGGTTAGCAGATTTGTGGGTATCATCTGATGAACATCGACAGGCAGCAGGGTGGCACTATGGAGCTCAATGTTACCACACAAACGCAACCAACCATTGTGCCAGGATGTTGTTGGTGGGAACAAGTTGACCTAAAGATATGGGCTGAAGTTGGGTGTCTATAGTTGCCAGTTCCTCAAGGGGCAGAAATTCTGGTTAAGAAACCCACGGCTTCACAGAGGTCACAAACCTCCCTGCACATGCTTGGTGCACTTACAGTCTTCAGTCACGAGCACAAACAGGCACAAGCCTTACTCCAAAGTCTAGGACTGGCATGCAATGTATTAAATATGAGATTCAGAGACATGTACCCCAAGTTGTCTGATAAGCATAAATACCATCTATGAGACTTGAAACTCCAATAAAAACAACTCTGACCATTGCTAATGTAGTTTGATCTAAGTACCATAGCTAGAAGCTGTTTGTATGTATTTATTTGATCTTGCTCCAAGCCCTTACAATGCAGATAGTCACAAAACCATTATTCAATAATATTATGTGGGATGACACAATACAAGTCCTTTACATCTATGGTAATAAATACATACTGTTTGTCAAAACCAATCGTGTCCATCCTTCTGAGAAAATCCCATGAATCAATACAAACATGGCTCTCATTCTGGACACAACTATCTGCAAACTAAGAGTTTAGCCATGGAGTACATTATGGACAGGCATGGGTTTGAGTACCGGGAGTTGGTTATCAGGAACAACAATGAAACAACAGCACTGTTAACGAAGTTAGATGAGTACTTCACCCGTGATCCTGAATTTTTTGGCAAATCAATATGAATATTCGCAAATTCAGTGCTCAATAGATGAGCAAATGCAGATAATCAAAAATAGGAAAATAAAAACAACTTTTAAGGGATGAGGAAGAATACCGAAACAACACTGCTTCTCCCTCACCTCCTCAGACCCAGGCGTGGACTGACAGAACTACAAATTCCAGCTACAGTGATGCTGATCATGCGGATAATGTTACAGGGGCTACTGAATCCGATAATGACAGTTTTTTAGACCCTGTGGAATATTCCCCCCTCAGGTGCTCAGAGCATATTATGAGCCAACAACACAGGAACCCCAAACATGGAGCTCAGGGTCAAGCAATGAACTTATCAACACCCCAGAGGTGTGGGCAACACCTTCCAAGGGAACAACAGGGGTTCTTGGAGGGGGGTGATGTCATCTGTAACATTTCCCACACAGGTGAATGGAGAGGCCTAATTTTTTACTACCTCCCTTACGTACGGAACAGAAACAAGTAAAGGACTTTACAGTTTACAATTTTTCCTTTTTGTCAATAGACACTAGTATTTGTGACTTGCTGTCCAAAGGTATGACTTTTGCCCCTAGTGGACCTATTGATATAGTGCAAGCATTGTTGGAATTGAAATTATATGTAAGTAAACTTGTTGTGTCTTTCATCTTTTCCCGGTTAGGGGTCACCACAGCGGAACTCCGGTCCGCTAATGATTGGTAGTTGATTTTTACGTGCTGAGTTACCAGCCCTGACGCACAACCTTCAACGAAGGTACACCCATTCACGCATGTCTCCACGCAGAAGACGCTCTAGCTGAGAATAGAACCGGACAGCGTCTTACTGTGAGGCGAAATGCTACCGCAGCACCACCACCGCGGTGTGTTACGTAAGTAAACTAAAGTTTGCTAATTCAAAATGAAAATAGGATTCCAACTGATAATCTGAGGATTCCCAGCATTTATAATCCTCCCTTGAATTGTTTGAGCAAATGTGTGATAAGGACTTAAGAAGTTTAAGTACCAAATATAAATATTAAGATAAAAGTAGGAACAACTTAACAGAAACTGAAAAAAATGAATTTAGATTTAATTAAAAATGCTGTAAGAGTTAGATTTATGAATACAGACAAAGGAGGTGGTTTGGTCCTAATGAACAATGATGATTATATAACTAAAATGAGAGTGATCCTTGGCAGTAGAACTTATGAAAAAAGTTCAATTAACGACATGAACCAAGCATACACTAGGATAAAAGTTTTTTTGCAGGACTTATTTAATGAAGGGCTAATTACAATGGATGAATATAATTATTTAAATGTGATGTATCCTGTTACACCAACAATGTTTGGTGTACTGAAAATCCATAAGGATTTAAATCAACCGCCAATGCGTCCCATAGCTGATGCTAGGGGGTCCACAACGTGCCCCATGGCTCAACTCTTAGACTCCAGATTAAAAGGTCATGTCCAGAATGAGAGCCATGTTTGTATTGATTCATGGGATTTTCTCAGAAGGATGGACACCATTGGTTTTGAAAAACAGTATGTATGTATTACCATAGATGTAAAGGACTTGTATAGTGTCATCCCACATAATATTGGGGAAGAATGGTTTTGTGACTATCTGCATTCTAAAGGCTTGGAGCAAGATCAAATAAATACATACTAACAGCTTCTAGATATGGTACTTAGATCAAACTACAGTATTTTTGATAAAGAAATCTATTGTCAAAAAGAAGGGGTAGCCATGGGATCAGCATGTGGTGGACTCTACGCAAACATTGTCATGTTAGAATGGGGAAAACCTTTTTTTATTTTCAGTCATGTTTTTTTCCCCATTGTAGCATGTATGTCCACTGGATGACATTTTTATTTTGTGGAAGGGCCCCAATGAAACAATTAGTAAATTTCTAGAATACATTAATACTACATCATCTTTCCTAAGATTTACACATTCTACGAGTGGAGAGGAAATATATTTAGATGTACTAGTTAAGAAGGACTTTCAAATTGTGGATTTCTCAAATTTAACGTAAAGTCACATACTCTAATTCGTTCCTACATTTTACAAGTAGTCACCCATATATACAGAAGAGAGCGGTGGTGAAGGGGCAGTTTGCGAAGGCTGCCTGTATGTGAACTTTATGGGAAGCCTTCTTAGAAGAATGTGATACTTATCTAACATGTTTCTAGCGAGGGGCTACCCACCCAGTATGGTAAAAGAACCAGATGATGAAGTCATCCAAAAACATGCCTCTGGTTTTTACTACCCTATTTTGCAGGACAGAACTATGAACCAACTAGTTCACAGCCCAGGAATCAATATGAATTCTGTACATGAAGTATCAGAAACAGTAACTAACAGAATAGACTGTTAATCAGAATACAGTATGCAAATTCCCTAATGCTTTTATTTCTGCATTTAATGCAAAGGATACATAGCATTATAATTAAGAAATGGGAGCTCATTAGGAGGGAAAATGATCTAAGGAAGGTTTTAGGAGATAAACCCAATTTTGTATACAAAAAGGGCCTCAAGTTTAAATCTATTTTTGAAAGAACCCAACCTTTGGAACAAATAGGAGGGTATGGTCAAGTGTGGAGCATGTGCTTTTTGCAGACACATTTTGGAGAAGAGGAATGTTATTATTAATAATAAGCATATTAGGATTTATGGCAAACCTAACTGGAATTCTTCAAAGGTAGTATATATTGTGCTATTTGCTTGGTTTGCCTATGCTTTTATGTGGGCAAGACCGAGCGCAAGTAAAACCATAGAATGGCTGAACATTTAAGTGACATTTGCCTTGATAAAGATATGAATGCACTGGCAAAACACAGCTTTCAGAACCAGGGACAAATACTCAAGTTTATTGTTCTGCAAATATTGAGGACATCTGAGAGGGGAGGGGTGTGGCCCTTATATTTGGGAAGAGCAGAGCTTATGTGGCAAGTACATTTAAATGCCCAGTTTTGGCCTGGATTAAACGGGGCTGAATCTATCAAGTGTCTTTTAAAACTCAAAGCCTTACAAAGATAACACATTTAGGAAATTAAATTGTATGTTACAGTGGTTTGTGGTATATACCCATTTATGTTTTTAACACTTATATTTCGAGTTGTGACCTTAATTTTGCTCTTCCTATTTTGGAAGGTGGGTTTTTAAAAATGGTGATTGGTTAAGGAGAGGGTGCATTTATTATCTTGTGTATGTGATTGGGTTAATACAGTTTAAATATCAAATAGGTTTTGGGATGTTTTATCTGATGAAGTTCCTAATATAACACTATTATTCAAAGCACTTATTTGTTTTCAACGTGAATCTTGTGGAGCCATTTGTTTTTTTTACGTGAATCTTGTGGAGCTTTTTAAAAAAAAACACTGCTGGATTAAACAATTTTATTTTTCTGAAGACACCTGTGTTGTCGTGTTTGGTATAAGTTTGGACTGTGTCTTGTTTTGGTTGTAAAGGTACACAAGCCACAGGCAGGTGGGAAGATTGGATAAGGACTCCATAACCACCTAACAACATGGGGTGTAGGGAACAGAGGAAGGGTCACAATGATGCATGACTGAGGACATGGTTCAGGTATGGTCACCACTAAGTAGACTTAGTAAGACCACTAAGGCAATGGCTGTGTGGTTGAGACAGGTGCACTAGTCTATGATTCATGGTATGTGGCTTTAGATAAACAGGACTGTGTTGCATTGCACAACTTCATCTGTGGATAAGATATAGACTATAATAGACAGTACTAGATAACCGATCCTGTGAAGAAGGGGAGAAACATGGAGTATATGATGACTTTGCTTTACTAGACACAGCTAAGTGTCGGACAGTGACAAGGTACCTATCATAGTACAATTCATTCTCATTTTGCCATACTACAATGTCACAGACATTTGTCCTGTTAAACTGGGGTATGGTAGGCATGGGCCCTTGTGGCGACACAGTCACCATGTAGGTGCATGACCACTACAGCTGCTGCTGCCATGCATATAATGTGTCTGCTCACAGACCATAACTGTATATCCATAGTTGCAAGTTGATACATAGCACTAAGGAGAGGAAGCATTCACAGAAGTTCTATCAGGCAGAGACACAGCTTCTACTGCAGATCTTCCATGATCATAAACACTACATAACGGACACAAATAAGCACAAAGTACAGTTTTGTACCTACCATAAATGTAGATGTCCGAACTGGATAGCATCTGCAGTCATAACAACTGGGTTGTCCTGTCGTCAGGCAGCCCTTCAGTCGGCCGGATTCCAAAGTCCGGGTCCGGCTTCGGCTGATGTCGCACTTCACCCGACGTCATCTCTGTTGGTCTTCGGGTATAAAAGCATCAGCCGACGCCATTTTCCTCAGTGTTTCTTGCCCCAGATGCCAGTAGCCCTCTTGAAGGCTAAAATTTGGATAGATGCCAATGTTTCCAAAAGATAGAGGTAAACACAAAAATAAGCATGTATGTACATATATACAAACAAATACACCATAAAAGACTCCCCACCAGCTAGGTAGTAGGAGGGTAAACACCCTAGGAGTACCACAGAGGGAAGGAGGGAGGTAATCCTGACTGCAGATGCTATCCAGTTCGGACATCTACATTTATGGTAGGTACAAAACTGTACTATGTCCTTCATGGATGCATCTGCAGTCATAACAACTGGGTAGAATACCATAGCCAACTAGGAAGGAGGATAAAAGTAGATTATGGTGTGTTTAGGATCCCTTGCAGTACAGCAGTGGCAAACCCTGCTCGGGATCTGGAATATAGAGCCAAATTATAATGCTTGGCAAATGTATGCACGGAGGTCCAAGTAGCCGCCTCAATAATGTCTTTGGTTGCCACTCCTCGTAAGAAGGCTGTGGTAGTGGCTGTTGCCCTTGTAGAATGAGGTCTTATGTTCTGTGGAATTGGTTTTCCATGGAAGGAGTAACAGAATCGTATGCAATTTCCTATCCATTTGGAGATTGACTGTTTGGAAATAGCTTTTCCTTCCCTTCCTGTTGCATAGGCTACAAAAAGTTGGTCAGTCTTTCTGCTATTTTTTGTTCTGTCCAAGTAGTAGCGTAGCTGTCTATGTACATCCAAGGTATGCAGTATTCTTTCCCCTCTGTTTTGTGGGTTGGGAAAGAAGGTAGGTAGGTGGATTGCCTGGTTTAAAGACACTCTGGATACCACCTTAGGTATAAATGTAGGATTAGTCCTCATGGACACTCTATCTTGGTGGAAGATTAGGAAGGGTTGCACTGCCATTAAGGCCTGTAGTTCTGAAACCCTCCTTGCTGAAGTAATTGCCAGTAGGAAAGCAGTTTTCCATGACAGGTGTTGTAGGTCTGCTGTTGCTGCTGGTTCAAAGGGTGATAGTGTCAACTTTTCTAGCACAAAGTTTAAGTCCCAAGCTGGAAATGGTGGTTTCCTTGGAGGTTTTACATTCTTGATTCCTCTGAGGAACTGCCTGAGCAAAGGGTGCGAAAAAACAGGTGGATCAAAGCTGTATTCTGCTGAAATAGCTGATGCATGTATCTTGATGGAGGAGTAGGACAGGCCTGAATGAAGAAGTTCGGCCAGATACTCCAGAATGTTAGGCATATCTATGTTTGACACATCTTTTCCTCTTTCCGTACTCCAAATGACAAACCTTTTCCATTTTCCAGCATAGTTCCTTCTTGTTGAAGGTCTGCGTGCTTCAAGAATAATGTCTTTAACTCTTTGGGAAAGTTCTGGATTAGCTGCTGCTATGTGATGTTCCATGCAGTCAGTTGCAACGTTTTAGGTTTGGATGTATGATGCTGTAGTTGTTCTGAGTTAACATCAAAGGCATCAGGGGTATTGGCCACATATTGTTCCGAGACATGCTCCTCAGCAGTGGGTACCAGTGTTGTCTTGGCCAGTTTGGAGCTATCAGGATTATCCTTGGGACGTTCTTCCTTGATTTTTAGTAGTACTTTGTGTATCAAGGGAAGAGGTGGGAATGCATATGCTGTTAGGCCTTTCCAGCTGAAGGAGAGCGAATCCACTTTCCATGCTAGTGGGTGGAATGTCCTAGTGCAGAACTTTTGAGCTGGTGATTGAGAGGTGATGCGAATAGATCTATCTGAGGCATTCCCCATTTCTTTGAGATGGTCTTGAAGATGTCCGGGTGCAGCTTCCATTCATGGGCATCCGATGTGGTTCTGCTTAATATGTCTGCTAGAGTATTTACTTTTCCGGTACAAATATTGCCTGTAACTGGATGTTGTAGCTGAGTGCCAGGGTCCACAGCTCCAAAGTCATTCTGCATAGGGGGTATGAATGAGTGCCTCCCTGTTTGTTGATGTACCACATGACTGTGGTGTTGTCTGTCCTTATCATCAACTGGCCCTCTTGGAGAAATGGTTTGAACTTTTGGATTGCCAGTTTTACTGCCAGCATTTCTTTTAGGTTGATGTGCAGGTGAAGTTGATCCGGTGTCCACAATCCTTGCACGAATTTGTCCAGCATGTGGGCCCCCCATCCTAGGTCTGAAGCGTCTGTTGTGATGGTCTGGCTTGCTTGACATCTGCGAAAGGGTAGGCCTGGGTTTGACTGACATGCCTGAGCCCACCATAGGAACTCCTGCTTTAAGCATGGAATTAGTGGGATTTCTGTTTCTAGGCTGTGTCTGTGTTGGGACCATAAATTCTTTAGGTACCACTGTAGTTTTCTCATATGTAGTCTGGCAAATGGGACCAAGATTATGCATGATGCCATGAAGCCCAAGGCCTGCAGTACTTTTCTTGCTGTTAACTTGTTCAGTTTTGTTAGTGCCAAGAAGTAAAGAGGGAGTTCTTTTGTTTTCTGTAGTCAGGAATGCCATTTGTTTTACTGTGTCCAATTCCGCCCAAGAATGTCCTTGTTTGGGATGGTATCAGCCTTGACTTTTGTAAATTGACTGTGTATCCCAGTGCTTGTAGCAAGTAAATGACCCTTTGTAAATCTGTTGTCAGCTTGCTTTTGTTGTCCCCTTGTAGCAGGCAGTCGTCCAGGTATGGGTAAATTTGAATTCCCTGTAGTCTGCAATGGGCGATTACTGATGCCAGGCATTTTGTGAATTCTCTGGCTGCAGTAGATAAGCCAAAGGGCAATGCTGAGAATTGATAGTGCTCTGATCCTGCAAGAAATCTGAGGTATCTTCTGCAGATTGGTCGAATGGGGACGTGCAGGTATGCCTCCTTGAGATCTAGAGTTACCAGTCAAGACTCCTTGCCCAGCATGGGAAGAAGTTGCTGTAGGGTCAGCATTTTGAATTTTGGGACAATGATGTATGTATTTAAGGTGGACAGGTCGAGAATTGGTCTCCAACTTTTTCCTTTCTTGGAACTAGGAATAGTCTGGAGTAGAACCCCTTTCCTTGCTCTGCTGTTGGCACTCTTTCCACAGCTCTCATGTTTGCTAACTCCATTATCTGTTGTAGTGCCTCTGTTTTTTGATTTGAAGGTAGATTTGGCATTCCTCTTTTGACTGGTAAAGTGTGGAAGTGAAACCGGTAACCTTGATCTATGGTTTGTAAAATCCACTTGTCTTTTGTTATGTAGTGCCAGTTCTTTGAAAATAAGGTTAACTTTCCGCCTAGAGGAGCTGCTATTTGTTCCCTGGTAGGCGGATTTAGGGTTAAGTCACTGTGGTTGTGCTGATGTAGTGGCAGTGGTTGTGTCTGTGCCTCTGTTGTTACCTTGCCACTGTCGTCCTCTGTAGGCACCTCCTCTGGATTGGTTTCTGCCTCTGGAGCGTCTATTCCTGCCCCTTTGAAATTTTGTGGAGTCAGGAAAGGACCAATTTTTGGCAGGCCAGTTCCTGCTAAACCTTGGGGTTGAACCTGCAAGAAAACTTTAAACGTTTGAACAGATTTTGCCTTTTCTTCCATTTTCTTCATAACCTGCTGGGCAGGTGTACCAAACAAACTTGTCTTATCCATAGGAGCATCTAGCAACTTAGCTTTAACATGATCCGGTAAAGCTTGCTCCTTTAGCCATGCATGCCTTCTTATCACTGTGCCAGTCATGGCTGATCTAAATAAGCCTCCTGTGCATCATAGCCACATTTTAAGGAATGGTTGCTAACCTGTTGTATGTTATTTACCATTTCTAATACATATTTCTTATCAAGAGATTCATCAGTGGTTAGTTTTTAGTTAACTGATCAAGCATAAACTCTTGGTATTGTATCATGTGAAACTGACAGTTTAAAGCTCTAGCTGAGAGAGTAGCTGAAGTGTAGACCTTTTACCCCATCTGTCTAATGACCTTGCTTCCCTTTCAGAAGGAATAGGGTTTTTTAGCTATGGTCATGCTACTGCCTTGGGACCCTGGGATATAGTTTCGGGTCTGCAAGTGGGGCCTTGTAAAGGTGGTGATGAGTATCTGGCACCCTGTAAAATCTGTCTGGTTTGGCAGGGCTGGGGTAAAGAATCTGGAGCGGAGCAGACATCATTGAAAGCATCATCCACCACAGAGAGAACAGGAGGTATAGCTAAGGGCCTGTGCTGTGGGAGGTGCAGAAAGGTCCTAAGTCTTTTCTGGAGTCTGAAAAATCCTGTTGCTGCCATTGGAACTGCTCGCATGGCATGTAAGGTTTCCCCAAAGGAGAATTCTTCTGGTGGGGAAGCAGCTGGAATGGATTCTTCAGCATCAGAATCTTCAAAATTGGAGAAAGGAGCCTCTGGCTGGTCAGTTATGTCTGATTAGTCAGCAGAATCATCAGAGGACACTGGCTCAGGGGCTCTGCCCTAGGTCTCTTCTCTGGGGCTGAGAGGCCCTGTCTGGGTGAGATTGAGATCCTCTAATTAATGAAATTAAATCTTCTGCCAAAGTAAGCATTTGAGAACTAGAAGAGGGCCTGGTTGTGGGGGGTTTAACAGGCACTGTCTTAGTAGTCTTGGCTGCTTTAGCCCTGGCGAAGGCCTTAATGGACATGGCTGCTGGAGGCCTAGCAGCACCACGTGCTGGGGTAGAGACATCCAAGGGAATGGTGTCTGGTAAGTCAGTGGCAACCACCGTAGTGGATAAAATTTCTGAGGCCGATTCAAGAGTGGTAGCAGGGGCCTCAGTTGTAGAGATAGGTTCAGCTGTACTTTGATCAGTTTTCTCGGTTTCGGGCTAAACCGAGACACTCATGTTTGCTTAACCATGGTTTCGGCGAAACCGCGGACCGCGAGTGTCGGTCTTTATCTTTCGTTTTTGGCAGATTGGGTAGTCGGAGGATCCGACGGCGTAATGTACGCAAAATCAGAACCGAAAAACTGTTCTGCAAACTCCGACCGACGCCTAAGCGTTATCGGTTGAAAAGAAGCACAGGCCGAACAGGCTGCTACGTCGTGGGCTGGGCCTAAACAAGGCAGACAATAAGAGTGGAAATGTTTATGAGGTATTTGTTTCCCACAGGTTAAACAATTACTAACTTTTTCTGACATCGGCTGAGGCAAGAAAGAGTCCCCAACGGGGTACTTAGCTTTAGAAGTCTTGAAGTAGTATTCGGTGAAGTAATCTCTGGATCCGACCGACCGGCACTTGCGAACAGCTTCTGCTTGCGCCACGGCAAGAAAGACTGAGGAAAATGGCGTCGGCTGATGCTTTTATACCGAAGACCAACAGAGATGGCGTTGGGTGAAGTCGACATCAGCGAAGCGGACCGGACTTTGGAATCCGGCCGACTGAAGGGCTGCCTGACGACAGGACAACCCAGTTGTTATGACTGCAGATGCATCCATGAAGGACATCAACTAGGCCTTCCATGACAGTATGTGGCATGGACTACTTGTGGATGTGAATACAACTAATGCCCACAACACAGAAGCCCACCAGATCCATAAGAAGGTCACTAACATAAGCCTGCATGCCTACCAGTAGGCTTATGCCAAAACATGGTACAGGACAGACACAGTTGGGGCATGCAGACCACCAGGTTCACTAAGGTGGAGCTCCTGTTGTCCCTGTCCAGGGAGACAGAAAGGAGCATAATACCTGGAGGAGACCTGAATGTGGGAGCTGAACTAGATGTACTTTCCTGAGACTCTGTTTGGAAAGCACCAGATTGGTATTAACATACATCAGGAACACAGTTTAGCAGCAAGCCTGTGCCATAAGCAGAGGGAAGCTCAACACTGCCACATCTCTGTAGATGGATATCTGGGATGCAGGCACAAAGGCATACCACACACAAGGTATATTTGTTTACATGTTTGAATTGCTGTTATCTTTCAGATGGTGCATCACAAGGTGGTGGGATTGCTGCATATTAATATTCATGTAGCTGTTCATCTGTGTTGGGGTCCTCCCACCACGGGACAGGGCATGCCTTTTGTGTGCATTGCATCTGGCACTGACGGTGATGGCAACCTTACAGCAACACAGTCAGAGGGCACAGTGACACTTGTCAGCTATGGTGAATGCGGAGGGCACAACACCACCCACATCTAGTGATGTAGCTATGTTGCCTGCAAAGCTAACTTCTACCTCTCCAAACTGCATGAAAGGACAGATCATGACCAACACCTCTCCTCAAGCAGCAGGCTCATCCCCTGCTCATGCACCAGCAATCGCAATCAATGTTTCCACAGAGCATGGAGAACAGAAGTCAGGAGTGGCAGAGCAGTGCCAATCACTGCCATATCTCCTAGTCATTGCATGACATGGGTGATTAAACAGGCATTATAAAGTAGATGTGCAAGAGAGTCATCCAAGCAAGGCAGATACCACTGATGCCATGGCAGAGATGACTAGTGTAATATACAGCTTTCAAGATGACATATACGATGGAGTTTAATGCATGGCTCATGTGATTGGTGTGTTGGGCAGGTATATGGGTATCATCACTGTCTCCTTGAATCCATCTGCCTCCATGCAGCAGTGGTAATGCCATTGATGTGGCCACCCCTTATTTGCCTCAACTGTGGATACACCTCATACAGCAAGAAGGTCAAGTTCATGTACTTCCATATCATCTCCTCCATCCAACTATCTAGTGATGCATTAAATAGCTGCCCACTCATATATAATGCATGCAAAGGGGGCAGCCAGTCACTCTCTCATAATTCACCACTGTCCTTGCTGGTGCCACTGACACTCCTCAGGGGATGCACCAGTGGCCAGATGAGTTCACAATCTGCATCTTTCCCACCTGAGACCCACACCACCTGTCATACATAAACAACAACTGCAGGAGCAGTGTCCCCTGGAACTCATTCTGAACAAGTACCCAATACTGCTGGATACAGTACAGTTTTGTACCTACCATAAATGTAGATGTCCGAACTGGATAGCATCTGCAGTCATAACAACTGGGTTGTCCTGTCGTCAGGCAGCCCTTCAGTCGGCCGGATTCCAAAGTCCGGGTCCGGCTTCGGCTGATGTCGCACTTCACCCGACGTCACCTCTGTTGGTCTTGAAGTATAAAGGCATCACCCGACGCCATTTTCCTCAGTGTTTCTTGCCCCAGATGCCAGTAGCCCTCTTGAAGGCTAAAATTTGGATAGATGCCAATGTTTCCAAAAAGATAGAGGTAAACACAAAAATAAGCATGTATGTACATATATACCAACAAATACACCATAAAGACTCCCCACCAGCTAGCTATTAGGAGGGTAAACACCCTAGGAGTACCACAGAGGGGAAGGAGGGAGGGTAATCCTGACTGCAGATGCTATCCAGTTCGGACATCTACATTTATGGTAGGTACAAAACTGTACTATGTCCTTCATGGATACATCTGCAGTCATAACAACTGGGTAGAATACCATAGTCAACTAGGGGAGGAGGATAAAACTAGATTATGGTGTGTTTAGGATCCCTTGCAGTACAGCAGTGGCAAACCCTGCTCGGGATCTGGAATATAGAGGCAAATTATAATGCTTGGCAAATGTATGCACGGAGGTCCAAGTAGCCGCCTCAATAATGTCTTTGGTTGCCACTCCTCGTAAGAAGGCTGTGATAGTGGCTGTTGCCCTTGTAGAATGAGGTCTTATGTTCTGTGGAATTGGTTTTCCATGGAAGGAGTAACAGAATCGTATGCAATTTCCTATCCATTTGGAGATTGTCTGTTTGGAAATAGCTTTTCCTTCCCTTCCTGTTGCATAGGCTACAAATAGTTGGTCAGTCTTTCTGCTACTTTTTGTTCTGTCCAAGTAGTAGCGTAGCTGTCTATGTACATCCAAAGTATGCAGTATTCTTTCCCCTCTGTTTTGTGGGTTGGGAAAGAAGGTAGGTAGGTGGATTGCCTGGTTTAAAGACACTCTGGATACCACCTTAGGCATAAATGTAGGATTAGTCCTCATGGACACTCTATCTTGGTGGAAGATTAGGAAGGGTTGCACTGCCATTAAGGCCTGTAGTTCTGAAACCCTCCTTGCTGAAGTAATTGCCAGTAGGAAAGCAGTTTTCCATGACAGGTGTTGTAGGTCTGCTGTTGCTGCTGGTTCAAAGGGTGATAGTGTCAACTTTTCTAGCACAAAGTTTAAGTCCCAAGCTGGTAAAGGTGGTTTCCTTGGAGGTTTTACATTCTTGATTCCTCTGAGGAACTGCCTGAGCAAAGGGTGGAAAAAACAGGTGGATCAAAGCTGTATTCTGCTGAAATAGCTGATGCATGTATCTTGATGGAGGAGTAGGACAGGCCTGAATGAAGAAGTTCGCCAGATACTCCAGAATGTTAGGCATATCTACGTTTGACACATCTTTTCCTCTTTCAGTACTCCAACTGACAAACCTCTTCCATTTTCCAGCATAGTTTCTTCTTGTTGAAGGTCTGCGTGCTTCAAGAATAATGTCTTTAACTCTTTGGGAAAGTTCTGGATTAGCTGCTGCTATGTGATGTTCCATGCAGTCAGTTGCAGCGTTTTAGGTTTGGATGCATGATGTTGTAGTTGTTCTGAGTTAACATCAAAGGCATCAGGGGTATTGGCCACATATTGTTCGAGACATGCTCCTCAGCAGTGGGTACCAGTGTTGTCTTGGCCAGTTTGGAGCTATCAGGATTATCCTTGGGCGTTCTTCCTTGATTTTTAGTAATACCTTGTGTATCAAGGGAAGAGGTGGGAATGCATATGCTGTTAGGCCTTTCCAGCTGAAGGAGGCGAATCCACTTTCCATGCTAGTGGGTGGAATGTCCTTGTGCAGAATTTTTGAGCTGGTGATTGAGAGGTGATGCGAATAGGTCTATCTGGGGCATTCCCCATTTCTTTGAGATGGTCTTGAAGATGTCCGGTGCAGCTTCCATTCGTGGGCATCCGATATGGTTCTGCTTAATATGTCTGCTAGAGTATTCTCTTTTCCTGGTACAAATATTGCCTGTAACTGGATGTTGTAGCTGAGTGCCAGGGTCCACAGCTCCAAAGTCATTCTGCATAGGGGTATGAATGAGTGCCTCCTGTTTGTTGATGTACCACATGACTGTGGTGTTGTCTGTCCTTATCATCAACTGGCCCTCTTTGAGAAATGGTCTGAACTTTTGGATTGCCAGTTTTACTGCCAGCATTTCTTTTAGGTTGATGTGCAGGTGAAGTTGATCCTGTGTCCACAATCCTTGCACGCATTTGTCCAGCATGTGTGCCCCCCATCCTAGGTCTGAAGCGTCTGTTGTGATGGTCTGGCTTGCTTGACATCTGCGAAACGGTAGGCCTGGGTTTGACTGGCATGCCTGAGCCCACCATAGGAACTCCTGTTTTAAGCATGGAATTAGTGGGATTTCTGTTTCTAGGCTGTGTCTGTGTTGGGACCATAAATTCTTTAGGTACCACTGTAGTTTTCTCATATGTAGTCTGGCAAGTGGGACCAAGATTATGCATGATGCCATGAAGCCCAAGGCCTGCAGCACTTTTCTTGCTGTTAACTTGTTCAGTTTTGTTAGTGCCAAGAAGTAAAGAGGAGTTCTTTTGTTTTTCTGTAGTTAGGAATGCTATTTGTTTTACTGTGTCCAATTCAGCCCAAGAATGTCCTTGTTTGGGATGGTATCAGCCTTGACTTTTGTAAATTGACTGTGTATCCCAGTGCTTGTAGCAAGTAAATGACCCTTTGTAAATCTGTTGTCAGCTTGCTTTTGTTGTCCCCTTGTAGCAGGCAGTCGTCCAGGTATGGGTAAATTTGAATTCCCTGTAGTCTGCAATGAGCGATTACTGATGCCAGGCATTTTGTGAATACTCTGGGCAGTAGATAAGCCAAAGGGCAATGCTGAGAATTGATAGTGCTCTGATCCTGCAAGAAATCTGAGGTATCTTCTGCAGATTCGTCGAATGGGGCGTGCAGGTATGCCTCCTTGAGATCTAGAGTTACCAGCCAGCACTCCTTGCCCAACATGGGAAGAAGTTGCTGTAGGGTCAGCATTTTGAATTTTGGGACAATGATGTAAGTATTTAAGGTGGACAGGTCCAGAATTGGTCTTCAACTTTTTCCTTTCTTGGAACTAGGAATAATCTGGAGTAGAACCCCTTTCCTTGCTCTGCTGTTGGCACTCTTTCCACAGCTCTCATTTTTGCTAACTGCATTATCTGTTGTAGAGCCTCTGGTTTTGATTTGGAGGTAGATTTGGCATTCCTCTTTTGACTGGTAAAGTGTGGAAGTGGAACCGGTAACCTTGATCTATGGTTTGTAAAATCCACTTGTCTTTTGTTATATAGTGCCAGTTCTTTGAAAATAAGGTTAACTTTCCGCCTAGAGGAGCTGCTATTTGTTCCCTGGTAGGCGGATTTAGGGTTAAGCCACTGTGGCTGTGTTGATGTAGTGGCAGAGGTGGTGTCTGTGCCTCTGTTGTTACCTTGCCACAGTCGTCCTCTGTAGGCACCTCCTCTGGATTGGTTTCTGCCTCTGGAACGTCTATTCCTGCCCCTTTGAGATCTTGTGGAGTCAGGAAAGGACCAATTTTTGGCAGGCCAGTTCCTGCTAAACCTGGGGGGTTGAACCTGCAAGAAATCTTTAACCGTTTGAACAGATTTTGCCTTTTCTTCCATTTTCTTCATAACCTGCTGGGCAGGTGTACCAAACAAACTTGTCTTATCCATAGGAGCATCTAGCAGCTTAGCTTTAACATGATCCGGTAAAGCTTGCTCCTTTAGCCAAGCATGCCTTCTTATCACTGTGCCAGTCATGGCTGATCTAAATGAAGCCTCCAGTGCATCATAGCCACATTTTAAGGAATGGTTACTAACCTGTTGTATGTTATTTACCATTTCTAATACATATTTCTTATCAAGAGATTCATCAGTGGTTAGCTTTTAGTTAACTGATCAAGCATAAACTCTTGGTATTGTATCATGTGAAACTGACAGTTTAAAGCTCTAGCTGAGAGAGTAGCTGAAGTGTAGACCTTTTGCCCCATCTGTCTAATGACCTTGCTTCCCTTTCAGAAGGAATAGGGTTTTTAGCTATGGTCGCTACTGCCTTGGGACCCTGGGATATAGTTTGGGGTCTGCAAGTGGGGCCTTGTACAGGTGGTGATGAGTGTCTGGCACCCTGTAAAATCTGTCTGGTTTGGCAGGGGCTGGAGGTAAAGAATCTGGTGCGGAGCAGACATCATTGAAAGCATCATCCACCACAGAAAGAACAGGAGGTATAGCTAAGGGGCTGTGCTGTGGAAGGTGCAGAAAGGTCCTAAGTCTTTTCTGGAGTCTGAAAAATCCTGTTGCTGCCATTGGAACTGCTCTCATGGCATGTAAGGTTTCCCCAAAGGAGAATTCTTCTGGGGGGGAAGCAGCTGGAATGGATTCTTCAGCATCAGAGTCTTCAAAATTGGAGAAAGGAGCCTCTGGCTGGTCAGTTATGTCTGATTCATCGGCAGAATCATCAGAGGACACTGGCTCAGGGGGCTCTGTCCTAGGTCTCTTCTCTGGGGGCTGAGAGGCCCTGTCTGGGTGAGATTGAGATCCTCTAATTAATGAAATTAAATCTTCTGCCAGAGTAAACATTTGAGAACTAGAGGAGGGCCTGGTAGTAGGGGGTTTAACAGGCACTGTTTTAGTAGTCTTGGCTGCTTTAGCCCTGGCGAAGGCCTTAATGGACATGGTTGCTGGAGGCCTAGCAGCACCACGTGCTGGGGTAGAGACATCAAGGGAATGGTGTCTGATAAGTCAGTGGCAACCACCGTAGTGGATAAAATTTCTGAGGCCGATTCAAGGGTGGTAGCAGGGGCCTCAGTTGTAGAGATAGATTCAGCTGTACTTTGATCAGTTTTCTCGGTTTGGCGAAACAGAGACACTCGCGTTTGCTTAACCATGGTTTCGGCCGAAACCGCGGACCGAGTGTCGGTCTTTATCTTGCGTTTTTAGGGAGATTGGGTAGTCGGAGGATCCGACGGCATAATGTAGGCAAAATCAGAAGGGAAAAAGTGAAGAGCAAACTCGGACCGAGGCCTAAGCGTTAGTCGGTTGAAGGAAGCACAGGCGAACAGGCAGCTTCGTCGTGGGCTGGGCCTAAACAAGGCAGACAATAAGAGTGGAAATCTTTATGAGGTATTTGTTTCCCACAGGTTAAACAATTATTAACTTTTTCTGACATCGGCTGAGGCAAGAAAGAGTCCCCAGCGGGTACTTAGCTTTAGAAGTCTTGGTAGTATTCGTAGAAGTAATCTCTGGATCCGACCGACCGGCACTTGCGAACAGCTTCTGCTTGAGCGCCACGCTGCAAGAAAGACTGAGGAAAATGGCGTCGGCTGATGCCTTTATACCCGAGACCAACAGAGATGGCGTCGGGTGAAGTCGCGACATCAGCGAAGCGGACCCGGACTTTGGAATCCGGCCGACTGAAGGGCTGCCTGACGACAGGACAACCCAGTTGTTATGACTGCAGATGCATCCATGAAGGACATCTACTCCTCTCAGAAAGCATGATACCTTTCTGCACAGAATATCCAGCTCCACCCCAATCCCATGGCCATATTGCACACTCCCTTCCGACAGAGGACCCGCCTGACGGCAGCAGAACCCATCTGTTATGACTGCAGCTGTATGCACGATGAACATCTGTCTCCTACCCTCACATCTATGATATACTGGGAAAGTGAGGTTTGATGCACAGCATGGCCAGTCAATACAGTGTACAGCACAGTAAATGAGCACTATTGCATGCATCAGTTTTAACCTTTGTAGTGTTGAATGTGATCCACAGCTGAGGAACATACATTGCCTCTTCACCAGTGCTGCAGCATACTACACCTACCTTTCCCTTCAGATGGTCTTCCCCTGTAGCCAGTTCCTCTGATGACCCCTCAACTGGCTTCTCTTCTGCCATTGGCTCCAGTATGTCTGGTCCTCTGATGGCAATCTCCTGTTCTACCAGTCTGCATACCAACATGTTGTACAGAACTGCACATAGAGCATATACCTTACTGCATGTCTCCAAAGCATAATGCTAGGCAGAAACTTGCCAGTCTTTTTGTCTATGACAATGTGATGATGTACTGCATCTCAGTCATGCCATGGAAGTTGCATATCAGTGTCATGAGCCATGGCTCCATGGCTTAGTCAGCTTTGCCAATAAGATGTCTCTGTGGGAAGTCACCCCACACAAATCGTTAATACAGGTCAGATACGTGCCACAGGTGAGAATAGTGGGAACTGCCTGGATGGTGCACAGACATACTGTATATAATACAATGCGTGCTTAACACCATCTGGCAGTTTACAGAATGAAAATCCTTCTGGCTGATGCACTTTTGTCCACATGGACCAAGGAGAGCCTAGACAACAATGGGCTATTTTGTAGAACACCTTGGGAATCACGTATGATCCAACATATGCTGCAGTATCACATAAAGGAAATGGTGTGGAATTCATGAAGTGGATGCTTGTGATACACCCACCACATCCTCTGATGGCCACTGCAAGGTCACTGTAAGCATATCTGTTAAAACTACACATACACGGATCAACAGTCCACATATATCCCATAAGATTCCATGCCAGAACATCATACTTTTATCAGGTGATGTACTCTCTGTCTCTGTCCACAAGACAGTGTTTGGCTACATCCCTGTCAATGAGGTGAAGGTATGCTAGGCACAGTCAGATCCTTCAGCAACGAGAAGGGTAACAATGCACCCAGTTGTGCGCCATGGCTGCAACAGCAGCCTCTAACATGAACTGTTCCACAATGCCTGACCTAAAAGGCACTCACAAATCCATCCCTGATTGAGCTGCTAGACATCCGAAAGTCAAACAGCAAGACGGTCACCCAATATAGAGATCCTAACTTAATCAGCTTCTCAAACCATGCTGGAGAGGCAGATGTGTCTCACACAGATCACTCCTTCTCTGGAACAGGCTTCCTATTCACATTAAGAACCCTTCCCTGGTCCTCTTCAAATGCAGTTTGGATCACTGGATGGGGAATTGCAAATTCACACATTGGGTAGTGCCTGTGTCCCTTATGGATAGAGGACATCTATAAGATATTAAATGCAAAGGCACAAATCCATGCCATCCTCTTGTCCCTAGGGGTCATATATTGGGCAAAACCGGGTTATACTGGCTAGATTTATAAGGGGCACTTAAAGCCATTAGTCTAGTAATCTCCAATGAACCTATTATGGCTACTACTACTGGCACTGTAGCAAGACCTCTGTCTCTGTTCACTAAGAGATCACAGTGCACAAACTTGTTGATGGCTGAAGCTGATACCTATGAATTGCTCTACAATTTTGTTTCCCCTCATCTGTGTTCATAAGTGGGCACATTACCATATTGTAGCTCATTTCCATATGATTGTACTTGGTCATTAGCATAAGATTTTGACTCAGCTATTCCACCTACTTGATTGATGACTAATGCATCTCTGAACTGTGCCCACCCTGTGCACTACCTCGTACATCACCACTATGCCTAGCACAGTGTGCTATTTGTTTACAAATCCCAGCCCAAGTTCCTTAACCAGTGGCATGTTACAAGGGAGGACAAAGGCAAATTGTACAAGTACTGCTTATGACAGTCTGAAGGAAAAAAAACAACACCCTGAACTAATGCCATTAGCTACAAGTAACAGAATGAAAAAAGTATTAGACACTTGGCAATATGGCACTTTATAATGTCCATGTACACCTACAGGGGAGAATATCACATTAGGGCTATATTTCTGAAACATTACCCTGCTGTTCATGAAATGTATTCAAGTAAAAAGTAAGGACATTTTTGTGAGCTTTTGTAGCACAGACATCATTTTAGGTGCAAAGTCCAGTCACGCATGGAATTTCTGAGAGCTCAGTCAACTACCACTATTGATTTGCCCTTCTACATTGTATTACTAGTAGTAATGCTGGGAGAAATCACTTTTAAGAGATAAGTAAAATATGTGTCTTGGGATTTCTTATAAAAGCAAGTTGTGTGTTTAATGTGCTTGGCTCTATGAGAAAAGTGAAAATGTTATGTGTGCTGTCATATCTATGTGAAAATGTATGTGTGCTGTCATTATCAATGTGAAAGCATGTTCAGTATGAGAGGAAGTAACAATAAAGTAATAAACAGAAACTGGAAATATCCACTGAATGTCTTTCTCTTGTTAATGATGTTACTGCTCTGGAGCTTTTCTCCCCAGGCCTCCACTGAAAATGGACATATATCCAGTTGGACTCTCCCAGTCAACAAATGTAAAATAAATAAAATAAATAAATAAATTTAATACCCATAGCAATGTAGTGCAACATACTGGTGTCAGTATCAGAGACAAATTTTACACCATAATGACGAATACTTGTGATCATTTAACAGTAGCACTTGTATGCCTTTGGCAGACAGACAAACAGCAGCATTTAGTTCTCCTGATGCCTCAGCATGAGAAAAGTGACTGCCACAATGGCCACATTAATGCACTACCATCTTGCAAGAATGAGATGCATATCTTGGCCCTTATGATTTCATATCAACGATCATTCAAACAATGGCCAAGTAACTGCTGGTTTGAAATAGTGCACACCACATCACCCTTACCCCAGTGGAGAGCCACCTGGTCTGTACACCTGTGAGGGCCGAAATGATGAAAATTAAATCAATGATTACCACAATACAATATTTCATCTTGCAGCTTTCAAACTAGGTCTCCCCCAAAATGCCAAGAGAGTATGTTTCTCTTTGATCATGTTTGTCATTCTCAACCATTCATGTATAACTTGCACTCAAAATACGACAGCCACTTTAAGAATACGTTTCTATTGATTATTAACAAGACAGCAAAAAATAAAATACCCAAAGTAACATACATCACTACTGCGGAGAAGCACATACTGTCCACTCATCATCAATGAACATTCAACCATGATCATGCTGTACAAGTGGCATATCCTTTCACTGACAGCCTACTTCGGAATCTCCCAGAAAAGTTGCCACACATACAAAGATTGCTAAGAAAATAACTATAAATGTGCGTGTTAGAGAGATTAAATCTTGATATCTGGAGAAGAGTAGAATAGACTATAAATGCTGTAAGCTTCATAAACATTTACTTTCAAAATGTCGCTCTCTTTCTAAACTTCCAAAAAATTAATCTTATACCCTCCAGAGTTGTATTATTCTTGTAGTCTATGGCAAACTCCAGCTTTCAGAGAGCATTCCAGTCATACAAGGTGGGATTTGTAATAAAATATCACCTGGAGATATCTTAGAAACTCTCTCTGTCAACCAGCAGAGTGCACTTGTGTGTTTTGTATACTTTTGTGAGGATTTGGCTGGTACTTCACAAATGAACAGCCAGCAGGCTAGTTTGCCAGTGAGGGATCGCTCCATGGAGGATGGTTCTTTAGCCTCAAGCATGGAGTCTTTCAGGTCCTGAGAGCAGATATTGGAAGAGGTCAGAAACCATAGATCCGTCAATCCGTTTCAGGGAGTGGGTACAGTGGAATCTGCTAATTTGTCATCAGCTGTCTGTAGGAATGTAGGAAGGTAGATCTCTTGGAAAAGTTAATGAAGGAGAATGCACTATATTATAATACTTTGGGTCTGAAACCTTATATAGACCTGGATATAACACCGAGGGGCTTGAGGTTTGTGAAAAGCCCCACTACACCTTTTAATAATCAGGACAGTGTTGATATGCAGTTTGAAACTCATTGGGTCGCAACTGCACAGAGGTGTGTAAAAGAGTGGCTCCAAATCTTGATGGACCGAGATGCAGTTTGAGCAGCAAAAATTTAAGGAGGAGATTACTGCATCTTGTTCGACTCTATCTAGTGAACTTGGGGCCTCACGGTTTGAACATTTACTTTTTTCACTTAATAAGTTGGAGGGGGCCTCAGAGAAGCTCGAAAGACACCTTTGTGATTATGGCTCAGGCAGAGCCTTTAAGAAATTTGAAAAACAGATAACCGAGGCAGCTATAATTCTACTTCCAGTAAGCGGAAACAGATGAGTGTCTCCTTTGCTTCCTTGGAAGTGACCTACAGAACAGGTGAATCGGAAAATGAAGAAACCAACTATCCTCCTTTGCCGCAGCCAAAGCAACCTAATTACTGGAAGGAGAATAATTTTCGTGGCTCCAATCAACAGGGAGTTTTTCTTAGGGCAGAGAATAGATATGGAAAAAGAAGACGCTACGACGGCAACATAGAGGGACATGTCCAGTGGTATAACAAGAAAACCAAAATTTGACACTTATAATGTGAACTGTTTACTTAGACAAACTGTAATTAGGGATTTTAGTAATATAGTTGTCAATTTGTCAAGAGTACAGCTCTCTGAGGATGAACTTTCAGTGTTACAAATGGGATTGAAATTCATCCCTATGGCTTTACAAAGATGGCATAGATTGCAAATGGAAATGTTTTTTTCTTTTTAGAAAGTTACATTTATTTGATACTGGTAAAGAGATGGACGAGGAAATGGTATCTATTTCATCGGATGAGGAATGTGAAATGTATTTCTTGTAATTCTTCTGCTGACTCTCTAGATATTTCAGATGTGTATTGTTTGTTACATTCATCAAATGTACCTTATAAAAGCAAATTTATCCCTGCCTTTAAAAATGAAAATATACAATTTTCTGTAATGTTAAAATATACTGTAGAAAAGAAATTGCAGGAATTTCTTGCTGATAGCAACAACATTAAATATAATTGGAGTAGAAATTAATGGAAAACATTTTTGAATTTATTTACAAGATGTGACATTGTTATAAAACCCGCCAACAAGGGTAAAAAAAATAGTTATACTGCACCATACACAATATTTCAGTATGTGTATGGACCATTTATCAGATGAAAATGTGTATAGGGTTACAAAGAAGACTGAATATTATAAGGCAATGGAAAATTTGAAGGAGCTTTTGTATAAAGGTTATAGACTGGGTTATTTAACAAAACATGATGCAGAAGTGAAATTTAAAGTGGAAGGTAGCTCCTTGGCCAAGTTCTATTGCTTGCCTAAGATTCATAAGAGTTTGGAATTACCCCTGGGCGTCTTATAGTAGCAGCAGATAAATATTTTTACATGGTATATGAAAAATGCTGCACTTTCATCTTGTGAATTATGTGACAAAATTGGATTCATATATTCAAGAATCGTTTGACTTTATAAACAAAATGAAGTCGGTGAAATGTGAAAGGCTATTTTTGGGTTATTTATGTAAAAAGTCTCTACACTAGTATTCTGCATAATGTGGGTTTAGAAGCTGTGCATTTTTTTTAGGTACTAGTCCTATGAGTTATTATGTGATGGAATTATTAAATTTTTGTTTGAATAATAATTATTTTCAATTTAATAAATGTATTTACCATCCGTTACAAGGAACAGCAATGGGTGCATCATCTGCACCCTTGTATGCTAGCCTTGTCATGGGTTTATTTGAAACTATATTTTTATACCGGATGCATTTTTTTGTTAATAATGTAGTTTTTTACGCAAGATTTATTGATGATATAATCTTTCTATGTAAAGCAGGGAAAAATGTAGTAGATTCCTCTGTTAGAGAATTAGATAACTGGTTTGGCCTGCATTTTGATGGGTTACAAGTAGGGAAGAGTGTTATTTTTCTGGATTTGGTGTTAGATGTTAGGGAACATCAATACCAAAATTCAAATAAAAATTTAATGATGCTGCCCATTTTCTTGAGAGTAATATTTGCCATCCTATGCACATACTTACTGCTTTACCATTTAATGAATTACTGAGAGTTAGTAGATTATGTAGTGGTTTAAAAGTTCTACAAGATGAATTAGTACAGACTTGTATAGTTTTCAAACAAAGAGGTTATAGTGAAGATCTTATAATTCAGTCATTAAAGAAATTATTACTTCAACAAGATCAAGAATATAGGGAAGTGAACAGGAATAGTTACCCTAGGGGGAATAAGATAGTAAAGAGTGGGGATAAGAAAGTATATTTTGTTACAAGTTATAATATTTTTAGTCAAGAAGTGGTTGATATAATCAAATATCACTGGACTTTTTTTTAAAGGAAAAAAAGTGTTAGAAATTTATATAGATACCCTTTAATATTGTATAAAAAAAGGAAGGAATATTAAGGATATGACTGTACATAATATATTTGAACCCTCCCAATGAAAATATTTATAGGGAAAGAAGTTTATATGGGACTATTTCATGTGGTAAATGCTCTATATGTAGGCCTGTGTCAAAATATTTTAAAGAAAATTAATGGAGTAAAATTTTCTCCCTCTGGTCGCTTCACTTGTACTACAAAGGGGATAGTGCAAGTGATTTCTTGCTCCTGCAGCCTTTTCTACATAGGTGAGACTAAAAGACTGTTCAAGCTAAGGCTGCAGGAACATAATAGAGATATTAAAAATAAAAATCTAGATAGTCCTGTAGCTTTTCATTTTAATTTAGTTCGGGGGGGGTTGTCTGAGCTTAAATCATGTATTCTGGAACAGATTGTTGAGGAAGACGAGGTAGTTTTAAAAGATAAACTGCATTTTAAAGAAAGAGTTTTTATTTTGAAGTCTGATACTCAAGTCCTACGGGCATGAATAGAGAATGTAATTGGAAGGCACTTTTGTAAATGAATTTGACTATTTAATTAATTGGATAATTGATGTATTGAAGATGTGTATTTAAGAAGCATTTTTTTTTTAGTATGTGTATATACTCCAAGAAGGCTGTAGCGGAGGTGCTAATGTGTTTTATTAAATCACTTTTGGTTATACTTGTCCGCTGATTTATTTTCTGGCCAAGTTGTTTTTTATTTGGTTTTCTTCTGCTTTCATGGTATTGTGTACTTGTGTGCTCTAGGGTAGCTTGTCTCTACCATCCTCAACCCCAACTGCTGCCTGGATGCTAACTCTCTAGACAGCTCCTGCTGGGAATACTCATTACAGGGAACAGACAAACAACTTCAAAAGGGGAAGGATAACGCATAATGGGAAAAAATAAATGTTCCTAATGTACGTAAATAAGTCTCCTAAACTAACAAATAACCTTCCAAAGAAAATTCCATTAGGAAGTTAATTTTCATAATTTGTTTTGCAGAGAATACTATGTTTAATGGGTAATGTATACATTTGATGAGAGGAAAAAAAATCATAAAAAGCATGTTACATATCTGCAGGATTCTCTGGCTGAAGCCCTCCAAAGGTAAACGGAACCCCCACCCCCCAGAAAATGTTTTCTCTGTTACTGTGCATGGTGCCAAAATGTACAAGTTCAGACAGACTGTTAAAACACTGTACTGACACAAACATCCCTTACAAAAACAAAACATGCTCAGTGTATGCCAATCATTTCCTATAACCCTGATAAGGCTACACAACGGTGTGCTAAATTCTACACTGCAGAATGACATGGTGACCTCATAGCTACCTAACTCATCTACTTATAAACTGTATAATCACCTCTCTCTTCCTGATCCTTGAAGTGCCACCAGTACCCTTTGGATGGATGGTAGCGGCAGTATGACACGGCCTCATCAAAAGCAGACTGAATTCCATGTACTGCCGTCAGCTGTGAAAAAAAAATAGGCAATTTAATGTGACAGGAACAAAAATACAAGCATCTATAACTGTGCATCACAACAAG